>NC_090265.1:241339643-241705476 GCF_040414725.1 Anabrus simplex
ATATCGGGACAATTCCACGGTCGCCAACTCACCTTCTCCGAACATCTCCTTCGCCGAATCTGGCCGATGGCCTTAGATATTAGCCCCCTTTAAATAACAAGCAGCAGCATCCTTCACCGAATGAAATCGCCTTTGCCTGGGAGACGGCGTTACCACGCAGGAGGCCCGCCGTTCCCTTCAGAGACTTGTATAGTAGTAGGAATGATGGGATGATGAAAAATCAGAAATAATATTTAGCCTATATACAAACAATAAAACCTCATGCCTTGTTTCGAATAACATTGACTTTTTCCCTGGAAAACCAATGAATTTCAGAATAAAGCATGTTGTTTTTTGAGTCATCAGTCCATAGACTGGTTTGATGCAGCCCTCCATGCCACCCTATCCTGTGCTAACCTTTTCATTTCTACGTAACTATTGCATCCTACATCTGCTCTAATCTGCTTGTCATATTCATACCTTGGTCTACCCCTGCCGTTCTTACCACCTACACTTCCTTCAAAAACCAACTGAACAAGTCCTGGGTGTCTTAAGATGTGTCCTATCATTCTATCTCTTCTTCTCGTCAAATTTAGCCAAATCGATCTCCTCTCACCAATTCGATTCAGTATCTCTTCGTTCGTGATTCGATCTATCCATTTCACCTTCAGCATTCTTCTGTAACACCACATTTCAAAAGCTTCTATTCTCTTTCTTTCTGAGCTAGTTATCGTCCATGTTTCACTTCCATACAATGCTACGCTCCACACGAAATACTTCAAAAACATCTTTCTAATTCCGATATCAATGTTTGAAGTGAGCAAATTTCTTTTCTTAAGAAAGCTCTTCCTTGCTTGTGCTAGTCTGCATTTTATGTCCTCCTTACTTCTGCCATCGTTAGTTATTTTACTACCCAAGTAACAATATTCATCTACTTCCTTTAAGACTTCATTTCCTAATCTAATATTTCCTGCATCACCTGCCTTCGTTCGACTACACTCCATTACTTTTGTTTTGGACTTATTTATTTTCATCTTGTACTCCTTACCCAAGACTTTATCCATACCATTCAGCAACTTCTCGAGATCTTCTGCAGTCTCAGATAAAATAACAATATCATCGGCAAATCTCAAGGTTTTGATTTCCTCTCCTTGGACTGTGATTCCCTTTCCAAATTTCTCTTTGATTTCCTTTACTGCCTGTTCTATGTAAACATTGAAAAGGAGCGGGGACAAACTGCAACCTTGCCTCACTACTTTCTGGATTGCTGCTTCCTTTTCAAAGCCCTCGATTCTTATTACTGCAGACTGATTTTTATACAGATTGTAGATAATTCTTCGTTCTCGGTATCTGATCCCTATCATCCTTAGAATCATAAATAGCTTGGTCCAATCAACATTATCGAATGCCTTTTCTAGATCTACGAAAGCCATGTACGTGGGCTTGTCCTTCTTGATTCGATCCTCTAAGATCAGACGTAAAGTCAGGATTGCTTCACGTGTTCCTACATTTCTTCTGAAGCCAAATTGATCTTCTCCCAACTCAGCTTCAACTTGTTTTTCCATTCTTCTGAAAATAATGCGTGTTAAAATTTTGCAGGCATGAGATACTAAACTAATGGTGCGGTAGTTTTCACACCTGTCAGCACCGGCTTTCTTGGGAATAGGTATAACAACATTCTTTCGAAAATCGGATGTATATTTGGTAGGCTATATATTTGGATGTATATTTGCCAGCCATTTCATCGCAGAGCACGGTAAATAAGCTGATATTAACAGACAAGCGTTAATAAAATGACCTAGCTGTACAATGATGTATAACATCGTTTTAAATCCTGGTGGCATTCCTTTGGAGTACAATGCTTCCCTATGTATGAAACACTGCAGCCAATTCTTATCTGGAGGTAATTCATCAACATTAGAAACAACTATGTGCTGCATTCGAACAGAAACCCACATATTTTTCCCACTTCATCCCTTCGTCTCTTATGTGCTAAGTTCAACTGTGTTCAGCTATAATAGTGAATATGCTGAACGTTGATTGAAGGAGGAAAATAGTAATAAACTGCAATAAATAACAGCTTGTTAAAATATGAATAACACTTCGTTACTTGAAATCTAAGAAAACAGCAAGGAGAGAAACAAACTTCACCCCTCTTTCATCACCATTCATTTCATTTCTAGTATCCATTCTAACTGAACTAATTTTGCTCATTTATTGATTTTAATTTACTTTGATTAGATAATAGTAACTAGATTAGAATTACATTTTTACGTCTGTCTACGGATCACCTATCTTATCCTTGTGGGACACAGATTGAGAACCACTGGAAATATTTCAGTGATTAATGATGACAGACCTCTGAATTCTGTCTAGGTATAAGAAACAGGAAATCACTTCTTATTTAGTTTGAAACTTATTTATGTTTTCTGAGTTTGGGACCTTGACTGAATGGTCGGCGTAGTAACATTCGGTTCAGAGGGCCTTGGGTTCGACCCCGGCCGGATCGGAGATTCTAACCTCAAATGGTCATTTCCCCTGGCTTGGGGACGGAGTGTTTGTTCTGTCACCAACATTCCTGCAACTCACACACAACACTATCCTCCACTATAAAAATCATTCAATTCTCATTGCAGAGTCTGCTTTACAAGGGCTGCACCAGGCTAGGAATAGTTACACGAAATTTTTAATTATATATTAACAGATATTGGTAGATTTATATTGACTAAATTAGACGACTGAACTGAATTAGTTCCAGCAAAGTGATACCATTTTAGTTTTATAGGAATTTTTATAACATTATTTTAACAGGTTAAGATGTAAGTCTACTGACGTTAGTATAACTTAATCGACAACATTAATGTACTCGGAAGACAATCATTACAGGGCTACTCACCTGCAAGTGTACGCGACTCACACTGTTTTTAAAATCGGGTCCGTAATAGACGTTAATGATATAATGGTACCAAATAAATGAATGTATGTCTACCCTGAGGTCGGGGATGAGGTAAGATGAAACATTTTTTACGGCCGGATGCCTTTCCTGTCGCAAAAGAAATGAATAATGGTAAATTAAATTGCTTAAGGATGTGGAAAGTAGCGGCTGTGGCCTGTGAATAGGAACTGTGACGGCATTTGTCTGGAAGTGAAAATTGAAAACCACAGAATTCTCAGGACAGTTGACGGTGGGGTTCGAGCCCACACATCTTCCGAATGCAGAATGCTTGGCTCCATAGCCGTAGCGCGTTAACACGCGTGGCCATTCCGCTTGGGTACCAAATAAATGAATCTTCTTCTTTTCCTGCCGCTTTTCCCACACCTGTGGGGTCGCGGGTGCGAACTGTGTCGCACATGTGGATTTGGCCCTGGTTTACGGCCGGATGCCCTTCCTGACGCCAACCCTCTATGGAGGGATGTAAGCACTATTGCGTGTTTCTGTGGTGGTTGGTAGTGTAGTATGTTGTCTGAAGATGATGAGGAGAGTGTTGGGACGGACATATACACCCAGTCCCCGAGCCAGAAGAATTAATCAGAAGCGATTAAAATCCCCGACCCGGCCGGGAATCGAACCCGGGACCCTCTGAACCGAAGGCCAGGACGCTGACCATTCAGCCAACGAGTCGGACGTACCAAATAAATGAATAACAAACTAAATTCTATTTTTCTGTCAGTGTTAACATTTCTCCGACTTATACTAAACTGGCAGATTTCAATCTTTAAAACGACATTTTATGACATTTAAGGGGGTGGGGTGGAGGGAGGATCTACGTCTTTGTAAGTGAAAATAACAGTGTTTTTCCATTTTTATAGTTTCTTATAACATTTTCTCTTCAGATCGGTACAGATATTTGTGTGATATATATAAAAAAATCTACATATACATATGCAGTAACTATCTCTTTTGCAATTCCTCTTGGCAACGTATTTTTGATATGTCTTAGTGTAGCACAGATATTACGTTTCTGTCTTCATTAGCAGGGTTCCTGGCACATGATTAAAAAGATGTATGTAGTTCGCTACCATGGGTCAAAATCACGTCTCACGTTACTTTAATGAAAAGAAAACACTATACCACTCGTGATATAACAGGATTAAACAAGTTAATAACAGTATTATAGGCTGTAATAATTCGTCTGAGAAATACGTCATGCATGCTTCAGTGAGTTATTTGATTATCATTAGGATGAAAGAAGTTAACCGGGCGAGTTGGCCATGCGGTTAGGGGCGCGCAGCTGTGAGCTCGCATCCGGGAGATAGTGGGTTCGAATCCTACTGTCAGCAGCCCTGAAGATGGTTTTCCGTGGTTTCCCATTTTTATACCAGGCAAATGCTGGGGCTGTACCTTACTTAAGGCCACGGCCGCTTCCTTCCTATTCCTAGGCCATTCCTGTCCCATCGTAGCCATAAGACCTATCTGTGTCGGTGCGACGTAAAGCAAATAACAAAAAAAAAAAAAAAAAAAGTAGTTAATCGTGGATAGCGGAAAGAGAAATAGATAAACTTTCTGTGGATCATTGGTTTCTGGTGTAGATAGGTTCAGTGTATGCTCCAGGCCAGCCTAAAAAAGGAATTCACCTTGAAATTGGCATATTCCATACGGTAGGGTTTGCTTTCATCTGGCAGGTGAACTAGACCAAGTTACCCAGTCACAGGAGTTTCGTTCAATTTCAAACAAACTCTACACCAATACGTTACGTATGGCATGCCTTACAGTTACAAGTGCTGAAGTATGTTGAATAAATTGAACTAGTAAATTAATATATGAATTGCCTAAAACCGTTGTGTGAAGATTTGCACCAGCTAGACAGGGAGTAAGCATGGTTGTACTGGCACTGATTAAACTTGCGATATGCAACCCGCAATACACTTCAGAGCGAGCACTGACGTACAGTACTGTAAGTAGTTCCAGCAGACCATGCTCGCGAGGTAATGTTCTGGTGACTCGTCTATGCATACAGATTTATTCTCTCATATTTTAAACATTTTGGTGTAGGGATTGGGGAGAATCGTTCTATCTAGAGAGTGCTTCAAGGGCAATGAGTACCGACGTAGCAGTACGTCAGATTTTGCCCACCTCTGGGTTTGAGACAGGAGAACTAAATTTATTGATAATCAAACATTTCTTTTGCCCATGACCGCTGATAAACTACATGGAAGAATGGAAATCGGATGTCACAGGAAATACTCATAGATTTTCTTAAACATTGCATAAATTATTTTAATTTCCTACAATGTTCGGGTGTGTATATTTGGCTAAGTGTGACGATATCATTTTCCGGTTACATCACGCATTCCTATCTACGAAATGTCACTGTAGAATTTGTCACAAATGGAACATAATAATTGCTTTTACTTAAATGAAGTGAAAGATCTGCGTTAAATTAAGAAATACCGTCGTTATTAGAGAAATATGAATACATACATAAGGCCTGTATACAGGACGCCTTTATGTCGTATTTCGCTGCTGGTGCCGTCTTTTGTTAATTTCTTGAGGTCCGAGAAATAGGAGTGCTATGTCTGTGGACTCTCATTATCTTTGTCCATATGACTAGAGCGGCCAGTTGAAACAGCAAAATGGAGGTCAATAGCATTCACGATAAGAAAAATAGCATGATCCCTGGACCAATAAATATTTTTTTTGTTCGAACGAAAATAGCATGATCCCTGGACCAATAAATCACTAGTCCACAGAATTCTTCTTATGTACATTGGCCATAGCTTTTTGTCGCCTATTAAATCTTTCATACCGCGATACAATTCAGGAAATGATGTCATTGACACCTGAAGCAATAAAACGAATGCGAAGAACTTCAGTGAACACAGACATCACACACGAAATTGTTGAAAGTGTAAGACAAACAAAAGACATACGTGTGTTACTGTGAGCGTAGCACCAAAAGTACTTGTAAAGTAGGTATACATAATATTCACCAAAAATAACATATTTCTTAATTTACCGCAGATTTTAGACTTCAACTGTGTAAAAGCAATTATTATGTTCCATTTGTGACAAATTTTACAGTGAGATTTTGTAGACAGGAATGCGCGACGTAACCCATTTTCCATTCGGAAAAGGAGATAGGTAGACATAGTTACAGTTCCTGTAGATTTGGTGCATGTAATTTCTTACATAGTTAATCAACAATGTTTAAATTATTTCTAATAATTTGGATAGATCTTTTGATTCATTGTGAATGGTAAATCATCACGTATACAGTATATGTAAAGGAAAGTAAAGTTTTCCTGATCGGGGATAACTGTACAACAGGGGAATTTCGAAATAAAAAAATACGTAAGCTCATTTTATCCTAAGATAACTAGTGTGAAAATTATTATAAATTAGATGCTGTTACCGTACGGTACCCCTTGTTCTAGGGCAGTTGACCCTTGTGGATCTTCCCTCTCTCTGACTAGATCACTGTAAATATTATTAGGGTAGTTAGCTCATGGCCATAATTACCAATCCAGTATAAGACTATCAGGAATTTCGAAAAATAAACAGCTGTTTCTGATTTGTTTTCTCACGACGCCCGACACAGAAAGGTTCTATGGCGATGGGATATGAAAGGGCTAGGATTGGGAAGAGACCGTGGCCTTTATTAAGGTACATCCCCGGCATTTGTCTGGTGAGAAAATGGGAAACCACGGAAAACCATCTTCAGGGCTATCGAAAGTGGTGTTCGAACCCACTATCTCTCAAATGAAAACTTGTAATTACGTGATCCGAACCGCGCGGCCAACTTGTTCCGTAATCAATAGCTGTTTGTCGTCAATTATTATCGCACTTACCGTCATCAGAAACATCTTTATAGCTTCTTTGGTTTAATATCGTCCTTCAGTTACCTTTAGTAATACATGTACACAACTCTGTTGTTCTGATGAACCCGGAAACCGACATATTTAGAGACTGTGGCCCAAAGAGCTTAAATGTAAAATAAATAAATAAATAAATAAATAAATAAATAAATAAATAAATAAATAAATAAATAAATAAATAAATAAATAAATAAATAAATAAATAAATAAATAAATAAATAAATAAATAAATAAATACAGCAAACAAAAAAGACTCGTATATTTTCTTGTTGAAAATTTTGTTCTCTGTTGGTTTATTTTATACTTATGCACTTTTATTATCATTAATTATTTAATTTTGTAGTTATTTGCTAGAGTCAAAATAAATAGCTTAAAACTCGAAATACAGATTCTAGATAAAATCACTCGCAACTACGTTGTTTGCAGATTTACAATCAAATCTGGAGCTCTCGTTATATTGTTATCTATATTTATAAACGCAAGTCAGTTTGGAGCGATCTATATATAAAGGTACAAAAATGAAAATAGAAGTGAATTAATGAGGCACTTCCAGAAAATTCAGAAATTTGCAACTTGGTACCAGAGAAGCCCTAAACAAATCGAAAATTCTCAAAATTCCCTGACGGGGCCACGCTGGGAGGCTTCACATTTTGCGCTCAGCATAAGAACGCAGTAGTATATATTTATAAGAGCGATAACATACAGGTTTCGTGGGCTTAAAAACTTTCAGGAAATTCCTAATTTTTACCCCTTCCCTCAAATCAAGATGGCGGCACAGTCTGCCAGACGAGCTAGAAAACTGAAATTTGGCGAAATTATAGAATTTAGCCTGTAACTGACGGAAAATTCCAAGATGATAAAATTTTTCACTTTTTACCCCCGAAAAATATCGAAATATGGAGGCAATTTTAATAACGGTGCAGACCTTCCTTTCGAGGCATTTGATGGATAAAGGGTAAGTCGTATCACAGAACGGATGGCACAACCTTGATTCAATTTGGAGTGATCTACAACTTTGGTCCTATGACTTTTTGTCGTATCCCTCTTCCTCATATGTTAGATTTGGCTGTATTTCTCGATTGTCCGTAAATTTTTTATTTTTACACTATATTTCATCGTTTGACACACTTGTAGTAAAGTGTCATCAAATTTAGCACGTACATTGACAAGATCTATCACCATGTACGAGCAAAATCTCATGATTCTAGCTTGCACATAAGTGTGCGAAAAATAATGTAAAGTGTTAAAAATGTATCCAAATTTCACCCTGTTCAAACTCATTATAACCCGTAAATATGGGAGATACGAGAACCAAAAATGTAGAATGTAGAATGATAAAATGGGCGTCTGATAGCGCAAACCTATATATAAGCAAGTCGGTTTGGAGCGACCTATACTTAAATGTATAAAAATGAAAACAGACGTGAATGAATGAGGCTCTTCCAGGCATCTCAGAAATTTACAACTTGGTACCAGAGAAGCTGATGACCTCAGGATCCCTAGAAAAATCGAAAATTTTCAAAATTCCTTGTGGGCGGCACGCTGGTGGAGGCGTTTCACATTTTGGGCTCAGCTTAAGAACGCAGTCTTATATCTATTCTATAGGTTTCGTGGGCTTGTAAGCTTTCAGGAAATTCCTAATTTTTACACCCTCCCCCAAAATCAAGATGGCGGCACAATCTGCCAGACGAGCTAGAAAACTGAAATTATAAATTCCAAGATATTTAAATTTTTCATTTTTGACTCCCGAAAAACATCGAAATATGGGGGCAATTTTAATAACTATGCAGACCTTCCTTTCGAGGTATCTGGTGGCTAAACGGTAAGTAGTATCCTAGAACGGATGACACAATCTTAGTTCAATTTGGAGTGATCTACAACTTTGGCCCTATGACCCTTTTGTCGATTCTCTCTCCCTTATACACTGTGTTTCTCGACTGTACGTAAATTTTGTGATTTTACACGTGTATTTCATAGTTTGACACACTTATAGGAAATAGAGAGTCATCGAATTTGGCACTCACATTGACACGACCGATGGCCATATGCGAATCAAATTTCATTATTCTAGCTTCCACATAAGTATGCGAAAAATGATGTAAAATATTAAAAATGTACCCAAATTTCACCCCATTCAAACTTTCTAACTCAATCTAACCCATAAATAGAGAAGCCAGGAGAAAATGTCATAGAATCTACCATGTACGCTGCTAAAAGGGGAGTCTGATTTTCCAATCCGTTTGTCTATGTGAAGTACCGTTAAGTGGTATTTAATCTGTAAACGAATGTCTGCTATATTGTATACGTGCATATACCTTGGTGTATACCGTAGGTCTATATTCATTGAAGTCGATGTGTAGCGATCTAGAAAGGGTGTGTCTGTCATTATTATTAATACTTTACAAATTGATAGTGACTGTCAGCAGGAGGGCGTCTCCCGATGTAATCAATTCTTCCAACATCTACTTTAACTGCTAGCAAGAATGGGGTCCTTCTCCAAATCTTGTGTAACTGGCATTAGTAAGGAGGACCTACCATTTTAATAAATAATTCCCTTCTCGGTTTGACGAGCAGAAGGCAAGGGAGCATGCAGTTTTGTTCAAATCTCCCCTACCTGATTATGTCTGGCAGTAGGCAAGGGTGCCAGCCATTATAAACACATTTACCCACTTAAAATGTGACTGGCATCAGGCAAAGTGGCCTGGTATTATCACTGAAACTCACCAATTCGAGTGTGACTGGCAGTAAGCTGACTGGCAGGTGTCCGAACATTTGGGGTCATAACAAAATCACGGACATTTTGCGGTCAATGAGATAAACTTGTGCCCAGTCACAGAAATTCCCCAGTTGTCACAGGACATTTGCGGTCACTGCAGCAAGGGTGGGTCTCATTAGTTTAATATCGGGATATCCCCGCTAACCTGCCTGATCTCCTGCTCGCTTCTTGAAGATCAACTTTTTTCTCTCGCTGGCATTATTTATAGACTGACACCTTCAGACACAAACACAATTCTATATCGAAATTTCCTGGTGTAATTCATTATTTACTGTTGTGTGCTGTAATGGATTTGACAGTTACTAATAAGGCAAATGTTTATATGTACAGAAAGTAGAGGGAAAGTCAACATGGAATCGTCACCTGGGTGTGTCTGAAGGAGAAGAACAAGTCATGTCATGTTTTTGGTAACATACAATTCTGTAGATGATTTCCTCTCCGGCCTCTCTCGGTCAACTCTTGTTCTCTTCCGACCCCAACGGTACGATGTTTACCAAGCCCAGGCAGTCATACATTTTCACGTGCTTCGTGGCTTTTCCCTTCTTTTTTCCCTAAAAAGAGAGTTGGATCTATTCGATTTTCTGGTTAGTTTTAAGGGACGATGGTGGCACCGTTCTACTTTCTCACAGAAACAGTAATCACCACCATCACGAAAAGGTCCCGTGGCTACCACGTTATAAACATTACCGCAGGTATACAAGCTGGTATATTTGATATTTAAACTGTAATACAACACAAAGTGTATTTTTATATACAAACATCAGAGGCTAATTCAAAAAGTAAGTTCCCTATTTATTTATCGTGGAATGATTAAAGGTAGGCCAGGGTAAATGGCACTGTTTTATTCCGCACCAGTCCTTCACTTTTAGAAAAAAAATGTTATTCCATTGTTAATTAGTAACAATTTATTTATTTATTCATTTATTTATTTATGGTAGCCAACGGCCGTAGCCGTGTTGAAACACCGGATCCCGTGAGATCTCCGAAGTTAAGCAACATTGGGCGTGGTCAAGAGTTGGATGGGTTGCCACGCGCTGTTGGTGGGGCGTAAGGGAATGGAGGAGCGGAAAGGAACTGGCCACCCTACCGCACGTAAACTCCGGCTCAGGAGCACCTCTGCGGCGGTTCGGACCTGCCTTTGGGCAGAATAACCCTTACCTTACCTATTTATGGTAGTCTAACGTCACTTTAACATATTCTCGGAGAAAATGGAATGGGAAAGAATTAGAAATGCCAGACTCAGTGGCTCAGTGGCACGGTCGAGGCGCTGGTCTCCTGGTTCCAGCTTGGCAAGTTCGATCCTGCCAAACCACGCTTCCAAGTTGTGAGCCCCCCGGGGACCCATTTAGTCACCTCTTACGACAGGCAAGGGATACCAAGGATGTATTCTTCGTCTGTGTCCCCCACTCACAGGGGGTCAAAACCTCCAAACTCGAGTAGGCCCTACATACAATAATTTGGTTGACAGCAAATGATATGTTTTAAAATGTTGATTAGTATCACACTTTACTCGGGCTTTGGACTGGCATAATGCTTGTATTAAAATCATTTTGACGCTTTAGGTATGCGTCGTTATAATTTTGTTCCTTTGTACATACCTATTTACATTAGGAATACCTGCACCGAGCTCGATAGCTGCAGTCGCTTAAGTGCGGCCAGTATCCAGTATTCGGGAGATAGTAGGTTCGAACCCCACTGTCGGCAGCCCTGAAAATGGTTTTCCGTGGTTTCCCATTTTCACACCAGGCAAATGCTGGGGCTGTACCTTAATTAAGGCCACGGCCGCTTCCTTCCCACTCCTAGCCCTTTCCTGTCCCATCGTCGCCGTAAGACCTATCTGTGTCGGTGCGACGTAAAACAACTAGCAAAAAAAAAAAAAAAAAAAAAAGAATACCTGAAGCAGCAAGAACATTACGCAAGATATTCTGTGTAAGAAATTGTCTTTAAACAGGACCTGATGTCGCTAGTTTCTTCATATTTCTTAAGAGTTCTTTCAATCCTGTCATCTTTCTTCACATATTTCGTCTTTCTCCTCTTACCTTCAGGATTTAGCTCCAGTTTCAGGAATACTAGCAGTTCGTCGCTTCTGCTTCCTTCTTTAAACAAACCACCAAATCGTCGAATCAAGGACGTGGATTTCCAACTAAAGAGTTGATATTGTGATGCCATCCCTCTACAGAATTTGTTGTTCGATGTCGCTTTTTTGTAACAGATCCGCATAGTGATTGATATCTCGCTGCTTTCAAGCCATACGTGTACAAAATAGTCGAAGAATCCAGTTAAGTTTTTCCGTAGAAGGAGCATGAGAATGTATCACCAACCATCCCTCACTGACGTCATCTGGCTTCAAAAATGCCAGAGCAGCGCGCATTCAGAGACGCATTATCTTCGTTTTCCTTGTATTCGCTCGTCAGGCCAAGTTCCTGCACTTTTCTCCACAGACATTGCTTCATGTTAAAAAACAGCCACTTAACTCTGCTGACGGAAATTCTTCTCGTAGGGATGATATCGTAGCTGTTTCCAACTCAATAGTGATTTTCTTAGGATCCCATTGGGGAACCGCTTCCAAGGTAAGGTGAAATAAACGAATATACGTTTCTTTTTTTTTTTGTTAGTCGGGAACGCATAGACGACTGGATAAACGTTGCTTTCATCACTGTCCGGCTCCCTGACTAAATGGTTAGCGTGCTGGCCTTTGGTCACAGGGGTCCCGGGTTCGATTCCCGGCAGGGTCGGGAATTTTAACAATAATTGGTTAATTTCGCTGGCACAGGGGCTGGGTGTATGTGTCGTCTTCATCATCATTTCATCCTCATCACGACGCGCAGGTCGCCGATGGGTGTCAAATCAAAAAAACCTGCATCTGGCGAGCCGAACTTGTCCTCCCGGCACTAAAAGCCATACGGCATTTCATTTTTTGCTTTCATCACTCCGGCCTCCAAGGTCTGCGTGAATGGTGTATATCTGCGCGAACTGTTTGCTGCAACTCTCGAACGTGTCATTCATAAACAATATTATAATTCTTTCTCCTATGCCATCGTCAGCTAAACGAAATGAGCTGCCAAAAACGCCTCTTCATTAAGAATTATCTGAGCGCTTGTTTTTGGTTTTACTTGAAGTCCACGTGCATGATTTCGTTGCCGTCGCATTGTTCTTTTTAAAGTTTCTTGAGCTGGCATGTCAGTGACACAGTCGTAGCCCCTGTTATGCAGATCACCCAACTCTTCCACGTACATCTGTGACTAGCAATTACCCGCGGCTTCGCTCGCGTGGATTTCGCAATTTGATCAGAGTAATCGCTCCTCGACATTGTACTAAGAGGCTATCTAAAAATTCCTAAAGTATAAAAACTCACCCAAAAATTGAGTTTCATTTACCCCAGAAATGGGGCTAAGACGACCATGCGACATAGAACTCTACATTTGAGAAGCAGTCTTCTCTCAAGTCAAAAAATAAATACATGTTTCTATATTTTTAAAGGAGATTCCAAATACCTATTCCCATATCTGTAACATATTCAGTTTTTGAGATATACATTAGTATCCCCATAGAAAGAATTCAACCCCTTGATCAGTCCTCCCCCTTCCCCATCTAAGTGTATTTTCCGAAAAAGAGATTCCAAATATCAACTTTCCACGTCTGTAATAATTTCAGTTTTTAAGATATGAATATCCTCATAAAAAATAATTCAACCATTTTTCACTACTTTTCACCCCCTGTTAAGTGCCCTCTCCGAAAACAAAAAGGTACAGGTTCCTGTATTTTTAAAGGACCTTCCAAATACCAAGTTTCTTGTCTCTAGCATGTTAAGAAACATTTTACATATAATGTAAAATGGAATGGCGTATGGCTTTTAGTGCCGGGAGATCCCAGGACGGGTTCGGCTCGCCAGGTGCAGGTCTTTTGATTTGGCACCGTAGGCGACCTGCGCGTCGTGATGAGGATGCCATGATGATAACACATACACCCAGCCCCCGTGCCAGGGAAATTAACCAATGATGGTTAAAATTCCCGACCCTGCCGGGAATCGAACCCGGGACCCCTGTGACCAAAGGCCAACACGCTAACCATTTAGCCATGGAGCCGGGCAACAATTTTAAGAATTCAACTTTTAAGAATTTTTAAGAATTCAATTAATGCCAGTCAGTTGCCGGACAGAGTAATTTACATAGAAATCCGTATACAATGTAGAATACCGTAGCGAAGCACGGACACGTTTGCTAGTACTTTAGAAAGGACTACACTTAGAAATTTTAGATTGTTTGTTCTCCTTGCTCCTCTGAAATTATCCACAATATTTTCATCAAAATGTACTTAAAATGAACGTACAACAGCATTCAAATAGGTTTAAAAATGCATTGTACATCATTCTAAATCTGATGGTAAATGCCTTCTCTAGGTAGGACGTTGTACGTAAACACCCAGAACCTTACGAATTCTCCAGTTGCTTCCACCGCCTTATGCCCGACGATTCTCTATTTCCCTCTCTCTATTTTGATCAACTTTTATTATCTGCTACAGGGATCATTTGTGAGAATAAAGTATCAGTTATTTTTCTGCCTTTTATTTTAATGCGATAATATCTGACTCTATGACTGAGTGGTCAGCGCCTTGTCTTCGGTCCTAAGGGTCCCGGATTCAATTTTCAGTTGGGCCGAGAAATTTAATGTTCCTTTTTTAATTCGTTTTCCCACCAGGGTTGATTTTCCCTCGGAATCAACGAGGGATCCCTCATCCCCCACCCTCTTCCGCCCCTGGAGCGTGAGACTTTGGGTCGGAGGGATACAACTGGGGAGGAGGACCAGTACCTCGCCCAGGCTGCCTCATCTGCTATGCTTATCAGGGTCTTTGTTGGGGGGGCATTAGGAGATCCGAAGGGATAGACAAGGAAGACGGAAGGAAGCGGCCATGGCCTTAAGTTAGGTACCATCCCGGCCTTTGCCTGGGGGAGAAGTGGGAAACCACAGAAAACCACTTCGAGGATGAATAAGGTGGAAATAGAACCCCGCGCTACTCAGTTTACCTCCCGAGGCTGAGTGGACCCCGTTCCAGCCCTCGTACCACTTTCCAAATTTCGTGTCAGAGCCGGAAATCGAATCCGGGCTTCCGGATGTGGCAGCTAATCACACTATCCACTACACCACAGAGACGGTGAAATTTAATCTTAAAGGTTTAATTTACATGGTTAGGAGATTCGGTGTTTGTGCTTTTCTCAACACTCCTACTCCTAACGCTTCACATAACATTATTCTCCAAAAATACTAGTAGTTTCCCATACACGACACATACCGCCCACCTTCATCAGAGGGTCTATCATATAACGGCTGCACCAGATTTTCAATATTCACACGATATTATTATTACTATTAATAATATGATAATCGCATTTTTCTTGTTTTGTTAGAAATCGAGACATAATAGGATATTTCAGATATCGTCAATCAACTATCTCGCTTATTTATAATTGTATAAATCTGTAATATGTTATGGACTGTGTTAGTGTAAATAACTGATTGTATTAAGAGAGAGCTGTTGCGGTACTTGAAATAAAAAAGCAATTGTTCTTCCTGCTGTGAGTATCCGCCACTGTCAGTTCAGGAATATGATAGTGATAGCCTTTATCTTCTCCCACTTTTACCACTCCCTCGTGAGGTCACTGGGTTTGGACATGTGGATTTGGCCTACTTTTACGGCAGGATGCTCTTCTGACGCCAGCTCTATGTGGAGATTTACGTATTTCTTTGGTGGTCATTAATGTTGTATGTAAATGAGGAGGTGTATTTAAGCACAAAATCAATTACTCATTTAATGGATAAACCAGGCACGGTTGAAATCGCTGGCTCAGCCAGGAACCGAAAATGGAACCCTTTGAGATGAATGTCACTATGCTTACCATTCAGCTAAGAAGCCGGGCAATAATAATAATAATAATAATAATAATAATAATAATAATAATAATAATAATAATAATAATAATAATAATAATAATAATAATAATAATAATACGGTAATCGTGTTTACTTTACGTTCCTTTTTCTCCTTTTTTGTTCTTGACCTTCCGTGCCTTTTCTTGGTATATGCTTTTCTGGTTGTTCTCTGCCTTGTCTTGGGCCCTGGTAGATTCAGCATTGGAATGTTCCAAGTCCTTTTCATAACATTCTCTCCCTTCATCTTATTTTTGGTGTGACCAGTTTTAATCTTACTTTCCTTCACATTAAAATAACTACATTTTGTAAGCACGTTTTAAAAACATCTGACATTTTTACGGTTTTCATCTTTACCAATTCCATCATCACTGTCTTCACTTTGAACCTAGACTTCTTTCGTATCTGATTTTGCCCAACCTTGCAACTTGACGCGAAAATCATAACCAACGGAGTATCTATGGGGAAAGTGTTGTTAGATGCTTTCCTTTGTCTGGAACAGTAGCAGCGATTGGGAATTGGAAGTGAGGGGGGAGGGGGGATAGACAACAAAATGTACCGGTGGTCTAGTGAGTAAAGTTGGGGGGGGGGGGGGAGACAACAACATTGAAAAAAAAAACTAAAAATGGTAGATTTTTGCAGTTTGAGCGAATTTCGAGAAAGATGTGAAGATTGACAGTTTACCAATTTAACTGCGGTAATAATAGGTTTTTGAGATTTTGATTCAATACTATACGATAACACTTTTACCAAAGGAACAACTACACAGGTGAGCAACTAAGATTTAGTGCCATCAGATACTAATCGCGCTTCTACACGTTGCTACCTTAGTTTCCACTACTTGCTGTGGCGTTGCACTAATTGGTTAGCTGGCAACAACACTGTAACCACATGTAGGGTAACTACATCTGTCAATCAATCAATCAATCAATACTGATCTGCATTTAGGGCAGTCGCCCAGGTGGCAGATTCCCTATTTGTTGTTTTCCTAGCCTTTTTCTAAATGATTTCAAAGAAATTGGAAATTTATTGAACATCTCCCTTGGTAAGTTATTCCAGTCCCTAATTCCCCTTCCTATAAATGAATATTTGCCCCAGTTTGTCCTATTAAATTCCAACTTTATCTTCATATTGTGATCTTTCCTACTTTTATAAACGCCATTCAAACTTATTCGTCTACTAATGTCATACCACGCCATCTCTCCGCTGATAGCTCGGAACATACCACTTAGTCGAGCAGGTCTTCTTCTTTCTCTCAATTCTTCCCAACCCAAACTTTTCAACATTTTTGTAACGCTACTCTTTTTTCGGAAATCACCCAGAACAAATCGAGCTGCTTTTCTTAGGATTTTTTCCAGTTCTTGAATCAGGTAATCCTGGTGAGGGTCCCATACACTAGAACCATACTCTAGTTGGGGTCTTACCAGAGACTTATATGCCCTCTCCTTTACATCCTTACTACAGCCCCTAAACACCCTCATAACCATGTGCAGAGATCGGTACCCTTTATTTACAATCCCATTTATGTGATTACCCCAATGAAGATCTTTCCTTATATTAACACCTAGATACTTACAATGATCCCCAAAAGGAACTTTCACCCCATCAACGCAGTAATTAAAACTGAGAGGACTTTTCCTATTTGTGAAACTCACAACCTGACTTTTAACCCCGTTTATCAACATACCATTGCCTGCTGTCCATCTCACAACATTTTCGAGGTCATGTTGCAGTTGCTCACAATCTTGTAACTTATTTATCACTTTATAGAGAATAACATCATCCGCAAAAAGCCTTACCTCCGATTCCACTCCTTTACATATATCATTTATATATATAAGAAATATAAAGGTCCGATAATACTGCCTTGAGGAATTCCCCTCTTAATTATTACAGGGTCAGATAAAGCTTCACCTACTCTAATTCTCTGAGATCTATTTTCTGCATCGAATGGCATTTTGTGAGTATTTCTCTAGGTATTTTTTAAACATTTAAATAAATTAAAGGAAAGAATTAGGTAATTAATAACAATTTCGTGTGGCTATTTCTAGCCGAGTGCAGCCCTTGTAGGGCAGACCCTCCGATGATGGTGGGCAGCATCTGCCATGTGTAGGTAACTGCGTGTTATTGTGGTAGATGATAGTGTTATGTGTGAGTTGCAGGGATGATGGGGACAGCACGCACACCCAGCCCCCGAGCCACTGGAATTAACCAATGAAGGTTAAAATCCCCGACTTGGCCGGGAATCGAACCCGGGACCCTCTGAACCGAAGGCCGGTACGCTGACCATTCAGCCAACGAGTCGGACAAGAATTAGGTTACGGACAACAATGTTTCTATAAATAGTTTTTTAAATAATTCATAGTTTTAGGTGGCTAAAACGGAATAATATGTTTTTCTCCATAAAGTGTGTGTGTGTGCGTGCGTGTATGTGAGAGGGGGGATTGGGTTGACTGCCCGCCCCCCCATCTTAACTCCCTTCCCGTACCCAATCAGCGCGACTTTACTGGAATCACGTTGAAGCGTAAACTTTTGTGGTTGGTGGAGATGGAACTTCATTGTTATTAGTTGCCAGACTGAATGTAGGCTATATGAGCTTAAAGCATTCACAACCATTCACAGTTTCTTTAACAGTAACAAACCGGAATGCGAGCTGAGTCAGCTAGCCGCAGTACAGCAGCGCTCGGCACGGCGGATGTGTACCGCGTGTTCAGTTTTAGGAGGCATGTGCACTACATATCCCTTTTCAACAATAGACTATACTTTCAAGGCCTCCCAAATAACTTTATAGATAATATTCTTACACTGTAAAATAAACGATGAATGAAGATTAGGAATTCACAAATACCTTCATTTTGATCAATGCGACACATATACAGTTCAACAAATGACTGATTCAATTGTTTTTCCACTGTGACTGGGTCTCTATTCTGGAATTCATCCAGTTCATGTCATTAACTCCGCCATGAAATTTAGTTTCATATACCAAAATTATCTTTTGACTGTTTCGCGTGGTTAGTGTGTGTGGCAGAATGTGTGAATGCAATGGGTTAATATTTAGGCTGGTAACTTTCAGTTATTATTATTGTTATTCTTCTTCTTGCTTCCAAATTTGGCCAACTGTGGACCACGTGAAACTTAATGCTTTCTGGCCAGTCTTCTTCTTTTCTCTTCCCAGAACTTCTTCATTCGTTCACTCCTTATTTTTCTCTGCTCCTCAAATTTTACAAATTTGGGCCTGTTCTTCCGATGCTCTTCATGGAATCTGTGGCCATCTACTCGAGTTCTGAACTTCTTTCTTTGAGGATCAATTCTGGTGTTATTTTAATTTCCTCTGCAACCCTCTTAACCTCCTCCACCCATTTCGTTGTCCTCCTCAATCCAATTATACATTCAAATATTCTTTTAGTCAGGCGGTTGTCATCCATTCTGACGAGATGTCCATAAAATTTCAGTCTTCGTTTCCGCATTGTGTCCGTTCTTTTCGGAATACTTGTAGAGATCCTCATTTCTCCTTTTCCTCCATGCTCCATCCGTCGTTTTCTGAGGACCAAGAATTATTATTATTATTATTATTATTATTATTATTATTATTATTATTATTATTATTATTATTATTATTATTATTACCGAGCAAGATGTTCTTCTGGTGAGGGTCGCACAGCTGTGAGCTTTCATTCGGGAGATACTGGATTCGAACCCAACTGTCGACAGCTCTGAAGGTGATGGTTTACAGTGGCTTCCCGTTTTCACACCAGGCAAATGCTGGGGCTGTACGTAATTGAGACCACGGCCGTTTCCTTACCACTTCTCTCCCTTCCATATCCCATCGTCGCCACAAGACCTATCTGCGTCGATGCAACGTAAAGCAATTTCTCCTTTTCCTCCATGTCCCATCCGTCGTTTTCTGAGGACCAAGAATTATTATTATTATTATTATTATTATTATTATTATTATTATTATTATTATTATTATTATTATTATTATTATTATTATTATTATTGCTATTATTATTATTAATACAGAGCAAGATAGTCTTCTGGTGAGGGTCGCACAGCTGTGAGCTTACATTCGGGAGATACTGGATTCGAACCCCACTGTTGACAGCTCTGAAGGTGATGGTTTTCAGTGGCTTCCCGTTTTCGCACTAGGCAAATGCTGGGGCTGTACCTAATTGAGGCCACGGCCGTTTCCTTCCCACTTCTCTCCCTTCCATATCCCATCGTCGCCACAAGACCTATCTGTACCGGGCGAGTTGGCCGTGCGCGTAAAGGCGCGCGGCTGTGAGCTTGCATCCGGGAGATAGGAGGTTCGAATCCCACTATCGGCAGCCCTGAAAATGGTTTTCCGTGGTTTCCCATTTTCACACCAGGCAAATGCTGGGGCTGTACCTTATTTAAGGCCACGGCCGCTTCCTTCCAACTCCAAGGCCTTTCCTATCCCATCGTCGCCATAAGACCTATCTGTGTCGGTGCGACGTAAAGCCCCTAGCAAAATGACCTATCTGTGTCGATGCAACGTAAAGCAATTTGTAAAAAGGAGTTATTATTATTATTATTATTATTATTATTATTATTATTATTATTATTATTATTACTATACTAAAAGAGTTTACTAGAAACAGCTTTGGCAAATCCATCCGTCTGTTTTACTGGACCGATTTGCTTCATTTTTGTCTTCTTCTTTCCGAAATTACCTGCTGGTGAATCATGCGACATTGATAGATCTAAGTTCAGCCGACTTTGAGTAGTTATAAAATCAAATCATTTAATAATCACTCCAATAATTGCAGGGGAAGGCTTATTCTAACCCGCAATACATTCTGTACTTAGCAGGTTGCTAAGCGACTAACACTTTCATTAATATTCTGATATATGAGATAATATACACTTCCTCTGATCACGGAAGAATACTATTCCCTGCTAGATACTCTTTTATTCTCTACTGTAACCTTTCCAAATATATTCAACAGATGGCAGTGCGTTCCTCATAAGTGCTGGTAATGTAATATGGGCTATGTTAATACCTGTTAATATAAGGAAAGATCTTCACTGGGGTAATCACATAAATGGGTTTGTAAATAAAGGGTACAGATCTCTGTACATGGTTATGAGGGTGTTGAGAATTTGAAGTATGTACAGGAGAGGGCATATAAATCTCTGGTAAGACCCGAAGTGGAGTACGGTTCCAGTGTATGGGACCCTCACCAGGATTACTTGATACAAGAACTGGAAAAAATCCATACTGTATAAAAGCAGCTCGATTTGTTGTGGGTGATTTCCGGTAGCGTTACAATTTTGAGCTGGGAAGACTTGGGAGGTTACGTGAACGTATCGTATCTACGAAACTTCACTGTAGTTTTTGTGCCAAATGGAATATAATAATTGATTTTACTCAAATAAAGTGTAAAATCTGCGGTAAATTCAGAAATAGCGTCGTTACTAGAGAAATATCTATACGTACTTACGGGCTGTAGACAGGACTCCCTTATGTTGCATTCAGCTGCTCGAGCCGTATTTTGTTTCTTTCTTCAGGTTGAGGACTAGCACCGACGAATGGGAGTGCTATGCCTGTGAATTCTCATTATCTTTGTCCATATGACTAGCGCGGGCAGTTCAAAAAGCAAAACAGCATGATCCCTGGACCAATAAATATATTACTTTTTTGGAAAGGAAAGTAGTATGATCCCTGGACCAATAAATACATCACTGAATGAAAAAGTTAGGGAGCAAAACGAATGAGCAACATGAAGAAAACGACACCTAATTAATTCAAACAACTTCAGTGAGCAAAGACATCACACACGAAATTGTTAAACAAACAAAGCATATACGGAAGCACTGCGACGTAGCATAAAAAATAGTTGTAAGGTAGTAAAGTATGTAACCATATTATTCTCTACAAGTAAAATATGTCGTACTATTTCTTAATTTACCGCAATTTTACAATTATTATCTTCCATTTGGGACAAGAATTACAGTGAAACTTCGTGGATACGATTCGTTCACGTAAATGACTTCGGAGAAAAGAGACGAGCTGCTCGACTAAGTGGTATGTTCCGAGCTGTCAGTAGAGAGATGGCATGGCATGACATTAGTGGACGAATAAGCTTGAGTGGTGCCTTTAAAAGTAGTTAATATCACAATATGAATATAAAGTTGGAATTCCAGAGGACAAATTTGAGCAAATATTCGTTTATAGGAAGGGGAGTTAGGGATTGGAATAACTTACCAAGAGAGAGATTCAATAAATTTCCAATTTCTTTGAAATAATTTAAGAAAAGGCTAGAAAAACAACAGATAGGGAATCTGCCACCTGGACGACATCCCTAAATGCAGATCAAAAATGATTGAAAAAATATCAAGACACACGCCTTAAACAATATCTGGGAACATCAGTCGAAAGATAACCTAGCTGCATTAGAAAGAATGAAGGTCATGCATCTTAAAAAAAGTTCCCTGCTTGGCAAAAAGCGCTCCTTCAAAACTATCCTATGAGCTCACATGACAACCATTCTATAAATAGAAGAACTGCGATAAAAACACCATTGCCTTCTACGAGGCAATACCAAGCTTTACATCAAGAACTGCAGGATACAAAAGCGAATACGTGGATAGATTTTTTTACCAAACAGACGGCATGATCACGTTGGAATAGATGGATTCTGATTACGAACTGTGGCATGCTATAACGTGCTTCTTATTAATTGTTCATAAAACCATTGAAAAAGGGCACGCAAAAATATGACTACGACAGGCATATCGAGACGAGTTATCTGACCTATTGATAGCGAATGCTGCGGAGCAGCACGAGTCCTCTAGTTATTATTATTATTATTATTATTATTATTATTATTATTATTATTATTATTATTATTATTATTATTATATAATTCGCTGGGGCCATCAAGGACCACGTTAAGTCTTGTTGCATTTGACACTGAACCTGGGCTTCTTTAGAGCCCAAATTTCCCTCATTCTTTGTGAGTGGGCCTGCTTACGCTCCTCTGTCCAAGGGGCACCGTGTCTTCTCTTCAGTTGCTCGTCTCGGTTTATCCCGTTCGTCAATATTTTCTTGCGGAAGAGATCTCTGTTAAAGGCGTCTTCAGCTGAGATATGTAGCATTTGCAGGTCTTCTTTGGTATTTCTAAACCAGGGAATTGTGGTTTTGGGGTTTGAATCAAAAAAGTGAAAGATTTCTTTAGTTAAATTTCTTCTGTCCATTCTTTTCAGATGACCGCAAAATCGTGCCCGTCTTTTTTTGATTGTGTTAGTAATTTTCTCTATTTTGCCGTAGACTTCCTTGTTGGATCTCTTTTGATGGATTCCATTTCTGTATTTTGATCCCAAGATTCCTCTCACAATTTTGCGTTCTCTTTTCTCCAGTTCTTCAAGGAGTCCTTTGTTGGCATTTAGAGACAGGGTTTCGGCTGCATATAGAACTACTGGCTTCAGAACTGTTTCATAGTGACGTATCTTGGTGTTTTGGGAAAGGCATTTTTTGTTGTAGATTGTGCGGGATGTTTGGTAGGCTATTTCCAGTTTGCGTACTCGCTCCTGAAGTGCTTCTTTGTCCAGTCCATTTTTCATGATGATCTCACCCAGGTATTTGAATTTGTCTACTCGGGTGATGTCCCCGTATTTTGTACGGAGTTTTGGTGGAGCCTCTTTGATGTTAGTCATTACTTCTGTTTTCTCAAACGATATCTGCAAACTCGTTTGTTCGGCAATTTCCTTTAAAATTTCAACTTAAGCTCTAGCGGTTTCTATGTCGTTTGAGAGAACAGCAATATCATCGGCAAATGCTAAGCAGTCTGTTGCGATCCCCTTGGATTTGGTTCCTATTCTCAATGGATTGTAGTTGATTTCCTGTAATCTCACCCGCCAGGTTCTGATGATCTTTTCAAGAACACAGTTGAAGAGTATCGGGGATAGCCCATCACCTTGTCGGACTCCTGTTTTGATGTCAAAGGAATGCGAGAGACATCCGTGGAACTTCACCTTAGATTTTGTATCGGTCAGGGTGGCTCTAATTAATGCCAGCAGTTTCAAATCAACTCCAAATTCATTTAAGATGTTTAGCAGGACTTCCCGGTCAATGGAGTCGTACGCTTTCTTAAAGTCCA
This sequence comes from Anabrus simplex, assembly GCF_040414725.1. NCBI lineage: Eukaryota > Metazoa > Arthropoda > Insecta > Orthoptera > Tettigoniidae > Anabrus > Anabrus simplex. The sequence goes on from NC_090265.1 coordinate 241,363,265, forward strand.
CAAAGACAGACACATATTGCTTGGACCTTAGTGTACAATATCTGATGATCGTTGAGCGACCTTTTCTGAACCCTCCTTGGTATTCACCTATTTGATGTTCGACTTGTGCTTCCAAACGCTCCAGGATGGCAAGTGATAGAATTTTGTAAGTCACGGGTAGCAAAGATATTCCTCTGTAGTTGTTGATATTCTTCATGCTGCCTTTTTTGTGTAATGGATGGATGAAAGCTATTTTCCAATCTTCGGGTAGGGTCTCCTTGTTCCAAATTTCTTCTATTTGCTTTTGCAAGATATCAAGTGTTTCTTCTGGGGCATATTTCCATAGTTCTGCTACTACTGAGTCTTCCCCCGGCGCTTTGTTATTTTTGAGACGGGCAATGTGGCGCTTGATTTCATCTCTGTCGGGTGGTCTGGAATCTGGGTACCTGAGTAAGGGTTCCTTGGTCTCAATGGCGCTTTGCGGTTTAGAGCAATTAAGTAAATTCTTGAAGTAATCTGCCAGAATGCTGCAATTTTCTTCATTTGACGTCGCCAGTGTGCCGTCCGTTCGCTCAAAGCATAGAGATGGTGGTTTATAGCCAGTGAGTTTGCGTTTGAAGGCTCTATAGTACTCTCTGCTTTCATTCTTCCTAAAGTTTTGTTCTATCTTTTCAATGAGAGATTTTTCGATTTAAGTTTCTCAGTTCTGAACACCCTAGCTGCTTGGGCACGTTGGGTTTTGTAGGTTTCCCAATCATTTTCTAATTTTTTAGAGTTGTACTGTTTCTATATATTGAGTCTTTCTTGGAGGACTGATTCGCAGAGGCATGCTTTTTGCTTCTCTTGATTTCTGCAACGTCTTTGGCGGCCTCAACAAGGAGATTTTTGGCATTTTTAAAGTCACAGTCATTTGGTCTAGCCTTCTCCTGGAACTCCTCGACCCTTTGCCGAAGTTTATCATTGTCGAAGCGTGTGATCTGTTTGGTTGTTTTCCTTGTGTTTGCGGGAATTGGTTTGAATTTGATAAGAGACATATAATGATCTGAGACCACATTGATGCCTTTCTTTACCTTGACATTCATAATCTCAGGGCTGTTTCTCCTGGAGATCGCAACATGATCAATTTGGAACTCTCCGAGAGCTTGGACGGGAGAACGCCAAGTCATTTGCTTTCTGGGTAGATGGCGAAAGTGGGTCGACATGACCTGCAGGTTGTGATTTTCGCAAATGGTCACCAGTCTTTTGCCGTTGGGATTGGTTCTTTTGTGAGCAGGGTAATTTCCTATAACCTTCTTGTACTTCTGCTCACGACCTAGTTGGGCATTGAAGTCACCCAAAAGAAGCTTGACATGGTGTTTGGGGATTTTGTTCAATTTTTCATCCAGTAGGTCCCAGAAATTATCAACTTCGTCTGGATCAGACTTGTTCTTATCGTTTGAAGGAGCATGTGCATTAATTAGGGCATAGGTTTTGTTCGCGCATTTAATTGTGAGTATAGACAATCTGTCATTCACAGGTTCGAAATTTGCAACCGATTTAAGGATCTTGGTTCTAACAGCAAACGCGGTTCCAAGCATCACAGCTCCATTGAGGATTCCTCTTTGCGCTTTTCTCTTGAAAAATCGGTAGCCTTCAGATTCATCTGGGTACCTTGTTTCCTGTAGGGCCACTATGGATATCTGATTTTCGTGAAGAGCTTTGGTGAGGGTTTTCAGCTTGCCAGTTTGTGTAAGTGAATTTATGTTGAAAGTTTTAGATTTTGGCCTGAGTTTTTGACTCTTCGGGGTACACCGAGACGCTCCGACTCGTCTCTTGCATGATGTCGAGTCTTATTATTATTATTATTATTATTATTATTATTATTATTATTATTATTATTATTATTATTATTATTATTATTATTATTATTATTATTATTATTATGTCCGCCTCCGTAGCGTAACGGTTAGTGTTATTAGCTGCCGTCCTCGGGGGTCCGGGTTCGATTCCCGGTACTGCCAGGAATTTAAAACTTTCAGAAGGTCTGGTATGTGGTTGAAATAGTACATACAGTTCACCTCCAATGGGGTGTGCCTGAAAAGAGCTGCACCACCTCAGGATGACACGAGATTTCTTTATTATTATTATTATTATTATTATTATTATTATTATTATTATTATTATTATTATTATTATTATTATTATTGTATTTCAATCATTTTAAAATAAAATAAATCACAACTGAGAAAAAACTTTGTTTATCTACCTATTCAGTACTCTACACATTTCAATCTATGAGACTGATAAAAGTCACATCAACGTTACAGACAAGTTTCGACCCTTTAGGGTCATCCTCAGTACATTAAAGTAAGACAACATAATTATAAACAACTTGATTAAAATAAAAATCTCCTATGGAGAATTATAGTGTTCTGTGTCTATAGTTGAGATATTAAAATATTAGATGAATAGTAATAAATATCTTGAATTGAGAATATTCTTCTTTACATTTCTGTTGCTAAAATGCGTGGTTTGTTCAAATCAGTCATTGACTTATGTAGTTTAAACTATGAACGGAATAGCGTAGTATTGGTTCACTGGCATAAGCTCTCACCGGCACCATCACACACGCCACTCCAGCGGAGGCATTACTTTACGGAATTATTGGCCTTCATTAAGGTCCGGATTTGAGAATAGTGTTAGGATCAACACCTAAACAAGGAACATTCACTCATATTATAATTGGAATGATTAGAATTTCGAGAATATACATCGGAACACTTGACTGATAGCTCTCGCCTTTTAATTCGCTGCACACGCACCACAGTCGTCTCACATAGCAGTTACATGTAGTCAAGTTCGAACACACGAACGTTGGCTATCACAACGCATGGGGCGTTGACTTAACTCCAGACAAGACCGATAACTCGCACATCCATCTCACTTGACTACTCCACACAGTGAAATCTCAGCTCACGAGTAGTAACCGACAACTCAACCCACACCGCTCAACAACACAGCATCCCTTCGAGGTCAGCCTGTTTTCACGTACCTGGTGATGAAGTTCTAGTGTCTTCGAAGTACGGACAGAATACGAGTGTTCTAGTTTCACCTTCCAGAAAAATCATGAAGACACACCAGGTGAAGGAGACATTAGAAGCAAGGCTGCCACATGCTCCCAGGCCGGTCTGACTCACTCTCATCATTTCCAGTAAACACCGCAGAGAGCATCAAGTTGGCTGACAGGCGCATGATCACGTAACAGTGTGTTTAGTGCGAAGTTTTATAAGGTGCGCACGTAAAAATGGTCTCGAAGTGGGACTGCGGAATTAAAATGTATGTCCTAAACGCTAAAAAATGAAGGAGTCTCTAGTGACTTCACTCTGGCTGATACAGCTTCAGTCATAACAGTCTACTCGTTCAATTTTGTCACCTATATTTTGCAGCAACATAGCCAAATTGTTTCGTATTCATCTTCATGAAAATTCAATATTTTGTGGTATCTTCATTTTCAAAATCTGAAATAATTCCAGACAAAATTCTATGAGAACCCTTCTTAAGATCCATTTGCTGGTCCACATTCCCTCATATGCGACACAGTTTGCACCTGTGACTCCACCAGGATTTGAAAAAGAAAAGGCGGGGTGGGGGAGTAAGAAGAATGGTTGTACGCGGCAGAGACAATAGCCAGAATATGACTAATGGGACTAGATCAGAAATAAAGTTTATGAGGAAGATCCTGGGCCGCAAATAAACGAATTCCCGTTCTGCTTGGTGCAAAACCATGAGTTATACCAAGAATTCGAGCAGATCTCGACCACCACTAGGAAGAAGGAATGGTTTTACATGGATATATAGAAATAAGTGATCTATTGAATTGAATTGAATTGAATTTATTGATAATGATGATATACATGCCACTGAGGCTGAAAAGCCCCTTTATGTAGCGTCTACTTATAACACAATACAAGTTTATGAATATACTAACTACATTTTAGAATATTAAAATATCAAATTAAACATTAAACTTAAAATTAAACTTAAAATTAAAATACAGATACCAATTCCAATAAAGTTAAAACATAAATCATATAAGAAGTAGAAAAGCATATCATTCGATTTTTTAATATTTTAGGCTACAAGAATCTCAGGAATATAAAAAACAGAAACAATTTTCTTAGAAATATACATATTTCTTATTATTGGACACAAGAATACCTGATCTCAGCCCCTTGCGTACTCCTCCAGGAAGATAGATGTTAAGGACTGCTAAACGATAGTAAACGAGATCATCACCTTCTAGAAGATCCGGATGATGCAAGTTTTATCTGTAAAAGAAATTCATCAGGATCTGAAAAAGTCTGGCATCAAGACAAACCATATAGAAAACAGAGAAGCTTTCACAATGAAAATTGCAAGGATTCTGTTTGATAACAAACAAGGAGAACAAATACTGTATTCTTGCAGCAAGAACGAGCTAGAACGAGTTAAAGAATGGAGGAATACTGGCGAAAGAGTAACGAAGGAGAAAGTGAAGAAGGAAGTTGTGTAACGGCAGTCAATAAATAAATTAAATAAATAAATAAATAAATAAATAAATAAATAAATAAATAAATAAATAAATAAATAAATAAATAACATAGCTATCTCCAATGCATTAAATGACAAAACAGGGCAAGCCAAGAATGGCTCCAGTATAAAATGACAGGTCTTGTTACCTTATTTATTAAGACGACCTCGTAATCAAGTTTAATTTCTTTATCCCATGTGAAATGGACAGCCAATTCTTTTGACACTGGTGATGTTTAATAATAACTCATCTGTGTGAGAAAATGAACACCATTTACCTTGCGTACCGACAATATGGAATTGAAAAACTAGCTGGGAACGTAATAGGTGTTGGATGACCGCCCACCTACTTTATCGCAGTTTGAGGCGAGGCTACTTTGTGATGTAACTTCCTTGTTTACTGGAAGAAGATTGATGTTTTCAGTGAGTATCGTCTGACCACACGCCAATTTATAACGCTCAATCGCTTTAACAGTTTTTGAGCCCGTGATGTGAGAATGATGAATTTCTGATAGTAATCATATCTTCTGTTGCTAACAAGAACATGCGTAGGCAGATTTTAAAACACAATAACTTACAGACGAGGAAAAAATATTTAAATATACAACCAACTTCCGGCTGGCTCGAGTTCGAGTTTGTACTCCACGTACAATACATTTTTTTTGGCTATTTGTTTTACGTCGCATCGACACAGATAGGTCTTATGGCGACGATGGGATAGGAAAGGCCTAGGAATGGGAAGGAAGCTGCAGTGGACTTAATTAAGGTACAGCCCCAGCATTTGCCTGTTGTGAAAATGGGAAACCACGGAAAACCTTCTTCAGGGCTGCCGACAGTGGGGTTCGAACCTACTATCTTCCGGATGCGAGCTCACAGCCGCACGGCCAACTCGCCCAGTCCACGTACAATAAGCGGATTTGTATCCTGACATGGATTCCCTCTTAGGCTAGAACTCCGCCCTTGCCATCTCATCATCTTTGGGTCTGATATTTCAACTTGAAATTAATACCTCATTGATACCTACACACAGATCATGGCTGTTCTCTTTCCAAACGCCGAAACATGGCTGACCGTCAGAATTTTGGCCTTTGGGGTCCTCTGTTGGATTTTCGATTGGTTTATCAAATTTTAATTTTGATCGGTCAGTTCCCTTAAAGTGTCAGTAAATGTACATTTTATGAAAATACTAATACTCATACTTTATTCATTTAGTGTATAGCTTTTAGTGTCGGGAGTGCGCGAGGACATGTTCGACTCGTCTAGTCTAGTTGACGCCCATGGGTGACCTGGGCGTCGGAGCGTAGGATGATAATAATAATAATGAGGAAAGAAGAGGGTGAAACGCGGCGCCGACACATAGCCTACTCCTGTCCAATAATACCTAGGAGTCTGCTCAAGGCTTAACGTTTCCGTCTGACGGACGAATAATGGTTATGCATACAAATGCTTCCCGTCGTGTGCTTTTCATCCGTCCCTTATCACCAACTTCTTTAACTTTTTTTCACAAGTTACTTTACGTCGCACCGGCACAGATAGGACTTATGGCGACGATGGGACAGGAAAGGGCTAGGAGTGGGAAGGAAGTGGCCGTGGCCTTAATTGAGGTACAGCCCCAGAATTTGCCTGGTGTGAAAATGGGAAACCACGGTAAACTATCTTCAGGGCTGCCGACAGTGGGGTTCGAACCCACTATCTCCCGAATACTGGACACTGGCCGCATTTAAGCGACTGCAGCCATCGAGCTCGGTACTTCTTTAACTTAGGCATTGAGCTTTTCTGCTGTCCTCAACATTCCTGCAACTCACACAAAACCCACAGTTTCCTATATATTCCCCTATCGACGATTCATCCATGATATTCCCTATTTAGCGCAAGAGGCGACTACAACGGGTACTCCCCACCAGAGGCTTTCAACTTATGTGCGTCGGTTGGTAACCACGGGCCTTAACTGAGTCTGGCGTTGCTCCCATTTACTTGAACCAGCCTTTTAGATTTTCACTTTCATGTTCAACTCTTGTTCCTTTCCACCGAACAAGATGCCCGCGCGGTTAGGGTCACACACGTGTGAGCTTGTATTCGGGAGATAGTGGGTTCGAATCCCTCTGTCGGCAGACCTGAAGACGGTTTTCCATGGTTTCCCATATTCACACCAGGCAAATGCTGGGGCTGTACCTTAACTAATGCCACGGACGCTTTCATTCCACTCCTAGACCTTTTCTATTCCATCGTTGCCATAAGACTTATCTGTGTCGGTGCGACGTAAAATAAATTGTAAAAAAAAAGTTATTTTCTGACCCGACGGTATTAAGTTAGCGAGGCCGAGGAAGTACTTCATTTTCACGTCCTTCGTACCAATTTCCTTTCTTTTGCCGATACCTTCATTTTTGAAGAATTGAAACACTTCTCTTGTCTCCTTTTTTCTGTTTAGTGCAAAGAGGGGATGGTTGCTTAGTTGTATTCCATCTTAAAACCACCACCACCACCACACGGTAGTCACCACCGGAGATTCTGCTTTAAAAGGCCTGCCCTGGACTAGTAATGTCTGAAGTTATCAGCCCGGAAGCTGGTTGGAACATCAAATAGCACCACCGAAAGTTATGCAGTTATAAAGACACTGCAAAAAAAAAAATGCCGGCGCTATAATGAGAATGAGGCATACTAGACATGATGAGGAGTGAGGCAATTTACCATTGCTTTCCTCACTCCGCCGGAAACTGTTATTGCAGCACAGCTTGTGCTATGAATAGCACCTTTATAGGCATACAGACACACAAGTCGTGCTCCGTAAGTCAGAACTCAGCACGTTAACAGCTACTATACTCTCACAGCCATAAATAATACTGAGACTTCAGTCGAAGCTAGAGTTTGCTCTGATTTGTGCCAGGAGACAGATTATAAAATACTGTATCCATCAAGAAATAGCCGCGGGCTAAAGAGTAATAATTGCTCTGATATAATATCCTCCCAAACACAGACTCAGTTAATTACGAATACACTCAGTGTGGTGAATTTCCACGATTCATTATTGCAAATGCATATTCACTCTTCTTATAAATATCCAATTCATAATCATTCCCTAAAATATCTTTTATTTTTCTTTCTTTACACCTGAACGCAGCCGGTTTGGAGGACAAAAGACAGCTGTCGAATGCAAACATAAGGCACAAAATTATCATAAATTCATGGTACAGCGATATATCGAATCGTCTGCCATCTTCAAGTGACACTGTCAGATGGTTTCTACCCGTGTTGAATAACAGAGCTGTTGCGTCTGATAGAACTCGGGACTGGAAGAGGTGTTAAAGACTGATTACCTGCAGGAAAGTTACATTTCTCATCTTGCACCACTTTTGTCCCTTAACATTACTTAATATTTGAGACGTATTTTTGAATTTCCATAAGTTACATTCATATTGAATGATAACTGGAAACTCATTTCATGAAAGTCAAAATATTTTTCTTACGTGGGTAATCGGGAAAGAAAATAATTATTGTCCCTTCACATTTATTTTATTTTATTTTGTATTTCTTGGCATCCGACAATGTTGCGAGAAGTTCCCAGAGAGATTAAGCAGATATCTGCGATAAAATCTGCCTAACGTGACTTTCTGTGTAACGCGAATCCCACACACGGAAAATAAAAATGTGGTCGATATTATCTTAAGACATGCATAGTTTCTGTGAGGCATTTTGAAACTATAATCAAGACGTTATTATGGTGTTATTGTAGTTCTATTCTTTTAAAAAGTTTTGAAGGGCTTCTTAGTATCTCATAATGTGCATTTACTTTATTTCTATGGACATGAGCACGATTGTTAAAGCTGACTGGTTTCCTATTCTAGGAATTGTGTTTGTACATCGTGTTCTATACTTTCTGTATTCTGATATCATGCTCAGAGTTTCGTCAAGTTTTTATTCATGCGACATTTGAGATCGTGCATGACTGAACTACAGCCTGACTAATTCTCACAAGAGGAATAAGATGTTGCCTACTGATTTTACTGAAATTTGGTTTTGTTGGAGTGGGGTCACGATGTAACATTTACGTTCTATTCCCCTCATAGAAACGTATTAAACGGATGAATCACCTCCCGAAAATAGGGTTGATAACACGTGATTTTACTGTTTCACACAGAATTTATTTGAATTTACTTTGTATTTCTTGGCATCCGACAATGTTGCGAGAAGATCCCAGATAGATTAAGCAGATATCTGCGATAAAATCTGCCTAACGTGACTTTCTGTGTAACGCGAATCCTTTTGAGATAAAATCAATTTTAAAAATTGCGTTACCAAGGAACATGAACAAATAACGGTAGCCTATTTTGCAGATTAAACCAACTGGTTAGTTCACCCTTTCTCATTCCCAACATCTTACACATACATGAGAAGAAATATTAAATTACCGAGAAAGACTGGGGGTATAAACTGGTGGGTACTTCGAAATGAGATGAAGGCTATGTTGAGAATAAACTCGATGGATAAGCTGTATGTATAAACCGATGGGTCATGTGAGACAAATGGAGGAGTATATTGTACCTAGGAGAATAATGGGCTTACCCGTGGAGGGAAATATTTGCAAATAGAGGATTGTAGGGGCTCTTAATTTATTCGCAGAGCTTGAAGACTGAAAAGCATAACAGTCTATAACGAATATGCTTTACTCTACAGTATATGTATGATTGCCATTTCTACACCAAAGTCAATTAATAGTAGGTGTACAATACCGTGAATGCCTGTGATTCAATTACTTAGCGCATGCTAAACACAATCTTACAGCAGGTCTGATGAAGGGCTGCAGTCACATTTATATGCTTCGTTCAAGTATTTCTCACTTATTATCTGAGAAACAACCGACATGTTCAATATGTCAAGAAATAAAACTGAATCACAAATACACCAGAAACAAAATTGCCACTTTCGGAAATACTCAGAGCCCTTAGGTTCACTTAACATACACAATTTATTTAGCGTATGGCTTTACAGATACAACACACAATGATTTTGAAGAACAAACTATATATTTATATCCATGTTTATTATACCAGGTGGCTCCCGGACGCCGTACTTTCTACTTATAAATGTCCCGCATGCATAAGTGATGTGTGGGGTGTCTACCACCTAATTTTAACAGGGGAACTACTGCCAGCGGGCAGGTTACGTCAGAATATGAAGAGATAAGAAACAGTCACACTCGCAGCATGTTACTCAGCGTTCCCGGTAGAATGCACCCCTTGCATTAGTAAACATCGTTTTCGACCGCATACTTCTAGGCTGGTGTATGGTACAGCCGCACTATATTTACTGTCTGCTTATCGACAATGGCTAGTGTGTTCAGCAGCGATGAATACACATACATTACTTTTAACTGGACTGCCAGGTTGGAATACAACCGAAGCTCCAAACAGACATATGCCGTCTACACAAGTATTTCACCGAACAGTACCGTGTTTGTTTCATACAAGCAACTCTTTTATCGCGTGGAATGTCTACACGTGTATAAATTAACACGTTATTACATTTCCTTTTCTGCATCTTTGGCGTGTTACCAAACAGTTGCGGCGATTAGGGGCTGGGGCGAGAAGGGAACGTCGCCCCCGCCCCTCGCCACTTTGTGGAGTAAACATTACATATTCACTTTAGCCACCTGGAACTAGGAATTATTTTTTGTTTTGCTAATTGCTTTACGTCGCACCGACACAGATAGGACTTATGGCGACGATGGGATAGGAAAGGCCTAGGAGTTGGAAGGAAGCGGCCGTGGCCTTAATTAAGGTACAGCACCAGTATTTGCGTGGTGTGAAAATGGGAAACCACGGAAAACCATCTTCAGGGCTGCCCACAGTGGGATTCGAACCCACGATCTCCCGGATGCAAGCTCACAGCCAATTAGTTTTAAAAGAAACGTTATCTGTACAAGCCATTGTGTCTTATCTGCTAATTCTTTCCTTTATTTTCTTTAATTTTATTAACATAATGTTTGGCGGAAAGAAGCACCAAATGCCGTTCGTCGCGGCTAACCGATTTGTATAGCGCTACGGCAAGTAGTGGAGACTTTGCATGTGCTGTGGGGAAGGGTAGTAGGGGTATAATGTTTTTGCCAAGGTCGTGGACACTGAGTTATAATTCACCCGTATGACGCACGCATTTGTCAGTCTGGCAGCCTCTTCAGTGTCTGTTAGTTCCTTAGTGTATATTAAAATACTAAATAACTTTTAATTGCATGATCATGCCGTACTTCTATTTAATTGTACCGGCTGAGCTAGCCGTGGAGTTAGGGCCGCGCAGCTGCGAGCTCGCACCCGGGTGATAGTGGTTTCGAATCCCACTGCCGGCAGCCCTGAAGACGGTTTTCCGTGGTTCCCCATTTTCACACCAGGCAAATGCTGGGGCTGTACCTTATTTAATGCCATGGCCGTTTCCTTTCCACGCGTAGCCCTTCCCTGTCTCATCGTAGCCATAATTCCTATCTGTGCCGTTGCGACGTAAAACCAATTGTAAAAAAATATTCTACTATTTTGCTTTACGTCGCACCGACACAGATAGGTCTTATGGCGACGATGGGACGGGAATGGTCTAGGAATGAGATGGAAGCGGCCGTGGCCTTAATTAAGGTGCAGCCCCAGCATTTGCCTGGTGTTAAAATGGGAAACCACGGAAAACCGTCTTCAGGGCTGCCGGCAGTGGGATTCGAAACCACTATCACCCGGGTGCGAGCTCGCAGCTGCGCGGCCCTAACTCCGCGGCTAGCTCAGCCGGTACAATTAAATAGATGTACGGCATGATCATGCAATTAAAAGTTATTTAGTATTTTAATACACACTAAGGAACTAACAGACACTGAAGAGGCTGCCAGACTGACAAATGCGTGCGTCATACGGGTGAATTATAGCTCAGTGTCCACGACCTTGGCAAAAACATTATACCCCTACTACCCTTCCCCACAGCACATGCAAAGTCTCCACTACTTGCCGTAGCGCTATACAAATCGGTTAGCCGCGACGAACGGCATTTGGTGCTTATTTCCGCCAAACATTATGTTAATAAAATTAAAGAAAATAAAGGAAAGAATTAGCAGATAAGACACAATGGCTTGTACAGATAACGTTTCTTTTAAAACTAATTGGCTGTGAGCTTGCATCCGGGAGATCGTGGGTTCGAATCCCACTGTGGGCAGCCCTGAAGATGGTTTTCCGTGGTTTCCCATTTTCACACCACGCAAATACTGGTGCTGTACCTTAATTAAGGCCACGGCCGCTTCCTTCCAACTCCTAGGCCTTTCCTATCCCATCGTCGCCATAAGTCCTATCTGTGTCAGTGCGACGTAAAGCAATTAGCAAAACAAAAAATAATTCCTAGTTCCAGGTGGCTAAAGTGAATATGTAATGTTTACTCCACAAAGTGGCGAGGGGCGGGGTCGACGTTCCCTTCTCGCCCCAGCCCCTAATCGCCGCAACTGTTTGGTAACACGCCAAAGATGCAGAAAAGGAAATGTAATAACGTGTTAATTTATACACGTGCAGACATTCCACGCGATAAAAGAGTTGCTTGTATGAAACAAACACGGTACTGTTCGGTGAAATACTTGTGTAGACGGCATATGTCTGTTTGGAGCTTCGGTTGCATTCCGACCTGGCAGTCCAGTTAAAAGTAATGTATGTGTATTCATCGCTGATGAACACACTAGCCATTGTCGATAAGCAGACAGTAAATATAGTCCGGCTGTACCATACACCAGCCTAGAAGTATGCGGTCGAAAACGATGTTTACTAATGCAAGGGGTGCATTCGACCGGGAACGCTGAGTAACATGCTGCGAGTGTGATTCTGTTTCTTATATCTTTATATTCTGACGTAACCTGCCCGCTGGCTGTCGATCCCCTGTTCAAAGTAGGTGGTAGACACCCCACACATCACTTGTGCATGCGGGACATTTATAAGTAGAAAATACGGCGTCCGGGAGCCACCTGGTATATCTAACTGTCTCTGGAAGAGCATGAGCAAGGTCACTGATATCGCCACTGTACTTTCTTTTTGGACATTCGCTGATAATGTGCAGGATGGTCTGCTTAGAGGCACCACAGTCGCAGTTAGGCGTAGGAATTCTTTTCCACTTGTAGTGGAAATCTGCGCAGTTACCATGGCCGATCGTATCCTGTTAAGAGTAGACCAGGTTTTCCGAGGAAGCTCAAATCTAGGTGGTAGTGGCGATCCTATGTGTGGCAAAGTTGATTCAGGCCTAGTATCTTGTCTTCTCTGGCATTCCTTATTAATATTGAAGTTGGTATTTTTCAGTTCTATTGCAATTCTTATTGGTAGATATCGGGACCTTAAACGATTCAGATGAACATCGGCGATGTCGTCATGTATTGGTAATTGGGGATTATTTATTAGTTTCTTAAATTTACTGAAGAGAGCGTTTTTACGTCGAAGGTCTGGTGGGGAGATATGGCTGAGAATTGGTAGACAATATGTGGGTGTAGACCTTATTGTGCCAGTGGCGAGCGCATCGTGGTGTTGAGCTGCGTATCTATGAGGTTGGTGTGAAGGCTATTCAGCCAAACAGGAGCGCAGTACTCAGCAGCCGAGAACACAAGTCCCAAAGCGGTGCATCGGAGTAAAGTTGCTGTTGAACCACAAGTTGTACCACATAATTTTTGGATTACGTTGTTGCGAGTTCTTACTTTGGATTGGACGTTACGAAGGTGTTGTCTAAGGGAGAGTGTTCTATCTAAGGTAACTCCTAGGTATTTAGGGAATCTATTATGTCTCAATAACTGATTTCCAATGTACACCTGCAATTGTTTGTTAGCCATCTTGCTGTTTAGATGGAAGCAGAATACTTCTGTTTTACTGGCATTAAGTGTAAGTCTCCACAATTTAAAGTACTGTACCAACACTTTTATGTCGTCCGTTAAGGTCATCTCGGATTTCTCCAATGTTGTATCTCTGGTAGCAATAGCCCAATCATCGGCATATCAAAATTTTCTTGAAAATGTGGCAGGCATATATGAGATGTACAGGCTAAATAAGATTAGAGCAAGAACAGAACCCTGAGGAAGTCCATTATTTAGTGATCGTTTGGTGCTCACAGTATTCCCCATATGTACTTGGAAAAGTCTTTGGCTTAGCATATTATTCAAGAGCCGGGAAGTCATCTTACACGGTATTACTTTCAGAAACTTGAAGAGCAGGCCATCCTTTCAGACTGTATCATAGGTTAATTCATGGGGGCAAAGACAACCGGGCGTAGAGCTAACCACTCTACCCCAGTAAGTTCCGAGGTTCCGGATAGTGGAAGCTTTTGCCTTCCACCCCTCCAAGGGCCTCCACGGCCTTTACAGAGATGCCTTTGCTTCTTGCTTTCACAAATATACCGGAAAAATCGATGACATTTTCACATACATGCATACACATACATACATACATACATACATACATACATACATACATACATACATACATACATACATACATACATACATACATACATACATACATACATACATACATACATACTGTACCAGTAAAAGAGCCCGACTTTAAGATTTATTTTCAATGTAAGCATGGAATAGTTCTCAGGGCTAAACTGGATGAATATTAGCTAGGACTTGGTACAGGAGGCAGGGTCCTATCTACAAGAAAAGTTTAAATCTGATTTGATAAGAGTTTATTCATGTAATGCATATTAAATTACATATCACCTCATGGTAGATAGGGGTTGTCTTCCACATTGTCCTTTAAATGGCCCGGGTCTCCAGCTCACCAGGCCGCACCGGCTGGAACACGTTCCAGGAGATACCCAAATACTCCGTCAAGATGCGGACGGACCATCCAGGTTGGTTGCATGGCATACGCCTCAAATTACCGATGCTTGTGATGACCTCCGCTGGTTCCTGACGATGTTGAGGGTAATCACATTACCCAAGTACAATGAGGTTGATGCCCACAAAACTCCGAAAATGTGTTCTTCGTCACTCGCAGAATATATAAATCAAAGTTCATGAAAACCTTAAATAATTAGTTTTCACACGATTAGTAAAATCACTAGTCAATGTTTATAAAGACTTTCAAGAATTCACTCTTTAACACTCATGGAAATGACAAGTCCGTGTTCATGAAGACTTTCAATGATGTTATAGTTCATCAATGGCAAAATTTACAAGTCTTTAAGTAATCTCTGGCAAAAATCACAAGTTTATGCTCATGGAAACTTCGAACAAATTTAGAGTTCGTCACTCGTGAATATTCCAAGTCCTTGAATAATCACTGGTGAAAAGTTAGAGTCCATCACTGCTAAATATGACAAGTCTTTGAATAATCACTGGCGAAAAGTTAGAGTCCAACACTGGTAAATATTACAAGTCTTACTGGCGAAAAGTTAGAGTCCATCACTGGTAAAGATTACAAGTCTTTAAATAATTACTGGCGAAAATTTAAAGTCCAAAGTCCATCACTGATAAATATTACAAGTCTTTGAATAATCACTGGTGAAAATCACAAGTCTATGCTCATGAAAATTTGGAATAATGTTAGAGTTCATCACCCGTACATATCACAAGTCTTTGAAAAATCACTGGTGAAATGTTAGAGTCCATCACTGGTAAATATTACAAGTCCCATTTATAAAGAAGAAGAATTCGCTCCTCAGTGAGCCTATAACCACATGAAGATAGCTTCCGACGATAATGGCAGCGAGTAGAGCCACGCTGACTACTCGACTGTCACTGACTGACTGAGATATCAGTCTATATTGAGCCCTCCTTATATTTGGTTTGGGGACATCTACGTCACATATGCCGTGAAGCTGGTTATCTCCTGAATCCCTCGACGGATTTTCTTGAAATTCAAGCATTGCGACATTTATGTAATTCCCTTTAAAATGACATGTTGCTCAAGTCGCTACCACGATTATTTTAGCAGTTTTAAATTTTTTCTCCATCGAATGTTCCGGAAGGTGTGACGCTTGAATCTGGAACATACGAGTTCAGGCTAGCTGCACGTGGCATGGCAGGCGGGTGATCTAACTAGCCCCTGCGGCTACGTCACGCATACAGCTGTTCTCAGTTTGCTCGCTCATCCTGCTGAATGTAAACAAACCAGGCTTGCACGGAGTAATACGCGTGGTGATAAAATACGATCAACTCTCAAAAAATATGCATGTACAGGTCGTAACCGGTACAATACATACATACATACATACATACATACATACATACATACATACATACATACATACATACATACATACATACATACATTCATACATTCATGCATTTTTTCCAATATTTACAAAGCGGATACACGACGTTGGCTAGCCTGTAACTCCAAATAAATCAACATACATGGACACAATTCACAAAAATATAAGTACATATTACGATGGTGCATTATCCCTGTAAATACATAAATACACACATTTTAATGCTCTCCGAAAATATATGACCCCTTTCAGATCTCCTCGTGTCGATCCAAGGGTATCGATACCAATCGGGTATCGAACCACGCTATCTTGACTTCGAGGTGCTATCTGAAAAGCCCTACTGCGATATTATTTAAATATATTAATTGGAGGAGTACGTCACCTATTGGCTCAATAAAAACACACAGCACTGCGATGTTAACAAATTATTGACAAGTTAATATCGAGTACAGTGTGGAATGGGAAAATATTTTATGCGGTTTATGCAAGCGGTCGACAGATATCTGCATAAAGGGACAAGCAGCTGAGGGTCTGGCAGTCACCCCCTCTTGTCATTCCTTCTGAGGTCATAAATCTTTCACTTCGAAGACAGCTAGGCTTCTAACTCAGCTGAGTAGACGCATACAATTTCATCCGGACACAAGTACGTAATTCTTAATTCGATTACGTCGTGTTCTCCGGGCATATGACCATTCATGGACACTCTTCAAATATAATTTTTCTCAATGCCTCAGCTAGTTTCAATATTGGTTTATCTCATTATTATTATTATTATTATTAAATCTGTCGCCTTGCACATTTTCACACACATGTACCTAGTATCCACGTTATTCAAACATTTAAATGATCCTAACGACAGGGACGTAACATAAAACATATCACTCACTCGCGTACCTATTCAAGGTCATTGGTTCGCACCTCGAGTTAACTTTCCTTTCTCCACTCGTTAGGGTACTTAGGAAGAGTTGCATGAACTAGTGTATAAGGTCCCATAGTTTGTTGTGTGTTTGAGTGAAGCATTCGTAAGGGTGGACTTAGATAATTTGGTGGATTTCATAAGCCTTTCCAATTTCAACCAGCTGACATGGATCTTCTCAAAGTTGGGAATCATCTGAACAATCTATATTCGAAAAATTGAGAAGATCCATGTCAGCTGGTTGAAATTGGAAAGGCTTATGAAATCCACCAAATTATCTAAGTCCACCCTTACGAATGCTTCACTCAAACACACAACAAACTATGGGACCTTATACACTAGTTCATGCAACTTCACGGAACAACTTTGTGATTAACAAATAATCACGGAAGACAAGAAAATAAAACTAATAAAGGAAATTGTACCCCATTGAAACTCGCATATTGCGTCACCTACACGTTATGAAATCAAAATCAAAATGCATGCTGCTAGATTTTATTACAAAGTTAAATTTTACATCCTAGTGCGACACAGCTGATTTTCATGCTAAGATATCATGGGAATATACTTATCATTTTGATGTGTAACCTGCTGTCATCTGGCGGCACCCATATGGATTTAGTTATCCATAACTGCCGTCTCGCTAACAGAGAGTCCTAGGTTCATCTCGTTCCGTGTTGACTCCGTGATGTCTTGGTCTACTACCTCCAGCTGCTGGACGTTCCACGTTGTCTTCAAACAGGAATTTCGCAGGCGCACAGGTGCGATCTAGGCGTGGTAAATCCTGGGCTCGAAGAGCACTCACATACATGCAGACAAAATTATAAATCTGTTAATTGGAGCACTGTTTATATGACTTCCAAATAATATGATACTGATAGATCCACTCATAGATTCGAGATGGACTACCGCTAATAGCGATTACTGTCCCCGAAGACCACTACTCGATTCCCGTTCGTTATAGAGAGAAATATTCCCTGCTTTGTTTGTTCCTACATGAGCGCCAGGGTTCATTTATGGTACACTTTTCTGGCTAATCTGACGTTTATTTATTATGTTGGTTGCCTCCGACAACTGCACATACGTTAATTACAGTACAAGAACCACTGGTTATCTATCTTCACCAACTCACTACGTCATGACGATTTTTAGCAGTGTTACCCATTTTTTGTAAACATATTCATTTAGTCTGAAATTATACTACTTGTCTGCATTCCCTTACTGTATACTGAGATTGGTATTTCACACATCAACACACCACAACTATAAGTTCACACAAAGAAACTGTAACTGCACTATGCGAAGACTGCGTATCGGACTGACGTAGAGTAATCCTCTGGCTGGCACAATACCGAATATACTGAGTATCGAGGGCTCTCGGGTTTGGCCTTTTGTGGAAGACACGGGTCGTCGGCTATGGAGAGGAAAACTCCTCTCACATTGGAGAATTCACTCCGCTAATATTTGTCTCTCAGAGTCGAATAGATATTCATTTAATAGTTACTGACATCCTCTATTTACTGATCTATTTTCGTTTGAATCGCATCACATATTTCCTGGTAATTTCTGAAGCGTCATCTTACCTTTTAGCGCGTGAAATAGGGAGGTATGGGGACTCCCCTATCCGTGGTGAGATAAGTACTAAAACCACCTGGCTTTTATCACCACACGTGTATATAAAGTGTGCCATTAAGAATGCGCTCGATAAGTAATTCATCTTCTTACAATATCAAATCCTACAAATTATGCTGAGTTCATTGATTCCTTACTTATAAGTTTCTTAGGCTTGTGACGACATTTTCTTCTTAATATTACTTGACGCGCGAAATTTTCGTGTTGGTATCCAAGAATATGCAGGGAAATCGGTGAGAATATCCAGTTCTCAATTTAGAACCCGGTAAACCTAAGTCCGCCTCCTGACCTAGGTAGCCGTTGAGCGTAGCATCCTATCTCGCGCTTGCTTTCACAATAGAGAGCGCAAAACCAAGGCCACGCTGTACTTATAGCTCTCCTACTCTTTACGCGTACTTAGAGCTTCTGCCTTCGAGCTCGCGCGGTGACGTTCGTATCCCGGACCGGGCATAAAATGCCGTTACAACCAAATATTTTATAGAATGATGTGGAAAACGGCACATCTGTCTTGCTGGGAATCATGGCATGTCTATTAGCATGGTACTGAACGGTTTCAATACATACATACATACATACATACATACATACATACATACATACATACATACATACATACATACATACATACATACATACATACATACATACATACATACATACATACGGATTCGTTATGAAGACTTCTTGCCGGACAGCTAGTCGGGGCGATGGATACTTATTAACGCACTAGCTGTAGTACCCGGCGTTGTCCGGGTAGCTTTTGAATGTTTACCTTTAGTATTTTTATCACCAGTTAGTTAAGTGTGAAGTGGATGCTTATTGATTTAGTTTTGAGATGTTGATATTACGACCTATTATGTAGTTTTAGAGTTATTTAGATGTATCTGATTTCAAGTTTTAGATTATTTAATATTCGAGTAAAACCTTGTTATTGTGGAAGCTAGAATTGACTGGGAAGTATTTGATTAATTCCAAAAAATAAAAAAAATTATAATAATCTTAGCGACCCAGAAAATTATGGATTCGACACTGTTTTCGATTATTTTGATATATCACTCCCCCTCGCTCCTCAGCCCAAAGGAGGCAGAACTTGGACTTTAAAAATTTCCGGAATGTCACCATTCATCTCAGCGACCATAGAAAGTACGAATTCGATACTACTTTCGAATATTTTATATGTCACCCCCCTTGCGTCCCCACCACCCTTATGGGTACATGGGGTGTCTTACCCCACGCGGTTTATCAAAAGAAATCTGGAATATCACTATTCATCTCAGCGACCCCTAAAAGGATGGATTCGACACTATTTTCGATTATTTTGATATCTCACTCCCCTTCGCCCCCACCCCAAAGGGGACTGAATTTGGACTTGAACAAATTCCGGAGTGTCAGTATTCATCTCAGCAACCCCGAAAAGTATGGATTCGACACTATTTTCGAATATTTTTAAATGTCACCCCCTCGCCCACCCCCCCCCCGCCACTGAGGGTACTTCGGGTGTCTTAACCCAAACGCGGTTTGTCAAAAAATCCGGAGTGTCACTATTCATCTCAGCGACCAAAGTATGGATTCGACATTATTTTCGATCATTTCGATATATCACTCCCCTCTCACCCCCACCCCAAAGGGGGCTGAACTTCGACTTTAAAACAATGGGTACATGGGGTGTCTTACCCCCACGCGGTTTGTTAAAAGAAATCCGGCGTGTTATTATTCATCTCAGCGACCCCGAAAAGGATGGATTCGACACTATTTTCGGTCATTTTGACATATCACTCTCCCCTCGTCCCCACCCCAAAAAGTGGACTTTAAAAAATCCGGAGTGTCACTATTAATCTTAGCGACCCCGAAAAGTATGGATTTGACAATATTTTCGATAAATTTCTTATATTACTCCCCCCTCACCCCCACCCCAAAGAGGACTGAACTTGGACTTTATAAAATTCCAGAGTGTCACACTTCCTCTCAGCGACCACGAAGAGTATGGATTCGACACGTTTTCGAATATTTTATATCTCACTCCCCTCCCCCCTTCGCCTCAATGGGTACGTGGGGTCTTACCCATCACGCGGTTTGTCATGAGAAATCCGGAGTGTCACCATTGTCACTATTCATCTCAGCGACCCCAAAAAGAATGGATTCGACACTATTCTCGGTCATTTTGATATATCACTTCCCCCTCGCCCACACCACAAAGGGAGCTGAACTTGGACTTTAAAAAATCCGGAGTGTCACTATTAATCTTAGCTACCCCGAAAAGTATGGATTCGACACTGTTTTCGATATTTTTTTATATCATTCCCCCTCGCCCCCACCCCAAAGGGGGCTGAACTTGAACTTTAAAAAATTCCACAATGTCACTATTCATCCCAGCGACCACGAAAAATATGGATTCGACACTTTTTTCGAATATTGCATATGTCACCCCCTCGCCCTCCCTGTCTCAGTGGGTACGTGGGGTGTCTTACCCCCACGCAGTTTGTCAAAAGAAATTCGGATTGTCAATATTCATCTCAGCGACTCCGAAAAGGATGGATTCGACACCATGTTAGGTTATTTTGATAAATTACTTCCCCCTCAACCCACACCCCAAACAGGGGGAGAACTCGAACTTTGAAAAATTCTGGAATATCACTATTCACCTCAGTGACAATAAAAAGTACGGATACGACACTATTTTAGAATATTTTACGTCACCCCCTTGCGCCCCCCCGCCCCTATGAGTACATGGGGGTGTCTTACTCCCACGCGGTTTGTCAAAAGAAATCCGAAGTGTCACTATTCATCCCAGCGACCCCGAAAAGGATTGATTCGACACTGTTTTCGATAATTTTCTTATATCACCCTCCCCTCGCCCCTCACCCAAAAGGGGGCTGAATTTGGACTTGGAAAAATTCCGGAGTATCACTATTCATCTCAGCGAATCCGAAAACGATGGATTCGACACTATTTTCGTATGTTTTATATGTGACCCCCTGGCCCCCCACCCAATCGGAGCTGAATTTGGACTTGGAAAAATTACAGAGTATCACTATTCATCTCAGCGAATCCGAAAACGATGGATTCCACACTATTTTCGTATGTTTTTATATGTGACCCCCCTGGCCCCCCACCCTATCGTCGGCTGAATTTGGACTTGGAAAATTCCGGAGTATCACCTTTCATCTCAGCGAACCCGAAAACGATGGATTCAACACTATTTTCGTATATTTTATATGTGACCCCCTCGCCCCCCCCGCCTATATTGGTGCATGGAGCCTTACGTCCACGCAGTTTGTCAAAAGAAATCCGGAGTGTCACTATTTATCCCAGCGACCCCGAAAAGGATGGATTCGACACTATTTCCTATTACTTTGATATATCACTCCCCCCTCGCCCCCACCCAAAAGGGGGTTGAAATTGAACTTGGAAAAATTCCGTAGTATCACTATTCATCTCAGTGAATCGAAAACGATGGATTCGACACTATTTTCGTATATGTTTATATGTAACCCCCCTCGCCCCCACCCAAAATTGGGCTGAATTCGGACTTGGAAAAGTTCCAGTGTATCACTATTCATCGCAGGGAATCCGAAAACGATGGATTTGATACCATTTTCATATATTTTATATGTGACCCCCCTCGCCCCCCGCCCATATTAGTGCATGGGGTGTCTTACCCCACGCATTTTGTCAAAAGTAATCCGGAGTGTCACTATTCATCCCAGCGACCCTGAAAAGGATGGATTCGATACTATTTCCTATTACTTTGATATATCACTTCCCCTGGCCCCCCACCCAAAAGGGGGCTGAATTTGGACTTGGAAAAATTCCAGAGTATCACTATTCATCTCAGCGAATCCGAAAACGATGGATTCGACACTATTTTTGTATATTTTTATATGTGACCCCCTCGCCCCCCGCCTCTAAGGGTACTTTGGGTGTCTTACCCCCACGCGGATTGTCTCCTGATACTAAGTCGTAAGTGTACCAAGTTTGGTGTAAATCGCTCTAGTGGTTTAGAAGGAGATGTAATACATACATACATACATACATACATACATACATACATACATACAATGACATATATATATATATATATATATATATATATAGATAGATAGATAGATAGATAGATAGATAGATAGATGTAGGTGTCGGGTGTGGTCGGCTACTCTTGTATTTTGATGGGTACGTGAAACTGAAATTTAAGAGTAAAAAAGTAAAGAAACTAGAAAAACAGACTGATGTGGCTCCTAATTTTAATTACAGTTATTAGCACTAAACTGGCCATGGAATAAAGGAGATAAATTAAATCATCCAATGATGATGAAATAAACACGTTATTGACACATTTTTACAGTGGTGCGCCGAGCTGAATGGCTCAGACGGTTGAGGCGCTGACCTTCTGAACCCAACTTGGCAGGTTCAATACTGGCTCAGTCCGGTGGTATTTGAAGGTGCTGAAATATGCCAGCCTCGTGTCGGTAGATTTACTGGCACGTAAAAGACCTCCTGCGGAACTAAATTCCAGCACCTCGGCGTCTTCGAAAACCGTAAAAGTAGAGTTAATGGGACGTAAAGCAAATAACATTCTTCTTCTTATTATTATTACAGTGATGTTATTGTTTAGATGAGATGGCTTGCTCGCAATTAGTTGCTCTCCACTCCATTCTTTCTGTGTAGGTTAACATTTTAGAAAGTACAGGAACTATAGCATCGTTTCTTTGAGACTTGTCATTATTACAAACCTCCTTGCAATATACTTACTGACTTTTGGTATACACGGTGAAATAGTAGGCCTACTTACATATGTTTTTACTATAAACCAAAAAGTAGTTTAATGTTCAACTGGATTTGATCTTTCCCCACTGTTATAAATAATAATAATAATGATAATAATAATAATAATAATAATAATAATTAATAATAATAATAATAATAATAATAATAATAATAATAATTCAAAATATAGATCCTGACCCTGGAGATAAAATCCTCCCAGGGGTGGCGTCCCACGGTTTAAAAAACATTGTATTATGGTGGTGGACATCGGCCAGCGGAGCGTCCACATCTCCACGGCACGGCGAGCTCGGTGCTCACTTGGCAAGCGTTCGATTACGTACAACGCAGAACGTCTTGGATTTCAGATGGGTTGGCAATCAGTTGTCACAAAATACGCCTGTGACTTCTTTCTACAGTTTACAGCACTTGTTGCACGTACTTGATTGTTAATGCCTCGTCTCTTGAAGGCGAGGCTCAATGTGTCTGAAGCTATCAGTCTTAGCTAATTTTTCTCGTCTACCTGGGATGGTGCCGTCATTTTGGTTGGTTTCTAAGTACAGTAATAGTTTTCTTCAAGTGGAAGTTCTATACACATGTAAAACTCTGTAAATCAGGGCTCTGATAATTCCACACATGATATTTCTGCATTAAAGTTTTCAAGGTCCCTAACGTTGCGTTATTACAAATCTGTCAACCTTATCTGGGACTTACTTTCTCTTCTATGGCTCACGAATGTGCGTGCCATTCCTTGTAAGTGGCTTTGCGTGTCAGATCATTATTACAGTAGAGAAAGTAAAGTTTTATCAGCTTGATAGAATGTAACGACTTGTTTATGGTGAACGACCTCTTACCATATTCCACACTTAAACCAAACCTCCAGTCACAGATTGAGAAATGCAATGCTAGATATTGTGCTGCATGCCCAGTTTTGAACGTGTCGTTGCTCTGTGTACAGATGGTCGAGGTTTAGAAAACATTGCGTTGTTCCTCATCAAGGCGATTGATTGATGTACCGACCGAGGTAACTAGCTTCCCCAGAAACGACTGTGAGAGAGGGGCAATAGAATTCATCCCTGGGATGCTCTGCCTGTTGTAAGAGGAGACTGAAAGGGGACCAAAGGGAGTGTGGGTTGGCAACCACGGGGCCCCTGCTGAGTCTTGTATTCTTCCACCTACTTGTGCCAGGCTCATCATAGACTTCCTTGGTTAACTCTTTTTCCTTTCCAACCCCCGACTGTATTAGGTCTGCGAGGCCTAGCGTGTCTAATGTTCATGTTCTTCGTGGTAATTCCCTTCCTTTCGCTTATACCTTCATTATTCGAAGGACACGACTCCTCCCTTTTTCCTTTTTGATCCGAGGTAAGAGAGGATGGTTGCCCAGTTATACTGCTTCTTAAACCAGCAATCACCACCACTACAAGTTTACCCGGCAGCTAAAATCGACTGCGGTCTCTATGCCGTGCATGTTATATTTTTTCCGCAGGCTCACGAAAGTTCCGGACATGAACCGAACACAGGGGACGGGGTCCATCCGTCCGAAAACAGTGATACTGCACTGCGTACAAGCACAATAGACAAGAATATATCAGCAAGGTCATTTACATATCTAGCTACTTAGGAAGATAGCTCGTTATGTAAAGCTATGTGGTTAGGAGCGCGAGGCTGTGAGCTTGCACCTAGGAGATAGTGGGTTCGAATCCTACTGTCGGCAGCCCTGAAGATGGTTTTCCGTGGTTTCCCATTTTCACACCAGGCAAATGTTGGGGCCGTACCTTAATTAGGGCCACGGCCGCTTTCTTCCAACTCCTAGGCCTTTCCTATACCATCGTCGCCATAAGACCTATCTGTGTCGGTGCGACGTAAAGCCACTAGCAAAAAAAAAGTAGCGTTATTTAAAATCAATTGAAACGCAATAGATCTACAGGTTCCTGGAGTCATTTGAATTGAATGTAGCTGTGGTATCACACGCGGATGCAAAACAAAACGATGAATTTCTACTAGATTCAAAGAACATATCCGCCACAACAAAAATCAAGACACGGAAATTTCAGCTGTAGCTATGCATTCCTTAGAAGGATTTCATGACATTTGTTTTCAAATACCTTTCAGCAGCGGTATCCTGACATTTTGAAGAAAAATCTGAGGCCATACAAGTAAAGAAACACCTAAATTTGGAGCAAAATTACAACATTAGTGCAATTCGTGGATGCTCATAATTCACAAATTAGCATTATGCAGGATAGAACATCACAACACATACCCCTCGCGCCAACAGAACATTCACGGAAAATCCTCCTCTGACAATGATACGGTCGAGAGCATTCCTCGCACTGACTACGCGTCACCTCATAATCTACTACTACTACTACTAAACGTTTTCATTCCTCCCCTGAAGGAGGGGGGGAAGCGGGCCTCCTAGACGGCTGCGCTGTCTCTCAGGCTGGGAGATTTGCTACGGTGAAGGAGATGTGCGGAGAAGGTGAGGGGATGGGTGGCCGTGGCCTACGCTACGAACTGTCCCGGTATTCGCCATAGTGCAGGAGAATGGAAAACCACGGAAACCCATTCTTCGGACTGTCGACGGTGGGGACCAGTCCCTCTACGGTAGAGCCGTGGCCAACCTTCCTCTGCTCGGTTGGCCGGTCGGAGTGCAGAGCTGTCGGACCACGGGCCAGTCGTAACCACTTGTGTGCCGAGACCCACTCTGCGTCCACCGACCTTATTTGCCTCACATGAACCAACCACCGAAGCCGGTTCGTGCGTACAGCTTAGCTTCATTCTTGAAGTCCATTCCTAACATAGCCTTTTCTCCTCTCCCCGAGTGTTTTACTGCCGTTCGTACCAGCAATCATCCTCGCTAATTTAATGTCTGTTACTTCCAATTTATCTATATAAATACAATCGTAACGACCGTGTGTCTGTTCATTTGATATTTTGGTGAAATTTTCGTACAGTTATCCGTTTCAGGTGTAATAATGACCATCTCCATATTTTTTAGCTTTGGTGTCTATTCGTTGGTTTGTTTGTCTGAGTTCATATAACTGGAAAACTACTGGATATATTTCTACCAAACTTCATATTTAGAATCCACCTGTCCTTGGGTAGGGTTTAGGGCCAATATTATTTCTAAACCCCTGAATGGACTGGGGGTTTATAGGAAGGTCGAAACAGTGTTTGTACGCTTCCACAAAGTATACATGACTAACCTTAATGGAAATTTACCAGTCTTAAGAGATCAAAATGCTAATGGGTGATTTGAATGCCAAGACTGGGAATAAAAATGACGGGGTGGAAAGAGTTCTAGGGAAATACGGAGTGGGAGTTCAGAATGATAATGGAGAGCGCTTTATTGCATTCTGCCTAAATAACCATTTGGTGATTGGTGGATCAATTTTTCCTCACAGGACATGTCACAAAGTAACATGGGTTTCGCCAGATGGGAGAACAAAAAATCAAATTGGTCACTTTGAAATCAGCCAGACGGGAGACGATCCCTCCTAGACACTCGGAATAAAAGAGGCGCAGATTGTGGAAGCGACCACCACCTGGTAATAGCTGAAGTTAAACTGAAGATTGCTGCAGTAAACCGAAGAAATAAACGATGTGGAAAGAGAAAATTCAACGTCGAAACTTTGAAAGATGCTGATGTTAAAAAGGATTTTGTAATCAAGCTGAAGAATAGGTACAGTTCACTTGATCTATAGTATATAACGCAAGAGGAGTCCCAAGTGAAACGAGAGTGAATGGAAAATGGGAAAGGATAAAATCAGCCTTCCTGAATGCAAGTGAGGATATATTGGGATTCAAGCAAAAGAGGAGAAGGGTATGGATATCAGACAATACCTGGAAGAAGATAGAAGGGAGAAGAGATTTCAAAACGAAGCTAAATCATTACAAAGATGAAACAAAGAAAAGAAGCTTGATAGAACAGTTCAGTAAACTGAACCGACAAATAAAGAAAGCAGCAAGTAATGCTAGGGGCTTTACGTCGCACCGACACAGATAGGTCTTATGGCGACGATGGGATAGGAAAGGCCTAGGAGTTGGAAGGAAGCGGCCGTGGCCTTAATTAAGGTACAGCCCCAGCATTTGCCTGGCGTGAAAATGGGAAACCACGGAAAACCATCTTCAGGGCTGCCGATAGTGGGATTCGAACCTACTATCTCCCGGATGCAAGCTCACAGCCGCGCGCCTCTACGCGCACGGCCAACTCACCCGGTCAGCAAGTAATGATAGAAGGAATAGGTAAATAGCCTAGCAGAGTTAGCGCAGGAGGCAACACTTAAAGGAGACTCAAAACAGCTCTACAACATTACAAACCAACTGTCTCAAAAGAAATTCAATCAGCGCAGGTCAATAGAATCCAAGGAAGGTAAGAAGCGTACGAATGGTGTAGAACAAATGAGAAGATGGAAAGAGCATTTCAGAGAAGTGCTAAACAAAGTCAGGGTACAGGAGGATCACAGTCTAACCTAGTCAGCGTTCAGTGACAGTCGTGCTGAGTTGAGCTGCCGGTAGAGCCGGTGTGGAGTGTGACCGGTGAGTGGATAAGTAAGACAGGAGGGAAGAGGAAGATGATTGGTGTGGACCAATATCGTGCATCTGTTGGAAGATGGCAGGGGAGATGGAAAAAGGAAACAGGAGGTAAAGTGGAAACAAGAATGATGGGCGAGATGATACTGGTGGCAGCGGTGATTATGGTACTGTTAGCCATAGGAGGTGTGGAGGTGAACCCTGGCCCGACTTCCAGTGGTAACATGAACTGGGAAGACGTGGAGGTCATAAGAAGAGTGGTGAAATAAGTGGTGGTGGAAGAAGTATGTCCGTTTGAGCAGATTAAAAACATGATGAAAGAACAAATGAAGGAATTTGAACATATGAGGCGTTGGATACAGGGAAAACAGACGAGACAACGAACAAAGTGGAAATCAGTGAGAGAGAAACGATATCATTAAAGGTAAAAATAAAGGAGATGGAGGAAGACCTGGTGAAGCTGAAAGCAGAAATTGAAGATAGCAACCGAGAACGTAGGAAGAAATGCTTATTTATATATGGAGTACCGGAAGACAAAGGGGAAGACAAAGTGCTGACAACCTACAAAGTTGTGGAAGTTATTCAGAAAATGATGAAAATTAACTTTAGTGAAGTTGATATTGATGATGTGGAAAGGATAGGTAAAAAACTGGGTGATAGGCCGATAAAACTGAAGTGTTTTCCACCTTGATGGAGGAAGTAGTGATAAGAGGCGCAGATAATATACGTAGCTCAAAAATTTGAATTAAAAGAGACATGGGAAGAGAAGGGTAAACAATATAATCACTCTGAAAAAACATTTAGTCACGGCTAAAATACAAGGGTTAAGAGCCTATATTAAGGGTCAACAACCAGTAGTATCCAATGGACAATGGACTAGAGTGTGGACAGCAAAGAAATTACAGGAAATGGAAGAGAATAGGAAGGACGAACAGATAGTTGGAAAGAGTGTGGAAGAAAGGCAAGCCAGAGACAGTAAAGTGGGTGAAGACGGACCTGGAGATAAAGAAAGAACCAAAGAAAATAAGACACTGGACCTAAGCTCACAGCAAGAAAAGATTAACCTGAAAGATGCTATTTTCAAATCGATCGAAGAAGGAGCCAGAGAGGTAACAGCTGAGATGAGGAGGGAAATAAGGAAGGAAACCAGGGAGACCAGGGCTGCTATGAAGGAGCTGGTGAGGACGGAAATGCAAGATGTGACAAGAGCACACAAACGGAGTGAAAATACGGCTGGGAGGCAGGAAGAAGAAGCAAGAGGTGCCCTAGCGAAAGGGAGAAGTTTGAGCCTAAGGGAGATATGGGGTAAGAACAAATTGGACGAAGGCATAGTGACAAGAAGCAAAAAAAAAAAAAAAAAAAAAAGGCAATCTGCAGTAGAAAGTAAATTGGTGTATACATGAGAATAGCGGAGTTTGTGTGGTATTCGTTAACTATGACAAGAGTGATTAAATAGTTAAATTCGCAGGAGGTAAAGTATGCAGTGAAGAGGAAGAGAGAGATTGTAAATTGGATAGGTGTTAAGGATAAAGTTAATAGGTGGTGATGGTTGGTATATAAGCTGAGGGTCCAAGTTAATGGTGAGTGAACACTCTTTCAGTTAATGTGATAAGTATTCTGGATTCTAAAGGTAATGAATATAGTGAGATAACAGAGTCAAATTGTGGCCAACAGTAAAGAAACGTAAGGTGAAAAATTGCACACCGGCACAACAGTGGAGGAAATACGAAGCCAGGTTTGCAACTCAAGTAGAAAGCCAGTGAGGTCAGTGTTCAAGGAAGAATATGCTGAGTGCGAACCCGGCCGGAAGTGATATACTCATTGTTTAAAGTGCAGATGCAAATCTAACACTACATCGTACCCTACATAGCAATATGTTACCAGTTTAGCTTTTCATTGTCATACTGTCATAGTGTCTTGTTTAAAGTGTAGACGCAAATCTGTCACAAGATCGTACTCTACATAGCAATATGATACCAGCTTAGTTTCTCATTGCCATATTGCCATACTGTTTTATACCAGGGACAACAGACCATTCTGCCTCGTTGCTATTTGATTATTATTATTTACATGGATTAGATATGTTTATTTTGCAGGAATTATTATATGTGTATGTTAGATTAAGCTGCCTAGGTTGGGCATTATTATTTTTCTCCTTAATAGATCAATAAGGCTTCAATGCTGTAGATCGGAGGAATATAAAGGCATTTAAAAATACAGGAGGATCAAGGAGCGGAAGACTATAGAGAGGTTCCGGAATTGAGGCGAAGAGCGAGATCATAAAGTCACTGAAAAGATGCAAGGCAGGCAAAGCACCTGGCGTGGGTAATATTGTGGCGTGGGTGTTGAATGTAGACTACGAATTGACAGCTGAGATGATTTTTCCATTGTTCGAAGACATATGGAAGACGGAGACACTCCAAGAGGATTGGATAAAGGTCATTTTGATAAAACTACAAAAGAAGGGGGATCTGATTTGTTGTACCAACTGGCGAGGAATTGCACTCTTGTCTATACGAAGTAAAGATTTATCGAGAATTATACTGAACAGATTGAGAGAACCATTGGGGGCTAAGATCCGGAAAGAGCAGGCAGGTTTTAGAGAACACCGATCCTGTATAGCTTAGGAATTATAGTAGAACAGTCCATGGACTATCAGTTTTCACTGTACTTGGCATTCGTTGAGTTTGAAAGAGCTTTTGATAATACACAACGCCAAGCAATCTGGATAAGGATGCAGGGGTATGGGGTTCCAACGAAAATAATCAAAATTGTAAACATGTTATACCGATGTTACACATGCCAAGTGGAACATGATGGAGACTTTTCATAGCCATTTCAAACAGAATAGGGAGTGAGACAAGGGTGCCTGCTGTCACCTTTGCTGTTCTTGTTGACATTAGATCAGGTCATGAGAAAAGGGGTTGAAGGGGAGCAGAGGGGAATACAATGGGGGATGAAAGATCATATGGAAGATTTGTACTTTGCGGATTATATATATGTCTATTATCTCACTAATTTAGACATATGACCGAGAAAATGAAAGACCTCGAAGCGGAAGCACAAAAGGTGGGACTCAAAATGAACATTGCTAAGACAAAGAAGATAAGGATCAATGCAAGAAATACGAACCCACTGGTATTAGAGAATGAGAAAGAGCGAGTTGACAACTTCTGTTACCTAGGAAGTATTATTTCTAGAAGTGGAGGGGCAAATGAAGATATCCAAAATAGGTAAACAACGCTCTGGCCGGTGTGGAAGTCCAGATAATTGAGAACAAAGGCTAAATTGAGAATCTTTGAGACAAATCTAAAATCAGTGCACTTCTACGGGTGTGAGACGTGGAAGATGACTGGAGAGATAACACGCAAGTTCCAGATTTTCATGTTTAAGAACCATCCAGATATTATATTAAATCAAGAGTTGTGGGAGAGTACCCAGAAACGCAAGGCTGAAATCCAGATAAAAGAATGTAAGTGGAAATGGATAGGTCACACACTGCGTAAAGGTCCTGACAGCGTTCCGAAACAGGCTCTTGAATGGAATCCACAAGGGGCTAGAAGAAGAGGGAGACCAAGGATTACATGGCGTCGAACACTGGAAGCGGAGACGGCGTCAGGTGGGAAGTCCTGGAAGAATATCAAAACGGTGGTAGCAAATGGATTCAGATGGAGAGCTCCTATATGTGCCCTATGCTCCATCCAGGAGTAATAATAATTAAGAGAAGTAAAGCAAGTGATGCAGGTAAAAGTGCAGCCCGGAGAGTTCTTGTGTATAGATGGCGAAGTTCGAAATTGCTGTCTTTCCACACTCCGCTAGTCATGGCTGGTGTGGTTGAAAGCTGGGGTATTTCTTCTTTTTACCATTGTTTTCTCCTCTACGAGTGTCCGACTTGCTTCTAATATGGTGGAGGTTGTGCAACGACATCGGCTCTTTATTGAATGAGGCTGTTCCAGTTAAGTCGTAGACTGAACGCGATGGAGCGAATTTTGAAACTCTGAGGGCTCTTCGAAGATAGGAAGTCTTGACTCTGTTTCCTGTAGGTCTGAATAGGCCGAATTGTCTAGATGATTTTTGAAGCAATGTGGACTATCGTTAGTTTAAAAGGTGCACAGGCTGTTTTAATGGTAATTCGTCCAGTTTCTTAATAGTCCACGTGGCTCTTTCTGCTATTATCGCTCTATTTTCAGCGTGGCACGTAAATGTTTTACCTGTAACTTAGAAGGTAACCCCTAGATATTTGAAATGATTTACAATTTCTAGGTATTTTGGCCACGTGTAAAGGAGTCTGCGTTGGATCGACGCCCGTCTTTCCTGAATTTCATGCCTTATTTATAGTTAGCTTGTTACGCCTGGTCAAAATTTCCATTTTGTCTCCCTCTGTCTCCCCGTTTAATCACCTTTTACGAGAGGCAGGGGATAGCATGTATTTATTCTAATGCCCGCAACCACTGAATGCGGACTGCACTCTAAACGACCTTTTCAACACTAATCATATTATCTGTCTTGTCTAATTTTGACAATGGAACACCTAATGAATTGTGATTTTAGGGTGTGGGTTTCTCAGAATGCTTTTATTTCCATTTAGACCTTAATATTAGGCTACTCTGAGGATTAAATCGTAAGAACCAACGAATGAACTTTTATATTGTTTTCTATCAGAGGATTGTCGATTTGGGCAGTAAAGGTCTCTTCTTTAGCATTCCATACCTGATATATGTATTATTCAAGAATATCTTACTGCAGCTGAGTCACTATAACATAATTCTCAATGAACCATGGTTACAATATGTCGTAAAAACTACAAGTTTCATTTCTCCACATAATAATAGTCAGTGGCGGTAATAGTTTCCTACGTTTCCTTAAAAACAGTTCCAACGTTTCAGGCTTGGTGAAAGCCAGAAACTGAACAGTAATAATTTTCAGTTATTGAGAGTCTTGCTTTCGTGACAACAGACGTGTGTCCTGTATAATAAAAATTCTCCCCAATAGCTTCAGGACATGTTCCTATGTTGTAATCGCAAGCAGTCGTACAGAACGTAACCACAGTGGGGTCTGAGAAACCCGATTGGAATATACGAAAACACACCTTTCTTATTTTTACAAGTGCAATTCAGATTGATCCACATGAGTTAAGTTGGTACCTTTGTGCACTACAGTGAGTCCTTCCATTCTTTCAGTTGCAAGGGGTACTCCGAAAACACACACACACATAAAAATACAGGGCAGGGTCCCAGGAACCTCGGTGTGGTATTCATGGTTGAATTTTACTCATGCGTGAGTAATTTCCTCCTGCAGTATTTGCTCATTGGCAATGTACTGACACCGAAAACTTACGTGTGTCTGTGCGATGTTTAAAATTGCTAGATAATATATCCTGAGTCCACCAGGATTTTACTCACGTACAGCGAATTAGGTTTGAACACAGACCGATGTAAAGGTAGCCATTCTTTGTTTAAAAATTGTTGTCAGTCTCTGGCAATGGGCGACAGAGAGCAAAATGCACTTCTTTTACGTGTTGATCATGCACTGCTTAACTCACCTATCTAGAGAGCAGGAGATTAAGCAAGCCCAAGAAATCACGCAAGCATGCCTTTTGTTTTACATGGCTGTTAATTTTTTGATCATGGCTACGGAACCTCCACTTTGTACACGGGACTCGAAAAGGGGGACGTGATCCTTCATTTCAAAAATCTCACGTGTATTGGCCGCAATTCGAATCGCGACCACCTAGGTGAAAAGCCATTGACTATTGCACTCGGATATCACGGTTCAGATATGAATCACAGGGGTATATACTCTCTATGATCTTTCATATTAAATATATATTACAAAATAATCATCTATTTTTCTTTGCATATTCCCATATCACTGTGTGATAAATGATCTCCTACACGACAGTCAGCTGCTCAGAACGTCACTTTCACGCCGCAACATAAATGAGGTGGTGGTAAGCAGATTCTGTGAATATAAATGGTTGCAGTTTTAATGAATGTTAACCAGACCAGTGATGCGAGTTTCCAGAGTAGTTCTGAAGCTCTGCGGTTCACATTCCAAATCAAATTCTGTCGATATTGTCTAAGAGGCAGCTGTTGAGGCAGATTATGAAGAGACAACTTTCTTGGATGGGACATAGGCTTCAACATAGGAATGTGTTGATGGGAAATTTGGAAGGTAAAATATCCTGGAAACACCCTCGTGAAGGACCAAGAAAGACATCCATGATGACATTTCTTGTGAACTGAGGACTCAGGAGCTATGCAGACGCAAAACGTACTGCACAGGATCGACCTGGTTGGAGAAGACTCATCGCAGGAGCAAACCAGCCCTTAGACTGAATTACTGAAAGAAGATCGATAATATAAGATCGCAGACTGGAAATCTTGTGCTTTCATTTAATGACTCGTAGATTGTGAGACCTGGTGTAGGCTAAGCGAACCTCAGGGCCATATGCACCTCCGGAAGTGGAAATCTCGTTTCTTAAATTTTACGATTTCTTGACGGGGATTCGAACCCACGTCCTTCCGGGCGAACCGAGCACGCCTTTACCGCCTCGTTCGTAATCTGGTTTCCCTCCAGGTTCGGTTTTTCCCTCGAACTCAGCGAGGGATCCCACCTCTACCGCCTCAAGGGCAGTGTCCTGGAGCTTCAGACTCTGGATAGGGGTACAACTGGGGAGGATGACCAGTACCTCACCCAGGCGGCCTCACCTGCTATGCTGAACAGGGGATTTGTGGGGGGATGGGAAGATTGGAAGGGATAGGCCAGGAAGTGGGAAGGAAGCGGCCGTGGCCTTAAGTTAGGTACCATCCCGACATTTGCCTGGAGGAGAAGTGGGAAAACCACGGAAAAATACTTGCAGGATGTCTGAGGTGGGAATCGAACCCACCGGGTCTGGAATTTTAACCTTCATTGGTTCATTTTGATGGCTCGGGGGCTTTATGTGTGTGTGACGTCTTCACAATTAGAATTCATCACAGATAGTGCCCATCCTCGTAGACTTTTAGGTGGCTTATACGGTGTGAAGTAGAAAGACCTGCTCTCTGAGGCCACACACGTTATTGTTATTATTATTATTATTATTATTATTATTATTATTATTATTATTATTATTATTATTATTATCATTATTATTATTATTTCAGTTATAATACAACCGACTTTGTTACGCAGTGAGGACACAAGACATATATTATGAAAGTAATGTAAAACAAGAATAAATCCCTCCGATTATAATATTAATCTAAGAGAAATGATTAAGGAATTCTATGGACACAATCGGTATTGTCTCTTAAGAATCAGTAACACGTAAGGACGAAATTCTAATTCTAAATCTAATTTTTCAACAGAAGGAATCAAACGTGTAATAGTATATTAGGCAGCAAGCCTATTATGTCATTTATTAAGACGCGAGTATGTTTATGACCGAACGAGTTGGTTGTGCGGTTAGGGTCGCTTGCATTCAGGAGATGCTGAGTTAGAATCCCACCGTTGGCAACCCTGAAGGTGGTTTTCCTTGGTTTCCCATTTTCACACCAGGCAAATGCTTGGGCTGTTCCTTAATTAAGGCTGCGGCGTATAGCTTCCCAATCCTAGCCCGTTCTCATCCTTGCACTGCCGAAAACCTTCCATGTGTTAGTGCGACGTAAAAATAAAATGTACTGTATGTTTATGAAACGATCGTGAGCGAGTTTCATAACTTTCATACGCGCATCTTAATTA
Source organism: Anabrus simplex (assembly GCF_040414725.1). NCBI lineage: Eukaryota > Metazoa > Arthropoda > Insecta > Orthoptera > Tettigoniidae > Anabrus > Anabrus simplex. The sequence goes on from NC_090265.1 coordinate 241,398,561, forward strand.
CCACTATAGGCAAGATGCATACGATTGTTTTTTCGAACAGAATCAAATATTGTTACTTTATTGATAATGAAGTGATGACAATTCAGCTTGTTCTCTACTATTGCGACAGACGGCAGGCATGATACATATTGACGATGAGTGTTCCCGATTAGTTCAACAGATGGCATGGACGGAGCAGGCTGGGGTTTGCAGTTTGCAATTTCAAAACAAGACAGGCCGTATTTTAATTAAGACCATGATCGCTTCTTCCCAGTCCTATCCCACTGACACCATAAGGTGTTTGAGTAGGTCAACGTGAAACAAAATAGCACAAATTGAAACAAAAGTCTGCACTCGCATCCGTTAAAACGGTTAAGCGGCGTTAGGCACCTAGTTTCGTGAGGAAACACGATTGGTCTGGATGGTTAGGATTCTTGCCGTGGACCAGACCATTGGTCTGAACAGTGTATTTCACCTTGTTTCCTTTACATGGTGTTTTTCTTTGTGCTTTTATTCAGCCGGGGTTGGTAACACAATGTACCTATCAGCATTGATGGCAATGACGTCACATTCCGTTCACGTTCACCAATGAGAATGCGAGTAGTTACGCTAGCCATGGCCGATGGCGGCTGCTGCTCTTATTAGGTTATAAAAATAAATGTACTTCTGGGGGCGGGATGGTGGGTTCCTAGACATCGCAATGAACACAGCTCTCCTCTACTAGGTATTCCAAGTAACATTTGCATTATTTTAGCTTCTTTACAATGCTATAAACTCTGGGCTGCAGAAGGAAAATTTTTGCCGCGATCCACTTGCAGAAAACCTCCCAACAACCATGGCGATGAGATGTAACTTATGCCGAAATTTAGTGCAGCAGGCGTTATTTTACGTGCCAGTAAATCTACCGACACGAGGCTGACCAAGGTCTACTAGAACACCTTCAAATACCACCGGACTGAGTTAGAATTGAACCTGCCATGTTTATTATTATTGTTGTTGTAGTTAGTACTATGATGTCATTAAATTCTATTTTAATAGTTATCTCTAATTTATTTATTTCTAGTGCAAACTATTGCCAGTAATAATAAGGACATTGAATAATAATAATAATAATAATAATAATAATAATAATAATAATAATAATAATAATAATAATAATAATAATAATAATAATGGCTTTACGTCCCACTATCTACTTTTACGGTTTTCGAAGACGCCGAAGTGCCGCAATTTAGGCCCGCAGGAATTCCTTTAAGTGCCACCGACACGAGGCTGACGTATTTGAGCACCTTCAAATACCACCGGACTGAGCCAGGATCGAACCTGCCACGCTGGGGTCAGAAGACTAGCGCCTCAACCGTCTGAGCCACTCAGCCCGGTGGGCATTGAATCAATCACAATGTTATTTACAAAAGTTCATAAGCAGTTAACTTATTTCATGTATTAGAGGAAAACAGTAGCATAAAATCAAATCACCTCACGTTCCTCATTGTCACCTGACGTTTGGAGCATCGATGTCAAGAAGAAAGGCAAGTAGATTATACGCGAACCACAGATTTCCTCTCAATGGAGAAGCAACACCAGTTTTCATTTTCTGAATTCTTTTATGCTCTCAATGGAAAGCTGAACGCATTTTTTAAATTTTCTTCAGTTTGTGGACACTGCAGTCCTATTTTTCTGGGGGCTGTTTTAACGTATGCTTTCTTTGCTACTGTTTATTATAAGCACTCAATGTTACATTCCGCAATTCCTGAGCATTGTGATAATCCCCAATTAAATTCGCAGTGTTTTCAATAGCCCACTTCATCTTGTCGCACGGAAATTGTAGCACCGATCCACACACTGTCGGATCCCCGACGACACTGTTCGACAAGCATATTTTTGTGGCATGCGGCACCAGAGAGTGTTCGACAGATGGCAACATGTCTTATGCCACACAGCCGCACGCTACATGTCGTGCCGTGTTTCTTCAATTGAAAGTCGACTCCAGCATGCTTCACTGTCGCATGCTCCATGTCGCCCAAATGTTGCCTCAGTGGAATCCCGCCTTAACGCCGCTTCGCGGCTTCTAACCGTCCATACCAATGGTCTTGTCCACGGCAAGAATCCTAACTGTCCAGACCAATGGTCTTGTCCACGGCAAGATTCCTAACTGTCCAGACCAATGGTCTTGTCCACGGCAAGAATCCTAACTGTCCAGACCAATGGTCTTGTCCACGGCAAGAATCCTAACCGTCCAGACCAATGATCTTGTCCACGGCAAGAATCCTAACTGTCCAGACCAATGGTCTTGTCCACGGCAAGAATCCTAAACAATAATCACCAACTTTAACAGTAAGTACCACTCATTAGTTCCTAAGTACAGATGTTGGCAGCCTGAGCGTGCAAACAAACGACAGTCGTACAGCGCGCAGCTGAATGTGACGAGTGCTGGGCTGCGGAAGGTAAAATTATAATGTGGATCGCTGAACAAGTGAGTAGCACATGCCTGACCATAAATTACATTGTTACTGCATGTTGTTGTGGTTGTTCTGGTTCTGGTTCTCCATTATTGCTCGATCTATCCACCGCGAACTTTATACGAGGCTATTTTCGCAATAAAATTTGTGCAATATTGCCTGAAATAGGACTGACATTGTGCGTAAACAAGAGTGTGAGATATCATAACGAGAAAAGCACCATTGTTGCGGAATAGGAAAGGGGCTATTTTAAATGTGCGTTGTGACAGTACATGCGACAATATTCATACATATTGTTCAATATAGGCCTACATGCATATTGTGATTTTCCTTTCACATTCATTTCCATATGAATAATCCTGGCATATGCGGCAACCCGACATACCGCGGAGTATGTATCTGAAGCACTCGGTACACAAAGCGATAACTTTTTCCATATTCCCATGCTGTTTTATAGTTAGACGACACTGATGTGAAATTGCACAGTATCTGACACTTTTATCTTCACTCTTGAAAGTCTTTGGAGAACTAAATAATGGCGATCTGCGGGTATTATTCGACTGGAAAAGAGTTGTTTCAAGGTAGCAATTTTTATTTTTAATTTTTACTATTTGCTTTACGTCGCACCGACACAAATATGTATTATGGCGACGTTGGGATAGGAAAGACATATGAATGGGAAGGAAGCGGCCGTGGCCTTAATTGAGGTACAGCCCCAGCATTTGCCTGGTGTGAAAATGGGAAACCACGGGAACCATATTCAGAGCTGCTGCCAGAGGGGTTCGAACCCACTATCTCTCGAATGCAAGCTCACAGCTGCGTGTCCCTAACAGCACGGTCAACTCGCCCGGTAGGTAGCAATTTTAATGACTCTTAAATTGAATAATTGATTTTTTGAAGATAATGTGTGATTTACTGACAGAACAGTTTTGTTTAACTGAGCGAGTTGGGTTCACGATATGGGTGACGAATCTGTGAGGTTGCTTCGGGAGATGGTGGGTTCAAACCCAACTGTAGGCTGTCCTGAATAGGGTTTTCTTTGGAAAATATTCACGCCGGACAAATGCTGGGGCTGTATCTTAATATAGACCAAGATCGCTTCGTTTACAGTTTTAGCCCTGTCCTATCCGATCGTCTAAGATCTGTCTGCGTTGGTGCTACGTAAAACATTAGCAAAAATAAAGTTAACATTTTTTGAGTGGGAACTGATCAAAAGACAGTAGAGGTTGACGGTGAAACTATAGTATTGAATAGGGTGTCACATAATTTACGATTGATGTAGAGGGATGTAAGAATATTGTTACCAACATAACTAGACAGATACTGAACAATATTTGTTAGTGTATCTAACGGAAAATACTGAACACTATTCGATAAATAAGCACAAAAATACTTCTTAGTCTCCTAACACACTTTATGAAAGTTGCTACATGCACTATAAGGTAGGCATTGTTTCCTAAATAAATACAGTAATTCACTTTATTACAAGAAATTATGAATATTCTTCCTCTTCTTAACAATAATGATAATAATTCGAAATGGTGAAGCAATATTTTTTATCTGTCATTATCACGTAAATCAGACTATCAGAATTCTCCTGACAGCTGCTATAAATACGTTAGCATTTGGAAGGGCTTCCTAATTGCTTATTCTGTTGCATATTCAAGAGAATAACAGCATCATTTAACGAATTAATCTTCAGACATGACTAACACAGTTCATTACCTGCTGAATGAGATTCGAATCCTGGTACATCTTGGGCCAGAATTTTAATTTGAAGTAGGAAGGACTCCAGGCTTGAAACCTTCAGCCGAAGCACAAAGTATCTCAAGATTGTTCCAATGGCCACATAAATACTTGGGGAAATATTATAAAACGTATTTGTTCTAGGTTTAAAGATGTGAAGAACCAATGCTTTTCTTTCGTAATCAGAGGACAATTAATTAATTAAATCATTTATTAAATTGTTGAACTATTCTAGTTTTGTGAATCCTTACCATCTGCCCGGGAATTACTAATGGTGGATACGGTATCTTTTTATGAAGTGCCAGGAAGAGTAGATCAGGCAGTAGGAGCACTGGCCTTCTGACTTCACGGGTTAGATCCCAGCTTAATCTGATGTTCTTTGTTGCTATTTGCTTTACCTCGCACCGACACAGATATGTCTTATGACGATGACGGGATAGGAAAGGCCTAGGAATGGGAAGGAAGCGGCCGTGGCCTTAATTAAAGTACAGCTCCAGCATTTATCTGGTGTGAAAATGGGAAACCACGGGAAACCATCTTCAGGGCTGCCGACAGTGGGGTTCGAACCCACTATCTCCCGATTGCTGGATACTGGCCGCACATTAGCGACTGCAGCTATCGAGTTCGGTAATAATAATCTGATGTTAATTGAAGATTTTCAATTACGCCGTCTTCATTTCTCTATATTGACCGTTATGTAAAACAACTCCTGCGAGACAAAGTTCCGGCATCTCGGGATCTCTGAAAGCCATAAACGTTGTTAGTGGGAGGTAAAGCAAATAACGTTATTATATTTTTAATGATCTATTTTATTTCTAACCCGTGACCACACTTAATCCGCTAGTCATTAGTGTAGAGACTGTGATTAAAAAAAAGTATTTCTAGTATTTCTGGGTATAATTACATCGACTCTTTGTTCCATGGTCGTGAGATAATATCTGCCCTCTATGCGGTGGATCAATGCTCGTGTGTCTGAAAATCATATGGCTATTCTTTATGCACTACCAAGCCTTCAATAATGTTTCATAATTTCAACTCTTATTTGTGTAATGTTTCAATAAAATATTCAGCGAAATAGAGTCCTGATAAAGCATGCGTTACTTCATGACTAACTGAAGCTTCCAATCGACCAATTGCTTTTAATTATTCATTAATCGTTAGAATTATTTAAATTCATAATAACGCTATTGCTTAAACTAGACTATTGAATAACAAGCACCGTCAAAAAGGCAGTATCAAAAAGACAAAAACGACGACAACAACAACAACAGCAATAACAGATTCTCTTAACATAAATTCCGGTTGTCAGCTTTATCAGAAAAGTTTTGGTGTACTACTACTACTACTACTACTACTAAAATTGTTTTCATTCCTTCCCTGAAGGGGGAAGCGGGTCTCTTAGACGGCGATGTCGTCTCTCAGGGCTGGAGATTTGTGGTGGTGATGGAGATGTTTAGAGCATGTGAACTGGTTGGCGGCCGTGGCATATACTAGGAACAGTCTTGACACTTGCCTTAGCACTGGAGAATGGAAAACCACGGAAAATCATTCTCAGAACAGCCGATGGTGGGGACCAGCCCCTATCCGTCTCCCGAAAACAGAGGTGTAAAGCCATGGTAGAGCCGTGGCTACCCGTCCTCTGCTCGGTTGGTCGGTCGGAGTGCTGAGTTCTCGGACCACGGATCAGCCGTGTCCACTTGTAGGCCAAAGTCTACTCTGCACCCGGCGACCAAATTCTGGAAACTATCTTTCTACGTATACAAAGAAATACACAGTGTAATTAGTGCATTTTACTGACAAAACAGGTACCGGTATATTGAGATTCTGGTAGACAAGTATAAAAACTATAATAATAATAATAATAATAATAATAATAATAATAATAATAATAATAATAATAATAATAATAATAATAATAATAATAATAATAATAATAATAATCAGGGCCGGGATGCTTATGACCTAAAATGTTACAAATATGTAAGCATTTATGACCTAAAAGGTATTATTGTTAATATCGTTATCGTAGCTATGGTACCTCCTTTCATTACGAGGAATTGGAGCCACAGGAAAACAACTTGTCATTGCCATTATATTAACAATATATTTGTTTAATGTTGAAAAGATTTCTTATCAGATAAATTAGGGGCCCCCATACTACGAAAAACACAGGACGAGTTGGCCGTGCGCGTAGAGGCGCGCGGCTGTGAGCTTGCATCCGGGAGATAGTAGGTTCGAATCCCACTATCGGCAGCCCTGAAGATGGTTTTCCGTGGTTTCCCATTTTCACACCAGGCAAATGCTGGGGCTGTACCTTAATTAAGGCCACGGCCGTTTCCTTCCAACTCCTAGGCCTTTCCTATCCCATCGTCGCCGTAAGACCTATCTGTGTCGGTGCGACGTAAAGCCCCTAGCAAACAAAGTATGTATATATATATATAGTGCATATATATATATATATATATATATATATATATGCTTAATGTTGAAAAGATTTCTTAGCAGATAAATTAGGGGCCCCCACACTACGAAAAACGTAAAATTAAGCAATTTTCTCAATTGTACCGAAAGTTGAGGACTAAAGGGTCTAGAAAGGTTTCAAATTGTCAGGCTTGGATAGGTCTATCATCATCATCATCATCATCTGTTTACCCTCCAGGTTCGGCTTTTTCCCTCGGACTCAGCGAGGGATCCCACCTCTACCGCCTCAAGGGCAGTGTCCTGGAGCTTCAGACTCTTGGTCGGGGGATACAACTGGGGAGAATGACCAGTACCTCGCCCAGGCGGCCTCACCTGCTAAGCTGAACAGGGGCCTTGTGGAGGGATGGGAAGATTGGAAGGGATAGGCAAGGAGGAGGGAAGGAAGCGGCCGTGGCCTTAAGTTAGGTACCATCCCGGCATTCGTCTGGAGGAGAAGTGGGAAACCACGGGAAACCACTTCCAGCATGGCTGAGGTGGGAATCGAACCCACCTATACTCAGTTGACCTCACGAGGCTGAGTGGACCCCGTTCCAGCCCTCGTACCACTTTTCAAATTTCGTGACAGAGCCGGGAATCGAACCCGGACCTCCGGGGGTGGCAGCTAATCACGCTAACCACTACACCACAGAGGCGGTGGATAGGTCTATCAAACTAAAAAAGAACAAATTTCGAAAATCACTTCCGGCCTAAATGCAGATTCGGAAAAACGCTTGTTTCCGTACTCGTTTTCTTTTTTATTCAAATCCTAGCCAAATTAACTTATTTACACAATTCTTGCTGTAATATGTTCCTTGGTTCAATAACCTCGGGCTTTTTTTGAGTTTTGAAAAATATACTCACCGAATGTAATTATAAGGGCTTCAGTGAAACTCTGCATTGACTCACATTAGCGCTCGAAGTGAGAGAAAACCGAGCTCGATAGCTGCAGTCGCTTAAGTGCGGCCAGTATCCAGTATTCGGGAGATAGTAGGTTCGAACCCCACTGTCGGCAGCCCTCAAAACGGTTTTCCGTGGTTTCCCCATTTTCACACCAGGCAAATGCTGGGACTGTACCTTAACTAAGGCCACGGCCGCTTCCTTCCCACTCCTAGCCCTTTCCTGTCCCATCGTCGCCGTAAGACCTATCTGTGTCGCTGCGACGTAAACAACTAGCAAAATAAAAGTGAGAGAAAAATGCAAATTGCTGATCTAAGGATGATTAAGAAAAGGATTGTACATTTTTAGAAATAAATAAATAATATATTCTCATACTTTATTATATTTTATTCACCTAAAATCCATAGCTCATATCCCTAGGATGTTGACTTGCTTTCCTGAAGGGCTAGAACTGTGGATTTTTCCAAGATGTCATCGGTTTACAAATTGTGAGTGACCACGAGAATTCTGAATGAAAGCCAAAGACATACTACTCTATGGAATAAGGTAAGGTAAGGGTTATTCTGTCCGAAGGCAGGTCCGAATCTCCGCAGAGGTGTTCCTGAGCCGGAGTTTGCGTGCGGTGGGGTGGCCAGTTCCTTTCCGCTCCTCCATTCCCTTACCCCCCACCAACAGCGCGTGGCGACCCATCCAACTCCTGACCACGCCCAATGTTGCTTAACTTCGGAGATCTCAAGGGGTCCGGTGTTTCAACACGGCTACGGCCGTTGGCCTATGAAATAAAACGACCAACAAAAATATTGTGAATAATACACATCAGAACTTGTAATATGTGTAATATAGATGGTGATTTAGGATGCTGACTTAATTTTTTGTGATATTTTAGTTTCCTCTAACGTAGGGCAATGAACACCCAACTCTTTCATGAGACTCCGTGTGTAATTTTTACACTGCCTTTGCAACCGAATAATAAGCCTGGTGCAGACCATCTGTCTATTCGGATGTTGTAGTGTTTACTGGGGTACGGGGTGCACGGTGTGTATTCTTACAAACCCGGCTGGAGAAAGTGAACTTCTTCATGGACTTGCCAAACTGATTCCCGCATTGCATAGGTAAAGGCTGTTCTCACTTTGTGGTGGTGAGCGGTCCTTTGCAATTCTCCCTTACGTCAGAATCTAACCACATGCCCTATAGTTTCGATCTTACCACAGTCTGGATGACGACAGTGGGTATTTCTTTACCTTTCCTTTCCACTCATTTGCACACATGCTGGATGTTCATTTACTGACGAAACTATAGAATTGAGATAAACACCATTTTCTTCGTTTCAGTTTCTCTCTCACTTCAGGATAAATCATACTTACCAGTGTAATGAAATGAAATGGCGTATGGCTTTCAGTGTCGGGAGTGTCCGAGGACAAGTTCGGCTCGCCAGGTGCAGGTCTTTTGATTTGACTCCAGTAGGCGACCTGCGCGTCATGATGAGGATGAAACGATAATGAAGACGGCACATACACCCAGCCACCGTGCTAGCGAAATTAACCAATTATGTTTAAAATTCCCGACCCTGCCGGGAATTGAACCCGAGACCCCTGTGACCAATGGCCATCACGCCATGGAGCCGGACACCAGTGTAATTATTCTAGGTTACTGGCGGAAAACTATGTATATGTCTTTTCACGAGAGTTTAATCCTGATGTAAACATGCTATGTTCACGCCTCCGCTAAAGAAAGTTGTGATTCGCTGAGCGTGTAGTACCGACCTCCACCCCGTCAACGTCTCGTGTTCGGACGTACATGGCTGCGCATCACATACGACAACAGTGCGAAGATCTGAACTTCTGAATAAACGACTAAACCTGGATTCTGTTCACTTACTCTACTGAACACATTCACGATGCACTGCCTAGGGTCACTTCTGAGCGGTTTTCCTCTTTTGTGCTTCACTACACGGGATGGTCCTACCTCTTGCTCCATTTCTCTCACTATGAATACTGACACTGACTGCTGCTGCAAGATGCAACACCTTATCTCCACACTGTACAGCTTGGGACTTACCTTCACTACGAGAAGACTTCCTGTATTACACCACACCTTGTGCCTTCATTTCTCGTTATTTAATCACTATTTTATTAAAACAAAACCACATATATACCGGTATATATGACAACCATATTTTAATTTGATGACGTATTCTTCCAAACTCTCTAAATGTATTAAACAAAAATAAAATGAATGCGCGGTAGTACTTTTCTTCGAGCTCACCTACAGTTGAGTGAGTGCGACGGTTGTTTCTCCAATCAAATACATCCATGTCCACGTGCATAGGCAAAGTGCTCCATCTATTTGTTTACATCAGGATTAAACTCTCGTGAAAAGCGGTATAGCTGTCTTTATCCAAACAAAGAAACACTTCACATTTTGTTCACAACAGCAAATTAATGTGAAACCAATGCATCCAGGGAACCTGCATCGGTTTTGTTGGATATTAAACTTGGACCAGTGATCAGTTGAGCCTTGAGACTTCCAAATTGCCTAGTGATGAGAAACGAACTCCATTTTGTTAGTTCAATGATGCATGATACAACCTCTTTCTACCTATTAGTAGATACCACTGTAAATGCATAGTGCAGATAACTGAGCAAGCCCCATAAAAATTATACTATTAAAATCATGGTGCACATGGGAAGCACCCGCCACTAGTTCACGAAGTTCCCTCCACATGGGCTAAAATCATTTCTTATAACGTCCGGCTCCATGGCTAAATGGTTAGCGTGCTGGCCTTTGGTCACAGGAGACCCGGGTTCGATTCCCGGCAGGGTCGGGAATTTTAACCTTAATTGGTTAATTTCGCTGGCACGGGGGCTGCGTGTATGTGTCGTATTCATCATCATTTCATCCTCATCACGACGCGCAGGTCGCCTACGGGTATCAAATCAAAAGACCTGCATCTGGCGAGCCGAACATGTCTTCGGACACTCCCGGCACTAAAAGCCATACGCCATTTCATTTCATTTCATTTAATTTCTTATAACGATGCTGCGGATATGCTACACCATGGATTTAAGGGATAATGTAGTGTAGAGATGCAGGAAGAGAGAAGAAACTCATAAAAATATTTTTAGGTTGCTATGCGTCAACTGTAGATGAACACGTTATACATCATAATTATGATTCTTCTTCTTCTTCTTTTTCTTCTTCTTCTTCCTCCTCCTCCTATTCTTATTCCTCCATTTTCCTCATATTCCGGTGGGGTTGAAGTTGCGAACTGTGTGCTGCATATGGTGTTAGCCTTGTTTAATGGCTGGATGCCCTTCGTAGCGCCGACCCTATTTGGAGGGATATACTGTATTCTTATGACACCTTTTATTTACTATCGGTGTATTATTTACAACTTTTAGAAACGTTCTTGTCCGCCTCTGTTATGTAGTGGTTAGTGTGATAAGCTGCCACCCCCGGAGGCTCGGGTTCGATTCCCGGCTCTGCCACGAAATTTGAAAAGTGGTACGAGGGCTGGAACGAGGTCCACTCAGATTCGGGAGGTAAAATGAGTAGAGGTGGGTTCGATTCCCACCTCAGTCATCCTGGAAGTGGTTTTCCGTGGTTTCCCACTTTTCCTCCAGGCAAATGCCGGGATGGTACCTAACTTAAGGCCATGGCCTCTTCCTTCCCTCTCCCTTATCTATCCCTTCAAATCTTTCCTTCCTCCACCAAGGCCCCTGTTCAGCATACCAGGTGAGGCAGCCTGGACGAGGTACTGTACTCCTCCCCAGTTGTATTACTGACCCAATGTCTCACGCTCCAGGACACTGCCCTTGAGGCGGTAGAGGTGGGAACCCTCGCTGAGTCCGAAGGAAAAGCCAACCCTGGAGGGTAAGCAGATTAAGAAAGAAGAAGAAGAAGAAGAAGAAGAAGAAGAAGAAGAAGAAGAAGAAGAAGAAGAAGAAACATTCACTTCTGATCAATACTGCTGTCACTCAAGTAATAAGCCATGTTCAAGAATTCAATCGTAAGTGAACTATCTTTAAACAACAACTGAATTAAAAAAGTGGAATGATATGATTTATATGTGACCTTCGGTTCAGAGGGTGCCGGGTTCGATTCCAGGCCACGTGATTCTTCAGATGAAAAATTCGATCCCAGATCGACCAGGATTCAAACCTCAAACTTCTGTTTGAGAAGCCAGCAGTTAAGCCACTGAGCTAATCACGCCACCAGCCGTCTTCTTTTAACACTAACAAGAAGAGAAATATGAGAAATTCAGAATCTTCGAAATGTTAAGGTATCGACCAAATAAAGAGGAATACTACGAAGGACGTAAAAAAGGAAAGACTGCCTGGACCTTTCTCGCGGAATACGGTCGGAGTAGGAAGGGAATGAGAGTTGTAGGTGGCGTGATGTTGACACGAAAGCCGGCCCGATTCGAATCTCTGCCAATGCATGCGGGATATTTGCGATTAGAAATCACATTCCTGTGACTCGGTTTCTACGTAAAACTAGAGGTCATGTGATTATGGTAACAGCATAAATGGTAATATAAAATACAAGCTTGCTTGGTAACTGCCCCTGGTAATCTCAGCCACATTCAGAACCAATTTTACCACCTTCAGGTTACTGATTTCCACTTGAAATGTTTCTGATTCCACGTAAAATTGGATTTCCTGTGACTATGATCATCGTGATTGTGAAGACACTCTTGGACACCACTAAAACGGATCTCAAAACAACATACCGTCGTTGCGCCTTGAAATTCCGTTATGTGACACTGTTGAGGGGAGGAATACTGACCCGCAGCACAAGTATCACAGAAAATTCGTTGATATAGTTCATACAATACTGAAAGATGGCAGAACCTTTCTGGTCAGAGCTCTATGCTGAAATATTATCACATGGCGGTTTTTCTAGGCACAGCGACGATATGTGGTTCTAGAATCAGGTACTTCGGATGGCTATGGATTCCACGCAGCGAGCAGATGTCAAGAAGGTACCAAGCACAACCGTTATTGTTCGCATGAAACAAATAATCGTTAGCCCGCGAGGGAAATCACTGTTCGCTTCTCTGTCTAAGAGGCGGTATTCTCAAAAAGCAAAGACGGGGAAATTCTAGAGGTCTCTATCTTAACACTAACATGGGTTAGCAATTTTAGCGTTTATTAAATCCAAAACATATGAAAGACAAACTGACAGACAGATTAAATAGAAATGATAACTTCAGTCTCCGCATCGTGTATACTATCAAACCTCTCAAAACTGCAACACCGGGCGAGTTGGCCGTGCACGTAGAGGCGCGCGGCTGTGAGCTTGCATCCGGGAGATAGTAGGTTCGAATCCCACTATCGGCAGCCCTGAAGATGGTTTTCCGTGGTTTCCCATTTTCACACCAGGCAAATGCTGGGGCTGTACCTTAATTAAGGCAACGGCCGCTTCCTTCCAACTCCTAGGCCTTTCCTATCCCATCGTCGCCATAAGACCTATCTGTGTCTGTGCGATTGCCCCTAGCAAAAAAAAAAAACTGCAACAAAAATGAATGTACGAACAGACACTAAATTTTTATTATATTTGTAACATTTAAGTTAAAAATTAAAAGTACAATTTCTCTTCAACGTTTTCTGGAGTTTGATAGGCTCTAATATCATCGAGTTACTTAATTAAGTTATGAAGTCGTGCCGTGAGCATGTGAATACTGCGCCTCAAGTTTGGACATTGCTGGAGGATGTTCTTAGCTGCTGGCTAATGGATTCACTCACACATTGAGATTGTAAGCGGTGCATGTTCTTCCGTGCTCAGACATTGTCACTACGCGCTGCCTCTGTTATTTCCTTTTGTTTTTCCCATGCGAGACGGAATGTGATTCCATTCCAGAGACGCTCGAGGAGAAGCTGTTTTATAGTTGTTCGCTCCAAACTAGCTGTAAAGTTTGTTTAACGATTCACTATTCACGAGACTACGTAAGCCCATATTAGTTCTAAATTGTCCATATTAATGGCTTAGCTGCAAAGAGAAGTTCTAGACTAAGCCTCTAATTGAGTTTATAATATTTAAGGTTTTCGTTCTACTGGATTCCACTGTGTTTCAGACAATTTGATGTAGCGTATGCTCGCTAGTGCAGCTACCAACTAAAACATTATCGGTTACATGCGACCACACAGTACCCGAGTTTTGCCGTGACAAGGGATTGTTTAATTTATTAGTGTTCAATAGGTCAAGTAATCGAACGGTTGGGGTCACGTAGCTATCAGCTTGTATTCGGGAGATTGTGGTTTCGAACCCCACTGTCGGCAGCCCTGAAGATGGTTTCCGTGGTTTCCCATTACACGCAAGGCAAATGCTAGGGTTGTATCTTAATTAAAGCCACTATCGCTTGCTTCCCACTCCTAATACTTTCCTGTGCCTTCGTTGCCATGGTCTATTTGTGTCCGTACGATATAAAGTAGCTTGTTAAAAACACAAAAAAGCCCTTCTTTTCCTCTTCCCATATTGACGGTATTAGGCTTGCGAGGCCTAGAGCTCATTTCATTTTTACGCCTTCTGTGGAGTTTTCCTTTCTTTTTGCCGATACCCTCATTTTCTAAAGGGTCGAGCCTCTTCAAATTTTCCCTCTGATTTGTGTGTAGATAGGATGATTGGCCGGTTGTGCTTCGTCTTAAAACGATAATCATCGCCACCAGTACACAACTGCGCTCTTTGTGTTTGCCTCGCTGTGTGTTACAGTGAATGATCCTTGTTCAACTGATTTTAACCAAACTCGGCTATAATAGATGCTCTAATAGCAAGTGTGACAAATTGTACCCCGCGAACCAAGGAACATCAGAAGTTCCATGTAGTATATCAGGTAAACAAGTTGCACGATAACATATACTTGGGCCGGCGCAAGGTTGGACTTGACAGTTGTATTTCATTTTGGCACCACTAAAAAAAGTAAATGAGGAATGTCATCCGTCAACCATGGCGACCAATCCACTACTTTTTATTTCGGATATATTTATACTGTACATAGTAGTTCGTATTCAGTTTCGTATAGTGCTAATAACCTTTCATTTCTTTCTCTCTTTCTTAATCAGCTTACCCTCCAGGGTTGATTTTTCTCTTGGACTCAGCGAGGGATCGCACCTCTACCAACTCAAGGGCAGTGCCCTGGAGCGTGAGACATTGGGTCGGGGGATACAACTGTGGTAGATGACCAGTACCTCTCCCAGGCGGCCTCACCTGCTGTGCTGAACAGGGGCGTTGGTGGGGGATGGGAAGATTGGAAGGGATAGACAAGGAAGAGGAAAGGAAGCGGCCGTGGCATTAAGTTAGATGCCATCCCGGTATTTGCATGGAGCAGATGTGGGAAACCACGGAAAATCACTTTCAGGAGCTGAGGTGGGAATCGAACCCACCTCTACTCAGTTGACCTCCCGAGGCTGAGTGGACCCCGTTCCAGCCCTCGTACTACTTTTCAAATTTCGTAGCAGAGTCGGGAATCGAACCAGGGCCTCCGAGGGTGGCATCTAATCAATCTAACCACTACACCACAGAGGCGGACCTTTCATTTATAAAAATATAAGAATTTATGTATTTAAATTTTTCACAGGTTTCTTTTCGTCGCACCGATACAGATATGTTTTATGGCGACGATAGGTCAGAAAAGGGCTGGGAGTCAAAAAGAAGCGGCCGTGGCCTTAATTAAGGTACAGCCCCAGAATTTGCCTAGTGTGAAAATGGGAAACCACGGAAAACCATCTTCAGGGCTTCCGACAGTGGCGTTCAAACCCAGTATGTCCCGAATACTGGACAATGGCCGCACTTAAGCGACTGCAGCTACCAAGCTCCATGTGTATATTTTAAGCTGGTCGCAAAATAAAAGAGAAATATTTTCTTCCTATTGTTGTTAGCAATATGGCTAATATAGTGGTGCCAGCTATAAGTAGCGCTTGACTACCATATTTATGTGTTGCCATTTTCCCTGTTGTCGCTAGCATATGTTCAGGTGTGGTTCACGCGTTTTTGACAGAGGGTAGTTTGGTGTTGTTTGTGAGCTAATTATGAAGTTATATTATTATTATTATTATGATTATTATTATTATTATTATTATTATTATTATTATTATTATTATTATTATTATTATTATTATTGTGCAGTGCAGTGATATGTAACCGACGATGACGACATAGTGATGAATTGCGAAGCGATAATCCTTTGCGCCGAGGAGTGCCTATTAGCCTCTCTTTTCCTAGAGATCAAGTTGTAAAACGCACATTGTGGATCAGGCAAGAAGAATATGGTTTCTAAATTTTAGTAAATTTAGTAAATTTTATTTGTAACCTTTCGTGATAGCACAGGTATATATTATTGTAATATTTACTGGTATATTTAAAGTGAGATTCTTGTCGAACGATTTATTCTGTATTCTGTAATCCCGCGATGACAAGAACTTCGTAGTAGATGTATCTAGTATTCTCTTGTGTCATAACATATTATTTTATAGCGAGGGAGTTGACTGTGTGGTTATGGGCACGCAGCTATGAGCTTGCATTCGGGAGGTAGTGGATTCAAACCCCACTGTCGGCAACCCTGAAGATGGTTTTCCGTGGTTTCCCATTTTCACTCCAGGCTAATGCCGGGGCTGTACCTTAATTAAGGCCACGGTCGTTTCCTTCCACTTCCTGGGCCGTTCCTATCCCATCGTCGCCATAAGAATTATCTGTGTCGGTGCGACGTAAAGCGAATAGCAATTTTTTTACGAAATCATCTTAAATGTAAACTACAAAAATATGGTAGAATACGCCTTTCGACAATAAGTAAGAACAAATATAAGATTACATCTGTCAAGTTGACAACTTCTTGATAAAAGAGCCGTTTCATTTTCCTGAAAGTTAGAATTCACGGACTTATGCCCTTTTCAAAACCACTGGTTCATTTATGACTTTCATGAAAACTACGAGATAGCTTCCCTTGAGTTTACCGATGTTTGGACGTACACATAATTTTACAGTGTCACCAGAAGCAATTGAAATACTATTCCTTTATTTGCTATTGCAGTGAATGTGTGCACTCTCCTCTTCGGTCCTTTAATTTTACGCAGGTTCGCCGTACCTTACAGGAGAAGTAATAGGATGTATCGAACTAGTAGAATGTTTAGCCAATAGTACTTGTCGTAGATGATGCAAGTCCCTCACAATATATGACTATGGAGCATATGCAAACAAGCAGCGAGGCCGCTTTAGATGAATGCTCTCATCACTTGTCAGCATTACAATGCCGCATTCTCAACCGCCTGTCCACCATGTCCGTTGGGGCATACATCTTCAAGAGAAACAAGAAATCGTAACAATAGGTGGTCACATCTCAGATATTTGTTTCAGCACAAAAATAAAATATTCTTCCTGTCATTTCGAAGTAGAATGTTACACAATATGAAAATGGACTTGAAAATGGTTAACTGCACACAAACCGAGAAATGGACCTTATGATCTTTTCAGACACACAGCGAGACATATATCATTGATTACCATAACAATGTAGTTTTCATAAAAGTTGGGCTCTTCATGAAAATAATGCAGAGACTAGTGCCAGAGAGATATATCCCTTTCTCCATTTTTAATTCTAACGAAGAATCTAGTATGGAGCAGTAAATCGAGAATAAGTGGATTTTCTACATTAATATTAAAAGAATAACGCGGAAAAGGCAGGGTTATCTATTTCTAGATTTTGCAACACGCGGGTTTTCTCTAAAACAATATAATATTTAGAAAATAATTACGAGAGAAATAGAGGGTTACCTCTCTCTAGATTTGCATGTGTATGGCAAAATATAATATTGAGATAAAATCTGGTAAGTGTGTATGTGTGTGTGTGTGTGTGTGTTGGAGAGGGAGTATCTATTTCTGGATTTGTATTTCTATGGTAAAAAATAATATTGGAGATACTAGGATAAGATAAGGTTATATATATTTCTAGATTTGTATTTCAATAGCAAAATATAAAGTTGAGAAAAACTCGGGAGATAGAGAGGGTTGCTATTTCTGGCTTTGTATTTCTACGACAAAATAAACGCATAGAACAAAAAACTAGTTACCCCCCCTTGAAAGAACACAAGGGTCGCTTTGGAGCAATGTAGGTGGCGTTGCACTGTTACCTGGTGGCCATGTGACCCTTTACCGCCGACATATGGCCATGTCAGTGAAGTGGTCTGTGTGTGTGTGTGTGTGTCAGTCAATTATGTGGAAACAGAGCATGAAGATGGGTCGATAAAAAACGTGACAAACTGGAAAAATGGCGCATGGACGTGCCCATGACCATCCAGTGAATTACGTTGCCCGATTTGTTGGTGTATCAACGCAGACTGTCCAACGTTTCTACTGGGAATGGTGTACCACTCGCGGCCATGAAACTCGGCGTAAGAATTGTGGTAGTAGAAATGTCGTAACCGACAGGGCCCGCTTTGTCAATGCAAATCGGTTTTAGACCTGATAGGAATTGCTGATGCCAGTGATGTCATCTTAATCAGTTTCAGAGGGAACATTGCGTAGAGGACTGCATGCAATGGACATTTGGAGTCGGGTACCTCATAAGAGGCCATGCCTCACAACGGCGCATAAAGGTGAACATCTTCGATAGGCCAAACAACACTGAACGTGCACAGTAGCTGACTGGATGCATGTAGTGTGGTCCGATGAGTCACGACTTTCCCTGTTTTCAAATGACGCAAGACGTCGAGTTCATCGACGGCCCAATGTGTGGAAGGTGTAGTTCAGGTCAGAGGTAGTACTGCGAATATTTTTGGTGCTATAACTTGGGCCCACTCACTCAGATCACTATGAATATGAACCAGGATGTTTACTTCAACATCGGTGACCGAGTGTTTCCCTTTTTAATATCTTCATGATGAATATGTTGTGATGTAAGCCGTACGTTGTAAGAAAAGGGCAGTTCATGTCTGACCACACAAGAACAATGGGTTCTTCAAATAAAGCGATTGCTGAACAAAATGAACTTGAATAGAATTCTGCCAGGAACAAGCGACAAACAGGAGAAATGGCAGGTGGTTACGTGCAGAACATTTTTATCTCCCCCGTGTTGTGAACACTAACGGTGAAGTTCTAGGGTGCGGTGGGTGAGAGCTGATGTCACGTCATGGCAACCCACTTATTTCTACAGGACCTTTGGCTGAATGCTGCTGGCTACATTAAGATGTTGGAGACAATCCTGTATAGGTGGAAGACCGTACTATTTAATTCTTTTAGCAGTACTCTACGCCTACGCAGAAAGCTAGAACGACAGCGTCACATTAAATGTAAGGACACCTAAGTCGTCAGACATAAATTCTCTAATAATAATAATAATAATAATAATAATAATAATAATAATAATAATAATAATAATAATAATAATAATAATAATAATCATCATCATCATCATCATCATCTGTTTACCCTCCAGGTTCGGTTTTTCCCTCGGACTTAGCGAGGGATCCCACCTCTACCGCCTCAAGGGCAGTGTCCTGGAGCTTCAGACTCTTGGTCGGGGGATACAACTGGGGAGTATGACCAGTACCTCGCCCAGGCGGCCTCACCTGCTATGCTGAACAGGGGCCTTGTGGAGGGATGGGAAGATTGGAAGGGACAGGCAAGGAAGAGGGAAGGAAGCGGCCGTGGCCTTAAGTTAGGTACCATCCCGGCATTCGCCTGGAGGAGAAGTGGGAAACCACGGAAAACCACTTCCAGGATGGCTGAGGTGGGAATCGAACCCACCTCTACTCAGTTGACCTCCCGAGGCTGAGTGGACCCCGTTCCAGCCCTCGTACCACTTTTCAAATTTCGTGGCAGAGCCGGGAATCGAACCCTGGCCTCCAGGGGTGGCAGCTAATCACGCTAACCACTACACCACAGAGGCGGACAATAATAATAATAATAATAATAATAATAATAATAATAATAATAATAATAATAATAATAATAATAATAGTGGTTTATGGCCTCAGAAGAGGCCTGGTGCAGGTTTTTCGAGTTAACCACCATCGGCGCGGCCTGTGAGGATGTGGTCCTTCCTAAGATGAGAAGACGGCACCAACACATAGTCCCCGAACCAGAGAAATTAACCAATGAATGTTAAAAATATTTGATCCATCCGGGAATCGAACCCTGGATTTCTTGGATGAAAGGAAAGTATGCTGACCAGTTAGCCACAGAGCCAGACAGTCCATAGATTATTACGTGCGGGACATTGCTGAGCGTGAGACTATTTTGCTTACAATTTGTTTTATGTCGCACCGACACGTATTTTTAGACCAGCTGCTCAATAATAACACCTTATGCCTATGGCGACGACGGGATAGGAAAGGGCTGGGAGTGTGAAGGCCGTGGCCTTAATTAAGGTGCAGCGCCAGAGTTTGACTGGTGTGAAAATGGGAAACCACCAAAAACCATCTTCAGGGCTGCCGACAGTGGCGTTCGAACCCAATATCTCCCGAATGCGCGACCGCACGGCCACTTGTTCGGTAGGGAGACTAATCAACATTACCACAATCCAACCATTACTGTACCTGTATACCATGGTTTACCTCAATACATTTCGTTATCACTCAGATATGGTTGTTTTTTACTCTGCTTCTTAAGTGTCCTGAAATACCTTGCGCATCCAGTATTTTCAGCGAGTCTTTTGAGTGTTCATTGGTTAATAACGCTCTCTACATTTGTTCTCGAAGTTCATTATTGAAAATGCGAATTAACAAGTGCATATTAAATTAAAAACACGTATTTTTAGCACCAACTGCTCAAAAATAACAACGTGGACTAAAATACAACAGCTTCTTCTTTTTAATCATTGTGTTATTTAAAGAATATTGCACAATGAACAAAGCAATAATTTACTAAAATTTCAGGTTTTATTCATTGCTTGACCAGTCCGGAAGGTAAAAGACCTGGATGACTATAGACCTAGACAATTGAGATACCAAGCCTATAATCACTCCTGAAGATGTGCCTCATTACTGACGCAAACTGATTTTCCTTTATGGAAATGTTCAGAAAACAAATATGTAAATTTCACTAACAGACAAATTGCTTAATACCGTTCAGACCTACCTGTTATATGAAATCCCTCCGAAATAATTATATATACTTTCTAAAAGTAAAGGGCCTGGAAATGGTTTTGTTCACTCGTACAGTTGCTCAAACAAAGAAAAAAAAAAGAGTGAGCACATGGTATTGTGTAAGTTTCTCGTAGGTATACTTTCCTTAGAAACAACTGAACCTATAGATATTATGTTTACTTTGGATATCCACAGGCTTTGTATACACAGTGGAGTTGAATTGTATTTTGAAAATAATTAAAATTAAGTCTAACAAAATATTAAATTCGAGGAACATACAATGTCCTGCGCTCTTTCATTTTTAGAGCGACTTGTCATGAAATCAAAATAAAGTGGTACTTTCAAACAGCCTAAAGAGAATGTATTAAGAAAATTTGAACTAAGTTCTGTTTTAAAAATAAAGTGGTACTTTCAAACATCCTAAAGAGAATATATTCAGAATATTTGAACTAAGTTCTGTTTTACAATGACATTGCTACTACGGTTAAATACATAATTCTGAACCTCTAGAGAGGCCTAGTCGTGTTAGTAACTCGCAAAGTTTGACCCGTAGTTGCGCCTGGCATTTTCAGAGGATCCGCTCTTTCCGAAGGTCAGTAGTGGACAATATGAAACGTTGGGAGCTGCTATTTCAATTTGATCCTGGCCTAAAAGCCCTCAAAATAATTACTAGAACAATCGCTTTTAGAATGGAATTGATACCTCACTTTAATATATTTTAGCTTATTTACTCAATACAATGACATCAAAACCTTGTTTCCTCATAGCTTCTTTTCATCAATTAAATAATCTACTCGAGTGTACCCAGTTTTCATAGCTTTGAGGTAACTTATTCGTTTACAAGTTACTAGCTTCCGCAGAACGTCCAGGGACTGAGATACTGACATTCTGAAAGAGCAAAGTTAGGAGTTGAAGAAACATATATTTTGTCACCTGCTGTAGTAAGAACAATACCAATGAGCTTGTCCATGTAGGAGATCGGAAATCACACTCCTTAATTTTATCAGCAGCAGCGATTATGCTTTTAGCAGGTATTGAACTGGAATACGTCTTTTTATAGTGTTATTTATTATTTCTGTCCTTCTTGGTGAAAATTGGCTGGAAAGGTGCAAATGCTGGGCATTGTTCCCTGTGCAGAGTGTTATGGCTCCAGATAAAAATCCACCCTGCAGTTGAGGGAGAATACATACATATCGTAAGAATCGACTAAAAGGGGTAACCTTCAAAGGCTCTCAACTTGGAAGGGCGGATTGGAGACCATGGGCTAACATTATTTCCACTTATTTGCGCCAGCCTAATAGTTTTTTATCTTTCCTATCCGACCTTTCTTGGTTACCTCTTGCTCACTTCGAACCCCGACGGCATTAGGTTCTTAAAGCCTTGCGAGTCATTTATGTTCACATTCTTCATGACCCTACCCTTTCTTTTGCCCATGCCTTTTCTCTTCTACTTTTTATAATAATAATAATAATAATAATAATAATAATAATAATAATAATAATAATAATAATAATAATAATAATAATAAATAAGTATACGGCCTGTAGGCGACCTGCATGCCTGTGAGGATGGAGCCCTGCCTAAGATGATTGCTAATGTTGAAGACATAACACGCACCCAGCCCCGAGCCAAATGAATTAACCAATTAAGGTTAAAATCCCCGACCCGGCCGCGACCCGAACCCGGGACCCTTTGAACCAAAAGCTAGCATGATAACCATTTAGCTATTGAGCTCGGCACTTTTTTCTACCTCTAGTGTTAAGTGCAGCCTAGCCAGGTGACTGTCTAGTTTTACAACCCTTCAAAAAGTAATCACCGCCTCTATCGCCTGATCAAAGTACATTAATTTGCACCTTATTGTTTAGGCAGGACAACGACATCAATTCTTCTTCGGGTACCGTCTCCTCACAGAAGGCTGGCGACCATCGTTGAGTAATTTTTCCTATTTTGTATTTCCCGCATTAGAGTTCCCACTTCGTGGATGTCGAACCACTGTCGGAGATTCCGCGTCCACGATAATCTCCGCCCACGTACAGCTTTCTCTTCTATCTTCCCTTCTATGATCAGTTGTATCGGGCTGTGTTTATCATTTCGTAAGATGTGACCAAAAGAATGTTACTCTCCTGCGTTTTTCTACGCAAGGCTTCGCAGATTTCTCGGCAGGACAGAGTACATCCTCGCTGGTGACGTGGTCTACCTATGGAATCCTGAACATTCTGCGATACATTCATATTTCAAAGATCAGCAGTCGATTCATTGACGAAGCCCATAGTGTCCATCGTTAAGGAGCACCGGTAATATAAGGGGCGATCTAAAAGTTTCCGTTCGACGGTCTACAGTTCTGAATCGGGATGCCAATCAGGCAAAATCGC
The DNA here is from genome assembly GCF_040414725.1 of Anabrus simplex. Lineage (NCBI taxonomy): Eukaryota > Metazoa > Arthropoda > Insecta > Orthoptera > Tettigoniidae > Anabrus > Anabrus simplex. The sequence goes on from NC_090265.1 coordinate 241,421,550, forward strand.
CGTGAGCATTGAGGCATTCATCCCAACGACGCACCAGGTTAAAAATCCCAGTGTTGTAAAACACCGTGTCCTGCTGCGTGAAGAAGTCCGTAACCGCCTGCTGTATATCCTCGTCCGACAGGAAGCATCTACCCTTCAACGCCTTTTTGAAGAGACCGAAGGCGTGACTGTCACATGGGCAGAGATCAGGACTATAGGGCGGGTGCGCGAGTTGCTTGTTGTTGTCCGTAATGCATGAGGCTGGCCTCCCAGATCGATCGGCATCTTGTGTCGAAACGCGACCCGCACGGAATTTGATGCAGCATTCCACAACGGTGGTTTTCGACAGACATACTGCCCCATACATAGTTTTCATTCTCCGATGGATGTCCACCGGTGTTTGTCCTTCGGCAGCCAAGAGCAGAATAAGAGCACGTTGGTCCTGCTTGGACGCATCGCTATAGTTCACATGGCCATATTTATCGCACGCACCTCAGCACGACGCACGACACGACTGCTTTTTTCGGGGAGTGGGAGGAGTGGGAGTGTGATACTACAGGGGTGTTTGCCTGTCCCCATGCTCAGCATGTTACCAGGCCAGATGTGGCGATGGTTATCAATAGCGGTGTAATCGGGTAATAAGGGAGAGGACATAGCAAGATGACTACGTGTAAAACCTGACATTTTGTAAGTAGCACATGCAAGGATATGGTTCTGGAGAGGTCCAGGTAATTGCGTTAGTTGGGAATAGGTACCATACACAAGTAATACACCTTTTCCTCGCCATTCTAGTTATTCAGGGGATCAGTCCTGGGCACTGCTGTGGCAAGCGCGGGCCTTGCCGTTTGCCGAGCCATGCAGCAATAGCCACTAGGATCTATCACACCGCCCGACTCTCTTGTGGTCCCTCGTACCCAGTCTCAGATCCCTGAGAATGAGGCCAAGCCCGCCGAGGCGGAGACCTGCTGGGTGGATGCGGGACATGACGCCGGGCCTCCTTCCTCTCTGCCCGTGCCATGGCCCGGTATTCAGGGCAACTGCGATGAGAGGCCGGGTGGCCCCCTGCGCAGTTGGCGCATACGGGCACCACCCTAAGTGTAGCGCAGGCCGTGTAATGCTGACCACCACCAAAGCGGCTGCACCTCATTTGGTGCTCATAGGGAATCTTACGGTTGCCCCACCTCAAACAGCGGAAAAACTGCAACAGCTGCTGAGGGGGACGTTCTATTCTCACCTGACTGCTGCTATCCGCTGAGGTCCACTCCTGATTGGCTCCTCGCTCTACTGTCTTCCTGGGAGCAGTCCTGGGTTGCAGCTGGGTGGCCCTCTCCTGGTGGGCTGGCGTCGTCTTCTTCTTCTTCTTCCTCCTGGTCCGCGGGCGGCGTCTGCTTTCTCGTGGTGGCGGGCTCCTATCGGTGGGGGAAGAGGCCGCATCCTAGTAGCCCTCCTCCCGGTCTGGTGACTGTGGTGTGGCGGGTGGCTCCGCTGCAGTGCCGTCTTCTCCCTCCTGGCTGGCAGTTGCGGCGGCGTCGCTCGTTGCTGGCATATTAGTGCATTCCCTATCCTGTAGGGCGCATATAGATTTCTGCATCGTGAACAAGGCACTAGCAGGCCGGGCCTGGGTAGCAGCATCTGAACGCCCGGGGGTGTCCATGTCCATGCCGTATTCCGCCGCCCGGGTCGCCTTCCTGGTCTTCCCTGGGTGGCCCTGGCAGGTAGTGGACGATCATGGTTGGCGGCGTTGTCGGTCTGCGTGTACTTCGTGACGTACAACAAGTCGACTTGGGTCACGCCGTCGTGGCGCTCGGGAGTGCCACAGTCGTCCTCGGTCCTCGGCTCAGGGGGAGCCAAGAAGCGTGTGTCCGTTCCCACCTGCGTGTTCTTCTGCCTCCTGGCAGTCTGCGTCTGGACGGTGGACGTCCCCTGTGACGTCCGGGTGGCTGCCGGTTTTGGCAGGGCAGCTGCTCCTTCCTGGTAGTCGGGTGGCCCGAAAGTAAGCAGCATAGCTTCTCTCTTAGCGGCCGATCTGGCCTGGGTCCATGGGGCGAATGATTATCGCCCAGTTCAGGATGTTCTCGATGGCTTCGGTTGAGAGGTGCTTTCCTGCAGTCCCCTCTAGCCTGGTGAGGAGTTCAATGATAAGTTAGGCCTCCATGTAGTCATCATGTCCCGGCCGATAGTACACCATCAGTGCAGGCAGGCCCAGGTTCAGCGGGAGGGTCCTGTGGTTGACCCACTGAACAATCTCCGTCACTGTTTCCCTATAGTCCTCTGGTAGGTCGTCTCTCAGTTCCGCCATTCCTGTTGTTCCCTGAAAAAATACCCGGAAGAGAGCTGGCACTGAGAAGTGCTTGCTGACAATGCTTGTACTGCGTACTTAAAAGTACACACAGTAGACAATGCTCTTTCTGAGATATAGCAACAAGTGCAGTTGCCTGACTAGTACTTGGAAAGTACAGATAGCCTGGCGAGGAGAGTGTGAGTCAGCGGGAAGCACGTACGTCCTCTCGCTGTGAATACCAAGCTCGTCCTCTAATTCTTTACCTTTTTCTTCGGCGGAGGGGGCGAAGCCCGCTCCCCCTGTGTGGAAATCAACTCAGTCTACATTGACTCCGACATGCTATTAATTTCTAAGAAGAGAAGAGATAGCAGGGCAGAGTGGGAAGTGATACAAGGAGTATCTGCCGGTTTTCGAGTTAGATTCGCTATCACGGCGAGAGTTTGTGTTGGTGAGGTGGTGTTAAGGTGTTGTATTTTCTTTTTTTGCTAGGGGCTTTACGTCGCACCGACACAGATAGGTCTTATGGCGACGATGGGATAGGAAAGGCCTAGGAGTTGGATGGAAGCGGCCGTGGCCTTAATTAAGGTACAGCCCCAGAATTTGCCTGGAGTGAAAATGGGAAACCAAGGAAAACTATTTTCAGGGCTGCCGATAGTGGGATTCGAACCTACTAACTCCCGGATGCAAGCTCACAGCCGCGCGCCTCTACGCGTACGGCCAACTCGCCCGGTGTGTTGTATTTCAGGGTCAGGGAAAGCCACATAGGCAGAAAAGAACCTACATGTAAAACCTGACAAATTTTGATAGCACATACAAGGATGTGGGCTGGAAAAGTCCAGAGGTTGTGTTAGTTAGGAATAAGTGTCATGCAATCATAACCATTTCCTTGCCATTGTCAATTATTGTGGGTATCAATCCTTCTTGTCACTGCCGGATCGGCTCCGGTCCACTAGCGTCTGGGCTTTGGGCCACAGGTTCGTCCCATTGTCCAGCAGCCAGTGGTCCCTGGTGCCAAGTCTCCTTTTGGAGAAGGGGATTAACATCCAAGCCTTACGTGGTGTAAGGGGCTATCTTCCTCCGCCTGGCGATGTCCCTCTCGTGCAGTGTTGCTGGAACACAGTTGTCACTGCAGATCTGCAACTATACTAAGGTTATTAGTTATAATATACAGTATTTACATATATACAGATGTTCGTTAGAGTGCCGGCTTGCTTGCCGACTCTCGTGTCCAGGATTATACCTAAGTAAAAAGTAAAATAACACAGATACCTATATAGATTAGTACTGCTGTCTTCGTTATAGGGCGCCGGCTGGTTTTCCGCTCCCGTGTCTCTGTCGGGGGCGGAGGTGGATTGATTCGTCCTTGGCCGTCTGGCTGCGTTGCCGTCGTCTTCTTGTGTTGTGTTTCTTATCAATCCTTCCTCGCCTGGGTCCCTGGGGGTAAAGACAGCTGTAAGCAAAGGAACATATTTACAAAGATACATGGTGTCTGCAGTGTAGTGTATATGTGTGTGGTATGTAGGTGTCAGCTTAGGGGGGGGGGGGCGACTATCGGCCTCCCGCCTCCTAACCCCGTGACTGAACAGAATGTGTTTTTTGTGTGGGGTACTTGGTGTAGAGATCAACGTTCTATCGCACTTACTAGTGGATTGATCTTGTTACCCCATGACTTGGTGTACATTCATAGTGTTTGTTGCGCATGTTGTGCCTTATTGAGCTGACTTTCGCAATAGCGCGTAGCTGGCGTATTGGTGTGTCGAAAGGGAGTCTGGCCGCTGCTCGAATGCATTTATTTTGCATTCGTTCCAGCTTATTCAAGTTCGTCATTGCAGTGAACCCCCACGCAGGGGCTGCATACATGATATTTGGCCTAATTAAGGCCTTATACATGTTTACAGCTACGTTCTTGTTTATACTGGACTTTTTGTTCAGTATTGGATATAGCTAGCTGAGTCTTATGTGTACTTTCCTCTGGATGGCTTTAATGTGGTATAGAATGGTAAGCTTTCTATCTAGGATTATTCCTGGGTATTTGGCTTTGTCATGCCATGCTATATCCTGATTAAACAGCATTAGTGGTTTAATGTTAACTGGGCTGTGTGTGCGTCTGTTCTTTCTTGTGAACAGCACAGCTTGGCACTTGTCGACATTGACCTTGATGCGCCATTTCGTTAGCCAAGGCTCGAGAGTTCGTAGTGCTACCTGTAATCTCTTCGAGTGCACGCTAGCGGTGGGTGTTGGACTGCGATAGCAATGTCATCAGCGTAGAGATGTGTGGTAGTAAGTTTCGCTATTCATTTACCTACATGTCCGTGCTTATTTACCGCATCGGAGTCGCGCTACGTTGTCTGTCCGCTGCAGCAACGCCCTCAAACGGAAACTTTTTAATCACACCTTATACATTACCCCTGATGACACGCCAACGAGTTCCGAATCAGAGGTCACAATTACACATATGATGTCTTAATTTCGGAAATAAGTTATACTATATTTATTTATGTTGATAGTTTAAGAATTGTATTGTTAAGAGTCCCACCCCCATGACGCTACAACACTGATAGGTTTTGGTTTACCAGACGACTACTACTCAGCTCGAAGGTTTGCAGGTTACGACATTATGCATGGTAAGTGCGACGATTCTCTTGGTCGTTATTCTTGGCTTTCTTGACTGGGGCCATCGTCAGATAGCTCCTCAATTGTTGTCACGTAAGCTTCCCACTAGCGGTCAGTTACAGGTAAAAATCCCTGACCTGGCTTAGAATTGAACCCAGGACCTCCAAGTAAGAAGCAGCCTCACAATTCTTAAACCACGAGGCCGGCTTATTAATAATTACTGTATTACAATTATCATTATCCCCTTTCCGCCCTGGAAAAAGTACCGTGTGTTTATATCATTTGGTCCTTGTTTACCGGAAGTTTTCCAAATATCGAAAGTAGTGCAGCTTCTTTAATTTTGACAGTCAGGGACTTGTCAAAATAAATCTATTGGTTAACAAATTTATTCCTCACTGTGCCGTGTTTCCGGTTGTTTGTACATGGGATAGCTCTTGCTTTAAGGGTGGCATCCCTCGCGTTAGACATGTTTTTCTCCGCCTCCATATAGTACTGTACATATTTCTGATGATCTTCTCAAATATCTGCCCCTTCTTACTTCTTTTCCTTGTAGGTACTGTACGTGGTAAAATAAGTCTTTGTAAGTTAGAAGTTGGGAAGAACAGATGGTTTGACAGGCGCACATTAATAACTTATGCACGGTAAGTGTGAGGCAGCTGACATTAGAACATTGTGGGTGCAAGAGACTAACAAAACCCAGACTTAACGGAGCTATAAATCGTTAACTCAGAACTCATTAACTACTGGGTCTCAAGCAAAGTAAAATTATTCCCCTCCCCCCTCCCGCACACATTTATTCTGATGTCAAAAAAACTACGCCTGTTGCTGTTTCTTGGCGGATGCAGTATTCATTCAACTTACTTTTTGGCACAGGCCACAGAAAAACGTAGCTTCCACCGAAGCATCAGTATTATTTATGGCTATGACAGTATGGAGGCTGCTGAGGTGTGGGTTGTGCTGGGCAATGACATTCGCGGCATGACAATGGATGTCATGTGGTTGATAATGATGTAATAACACTTTCTGATCCACTGAGGAAACCAATGGAAAATTACCTCATTCCGCGATACGTCTTGTATGCCACATTATGGCGCCATCATAAGTTTTGTGGTTTTCCTATATCTGCATACTTTGATGACCCAACCAGCTGTGGGCTGAAAACTTTCCAGCCAGATTAGAAAACGAAAACATTGTACGTTGAAACAAACGATAGTGGGAAAGAATTTGTGATCAGTATACTACCCAAAGAAAGAAATACTTTTGGTACACAACAGCTCATTTTCAGGTTTGGTTTGCCAAGACCACTGCAGCCCAGCCGGTGGTCCGTGGTATAGGTATAGTGTGCCTGCCTCTTACCCGGAGGCCCCGGGTTCGATCCAGGCCAGGTCAGGGATTTTTACCTGAGGGCTGGTTAGAGGTCCAGAACTGAGGAGCTATCTGACGGTGAGATAGCGGCGCCGGTCTAGAAAGCCAAGAATAACGGCCGAGAGGATTCGAAGTGCTGACCACACGTCACCTCGTAATCTGCAGGCCTTCGGGCTGAGTAGCAGTCGCTTGGTAGGCCAAGGCCCTTCAAGGGCTGTAGTGCCATGGGGTTTGGTTTGGTTTGGGTTTGGTGGTGGTGGTGGTGGTGGTGGTGGTGGTGGTGGTGGTGGTGGTGGTGGTGGTGGTGGTGAATATACTTTTCAGAGGACGTACATTTGGGCAACCATCCTCTCTTAACGCTAATCAGAAGGGAACAAATAAGAAAAAGAAGGAACACGAAGGGCATAACAATGAGAAACTCCGTAGGCCTCATATTCAGTCGGGGTCGGAAAGAACAGTTGTTGACCAAGGGACCTGGGTAAGGAAAATTGAAAACGAGGGACTTGACACAAGTAAGGGGACCCGTGGTCACGAACCTACTCTCCCAAGTTGAGAGACCCTGTTGTTTATCCCTGTTAATCGCCTTGTACGATTGGCAGTGGCTATACGAATGGATGTAATATACAACCCCACCCACAGGGCGAACGTTTTGAAGTGACGACATCCTCATCCATATTGTTTGGTATTCGTACCCAAGTCCACTGCCTCTCTTGTCATACACCTCCTCTATTGGTCTCACAGTCATGTAATCACTGGGTAAGAGTAAGACGTTCTAACCCTACACCACGGGGCTGGCAGTCCCTCGCCCCTCCCCCATATGGCGCAACAGTCCCGAAGGGCTATTGCCTATCAAGCGACCGCTGTTAAGCCCGAAGACCTGCAGATTATGAGATGTCGTGTGATCAACACGACGAATCCTCTCGGCCCTTATTCTTGGCTTTCTAGATCGGGGCAGTCTTCTCACTGTCAGGTAGCTCCTCAATTGTAATCACGTAGTCTAAGTGGATCTCGAAATAATACTCAGATCTAGGTAAAATTCCCTTACTTGGCGGGGAATCGATCCCAGGATCACCGAGTAAGAAGCAGATACGCTGCACCTACACCGCGGGCCCGACCACGGGACTAGCAGTACCGGTACCTAAAATTGTTGACAAAAAATATTATTGAAAATTTGAACCACAAAAGCAAAAAAAATATATATATGCCTTTTGGAAATAGAAGAAACAGAATGTGTCGTAATTTCTAATATTTAGGACGCAGATTGGCTTACCCAGGGGAATCAAATAAATAGTTTAAACAGTTTAAAATGAAAAATTACAATCGCATGATTAGAATCATTAATCAAACATTCAAAACTAAAAGCACCAAAATAATGAAAGCTTGCAAAATTATGACGATAATAATTCTCATTACTGGGGGTGTAGGATGGACCATGGAGGAAATAAGATGAACGAGAAGTTATCTCTGTTGAGACGACGTTATCAAGGATGAGCGCTAACGTTAGTTTACTAGTCTAAAAACTAGAGTGAGATTTCATGACAATCAATTCCTGAGATTTGGCTTCAATATGTTCGATAATCATACGTTGAGTCTTCAGCCCGAAGGCTGGTCGGATACCCAACACCTCCATCTTCAGCTACGAAAGACAACATAGGTGTGACTGAAGAGTCGCACTAAGGAAAAGAGGGGAGAAGTAGGTTCCTGTTACTTTTTTCACTGAACCGGAATGTGCTATTACATATGAGTTTGTCATGTCTAATGGAAATGTACACTGCAACCGAAACCATGAGGCACATGTTCACACTGTTCAACACCGGGTTGTCCGACTCGTTGGCTGAACGGTCAGCGTACTAGCCTTCGGTTCTGAGGGTCCAGGGTTCGATTCCCGGCCGGGTCGGGGATTTTAACCTTAATTGGTTAATTACAATGGCACGGGGCACGGGGGCTGGGTGTATGTGTTGTCTTCATGATCATTTGATCCTCATCAAGACGCGCAGGTTGCCTACGGGAGTCAAATAGAAAGACCTGCACCTGGCGAGCCGAACCCGTCCTGGGATCTCCCGGCACTAAAAGCCATACGACATTTCATTTCAATACAGGGTTTGGCTGCGTAAGGAATAGCTCACAACCCTCACAAGGATTACTTGATTCGAGAACTGAAAAAAGGAAGAAAAAAACGAAAAACCCCCCAAAAACAGCTCTATTTGTTCTGGGTGATTACTTACAAAATAATAACGTTACGAAAATAATTCCAGTTTGGGTTGGGAGACTTGGGAGAACGAAGACGAACTGTTCAACTAAGCGGTATGTTCCGAGGCATCTCATTGGAGAGGTGGCGTGGAATGACATTAGCAGACGATTAAGTTTGAGCAGTGTTTTTAAAAGTAGGAAATATCACAATATGAAGATAAAGATGGAATTCAAGAGGACGAATAGGGGCAAATATTCATTTATAGGAAGAGGAGTTAGGGATTAGAATAACTTAGCAAGGGAGGTGTTCGATAAATTTCCAAATTCTTTTAAATTATATAGGAAATCACTAGGTAAACAACTAACAGGAAATCTGCCGCCTGGGCATCAGCTATAAATACGGATCATCGGTAACTAATTGATTGACCTCAGTCACTTTTATATGTACAAATGCCATAACAGCAATGCATTCTCTACTCATACAATGAAGCTCTGTATTGCAAACCAAACATCTCACTCCTAAGCAGCCACTTTTATAGTGATGCTACCAATGTAAATAATGACGCTACCTCTTCTGTTCTCGAATTAATTCTAGTGAGGGTACCATACACTAAAGCCATACTCTAATTGGGGTATTACGCTCTTTCCTTTAAATCCTTACTACAACACCGAAATACCCTCATAACTATATGAAGCCAATTATATAATCCCGTTCATGTGGTTACCCCAATGAAGATCTTTCCTTAACATAGGTCCCTACAGTATGTGTGACCAACCGTAGTCCAGTTTATCTACGGGGTCGGATATGAAGTGAGATGAATCTTCGTAGCGAGGGTTTACGACCGGATACCCTTCGTGACGTCAACCTCATCAGAGGAGTTACTGAGATGAAATGAATGAATGACGTGATATATGATAGTGGGAAGGGAGAGGGTGAATCCTGAGAGGATCTTTCCTTTTGGTGAACCTCACAACCTGACTTTTCACCCCAAATACTATCATACCCATTGTCTGCTGTCAAAATCTTGTAACATTCAATTACCTGTACAGTATAACATCATCCGCAAAGAGCCTTGCCTGTGATCCCAGTTCATTACTCTACTATTATACATATAAGAAAATATAAATGTCCAAAAATACTGTCTTGCGGAACTCCTCTCTTAATCATCTACTCTAATTTTATAAGTTCTATTTTCTTCTAATTTAGCCATCCATTCCATCAATTCTCTTTAGTTCAATAACCCTTATTTTAATCAGTAGTCTCCCATGATCTATCCTATCGAAAACCTTGGATAGGTCAGTAGCGATACAGTCCATTTAACCTCCTCTGTCTAATATATTTGAGCCTCAGTAGAATAATCTCCCGTAAACCCGAACTGCCTTCTACCAAATCACTTGATAATTTCCCTAACGTGTCTAATATAATCATCTACTCTATTACGGCCTGTAGGTAGGGGCGAAATATATATCCGTAGTACCCTCTGTCTGTTGTAAGCCACGGCGCCCTAGCTGAGTCTAGAATTTGCTTCGTCTCACTAGTACCAGGCTCCTCTCCGATCACCACTGATTAACTCTTGTTCCCTCTCGACCTCAACAGTATTAGTTCCGCGAGACGCAGCGGGCCTTTTCACGGCCTTCGTGGTTCTTACCGTTCTTTTACCGATACCTCCTTTCTTCGAAAAAGGCTGCGAAGCCAAGGCGGCAATGGGTGGACGTGGGCTCGTCAGGAAGGAGGAAAATTTAGAAACGAGGTTTCCAATTCAGGAGTGGCACGTGCACCTGAGGTCAACTCAGTCCACGGTAAAAATCAGTACCAGGTTAATTTCTATGGGATAAGGCGGCACGGCATAGAGCTAATTTCTCTATCCCACTTGGTGCTGAGGTTATGGATAATGGAAACCTTGATCTCTCATTCCTCCAAGGGCCTTCATGGCCTGTACGAAGACGGGTTTACTTAACAATTCTTCGAAAGATCGGACTTCCAGTTTTTCTTCGGTTCAGAGGGGATGATAACCTTGTTTCCTTCACCGTAACCAACCAACCAACCAACCAACCAACCAACCAACCAACCAACCAACCAACCAACCAACCAACCAACCAACCAACCAACCAACCAACCGACCGACCGACCGACCGACCGACCGACCGACCGACCGACCGACCGACCGACCGACCGACCGACCGACCGACCGACCGACCGACCGACCGACCGACCAACCAACCAACCAACCAACCAACCAACCAACCAACCAACCAACCAACCAACCAACCAACCAACCAACCAACCAACCAACCAACCAACCAACCAACCAACCAACCAACCAACCGACCGGCCTACAATTCATCGGCTACACCATGCTGGGAGTTGCCACACTAAATTATTATTATTATTATTATTATTATTATTATTATTATTATTATTATTATTATTATTATTATTATTATTATGGAGATTCCGTCCGTCGCAGAGGGATAAGAAGTGCCTCTGTTGAGTGGCTGGACAAGGAATGAACTAGAGCAGAATTTAACACAACAAATGTGGAAATTTTATTTCTTTCCTTTTGTGAAAATCGAGAGATAGAAAATCTGAATGAATAACAAACAACTAGCACAGGTTATTAGTGAGATCGTCATGTCTAACAGTATCAGGGACTTAAAGCAGTCCCTAAACCAGGTATATAAACTAGTGATAATTACCAGGTAGTTACTTTACATAGAAGAGAGCATCATTGCTCTTGACAGGTACAATAGTTTACATGAGCACGATTTGCTCCAAGAAGGTACACTACTCAGGAGTCCGAGCTCCGAAATACCATATTCTAGCCTCGCAGAGCTAGTCAGTTTCCTTTGATACACAGAAATTACTGAACACTGGTAAACCCATCGGGTGAACTCAGTTTAGAGTGTTCATCAATTACCCCACAATTACAGTAACATTAAGCACTGTTCGTAAAAGGAACCAAGACGCAGAAAGAGTTACTGAATTAACAGGGGACATAATTGCCCATACTACATGGCCTTAACGGAAAAAGGAAAATGGTTGCTCACAACCGGTCATAAACAGAATGCAAGGAGGCGAAACACCCGCACTCCTTATAGATTTAGTTAACACCCTAAGTCGCCTTATGGCCCAGTGATGCAGAGGCTGATCGTATACTATAAGGTGTGACAAAAGGAAGAACATATAAGGCCGAGACAAGATGTAGGAAATTTGAAGTTTCAGAAATATTTAGTCACCCAATGCAAGGCTGAATGGGAAACAACGGAGGGTCGTCAGTTCATCACTCTTTGTTTCCTTTGATTACATACATCCCCGTAGAGAATAGAATAGAACCAGAGTCCTCAGTCTTCGCCAAAATTTCTACATTGAAAACCACCAGTTTACAAAATTACATTAAAAGAAAAGAGGTTGACACCTTCCCCTCAAATTACCCGCAGGGGCTATCACATGTCAAGGTAAATTCTGTCATTACCTTCAGCCGCTGGATCTTCGTCACGCAGGCCGCACCCCTGCGTCCCTTTGGCCTCCGTCAAGTCGGACTCCCAAGCACTGGAGCGTTTCAGACAAGACTGCCCAAAATTGCCCTACTTTTATAGTACCCTAAGGGGAAGCTTTCAGAACACTTTACTGATAGGCTGGGTTCCTGTACACACCCCCGGTTTTAATTGGCTAAAGAACTTATTTCCAAGTATCTGATAGGTTGCTTACCATCGAGGAGGAACTAGCTGAAGTGTTGTCAACTTCCATACATAAACAAAACAATCCTCAGAAAAAAGGTTCGCCAACTCCAAAAATAAATATTTCTCTATCCAGTACTTAATCTTTAGTCCAGAAGGGGAAGTAACTAAATCGATAGTGGAGTCATCTAAGTGTAGAATGCGAAGGTTTCTGGGAGTTCGCAAGTTCAAGTCTGTTGACATAGATGGTCTTAGAGAAAGCGCGCAGTTTAAATATCCGAGGAAGGTGTACCCCTGGTACAATTCTTCTTCTTCTTGTTCTTTACAGCAATTAAAGAAACGCATATTTATGTTCTTTACTCATGCATAGTCAGACTTCACTCACTGTCCTCTTACGACTTGCTTGTCGAGAGGAACGACCTGAAGCTCCGAATAGGAAGAGCTATGAGCTCAAGCTTGGAGCAAAACAAGAGCGAAAGCCACCAGCGGCCGTTTCTGACAATGCTGACTACATTACGACAAGATAATATGATATAATTTAGCCAGGAGATCGTTCTAATTATCTCAACCAAAAATAATTTTGCTCGTTCAGCACCATCCATGGATCACATGACAGACGTACATGTCAACTATTCCTGGAACCAAATCTGGGAAGATATGTATCCTCCAAACGACCTACGTCTACCCTGTGTTACAAGAAAACCGGCTGCTTTCGACGTGCCTGATCAGCATTAAACACACTAACCACGGCGGGTACGCATATATTCCCTTATTATTATTATTATTATTCTTCTTGTTTCGTATAGGCCAGCTAAGGACCACGACATTCAACTATTGCATTTTGGAATGGGCTTTGATGTTTGCCCAGTAGTTGCGCATCCTCAGGCTGTGTTGCTCCTTCCTCTCCTTTGTCCAAAGGGCGCCAGTCTTCTTTGTTGATAATCTGTCCTGGAACTTCTTATGTTTAAGCATCTTCCTGAGTGCTGTACGATCCTTTAAGATTCCTTCTGTTATTCCCAGTTCCTGTAGATCTTTATTATTATTATTATTGTCCACCTCTGTAGTGCAGTGGTTAGTGTGACTAGCTGTCACCCCCAGAGGCTCGGGTTCGATTCCCGGCTCTGCCACGAAATTTGAAAGTGGTAGGAGGGCTAGAACGGGGTCCACTCAGCCTCGGGAGGTCAACTGAGTAGAGAAGGGTTCGATTCCCACCTCCGCCGTCCTCAAAGTGGTTTTCCGTGGTTTCCCATTACTACTCCAGGCAAATGCCGGGATGGTACCTAACTTAAGGCCACGGCTGATTCCTTCCCTCTTCCTTGTCTCTCCTTTCCACTATTCCCATCACCCTACAAGGCCCCTGTTCAGCATAGAAGGTGAAGCCACCTGGGCGAGGTACTGGTGCTCCACCTCAGCTGTATCCCCGACCCAAAGTGTCAAGCTCCGGGACACTGCCCTTGAGGCGGTAGAGGTGGGATCCCTCGCTGAGTCCCAGGGAAAAACCGACCCTGGAGGGTAAACAGACCAAGAAAGAAAGAAAGAAAGAAGAAAGAAAGAAAGAAAGAAAGAAAGATTATTTTATTATTATTATTATTATTATTATTATTACATGGCCTCAGCTACCGAGTGTAGTCATTCCAATTCGACGCCATTTGAGCTACCTGCGCAGTAGTGAATGTGAATGCTAAGAGTGTTAGCAGGTATTATCAAGGTCATGTTTCGGCATAATTCTTACTAGCCAGAAGGTGTTCCCGTAATAGCGTGGCACCAATAGTGGCATAAATGTGAGGGTTGTCCAACTTGGATGCTTAACTAATGGAGATTGATAATTACTGTTTAGCCACGCACGTTCAGGTTCGATGAACTTTAGTTACTTTATTTTCTTTCTTGACTTTTGATTTATCTTGTAATAGTGCCGTGTGTGGACACTTAGCTGATTTATGTAGGATTCACGTTACGAATGCGGTTTCGATTCGTCAGCTGTTAAGGTATTTTATTTTCAATTTTCGTTCTTTCACTTTATATTAGGTTAGACATTGATCTACCAATTATTTGTAGTTTGGTTTAATGGGACAAGCGTAGGTAGACAGATTTGTAATGGTAGTCATAGTTATTGAAAATGGAAATATTTTCATTGATTTACTTTGTCGTGTGGACTTGTAATTTATTAAACTTAACATGACCGTTCATAACCTGAAAGTTGGTTTTATAAGAATATTTTCAAATGTCATCATTTTTCTTTAACTTCAGTGTGTGGCATTACTTCTAAATGCATACTGAATAAGTGTTTCCTGCATTTCGCAGTTTTGTTACTTCAGAACGACGTAACGTAAGATCCCCTAAGATCAATTTGTTGTTGGTTTCTTCTGAACAGCTGTTTGGGTGATGCATGTTTCAGCATCGGGATTATTCCGTGACTTAAGGGTGTCACGAGATGACAATACATGGTGGAATTTTATTTTTAATTGTGACTATTGCTGTTCACTTGTAGTGAACACCATGCTTTCTAGTAATATTTCGCAACCCATCTAAAGTAACTGATAGTCAATTTGGTTCGATTAAGGGCCCATTCGACGGATGTTCCAATATCCGATAGGGTATCATACTGGTGGATAACCTTAATTAAATATAAATCTGGAATTCTACTTGTTGAAGGTGAGATTTTTCACGGATCGCGTGGATTAATTCTCAGTTATCGTTTGGATCAATGGTACCCGATTTTCAGGTTTTATTTTCTTTCTTCTAGTTTTTGCTGTCCACGAACTTCATGATATTTTTACATTCTCTGAAACAATCTTAAGCTGTAATACGAAGGCAATATTCACGCAATGCATTGTGACTGTGTCAAACTATCATAAATGAGTATGTGATTTGATGGATGATTTAAAAAATATATATTTTGCATTGATAATTGAATAAAATTTGGTAAGCACATTTTTGCTCCTCATTTAAAGTAGTTAGGCTCTGTTCTGAACCCCACCGTTTGGTCAATATAGTGACAGAAATAAACCCGCTACGACCCCAAGATCTAAGAGTTCAATATTGCTCTATTGCAGCAGCTGTGGCAAACGACCAACGATGGACCGGTATGTCCAAGGGTTCAAAGTCTGATTACGACTCTTCCGTCCGCTCACAGGGCGAGTTGGCCGTACGGTTAGGGTCGCTCGGCTGTGAGCTTGCACCCGGGAGATAGTGGGTTCGAACCCCACTGTCGGCATCCCTGAAGGTAGTTTTCCGTGGTTTCCCATTTTCACACCAGGCATATGCTGGGGCTGTATCTTAATTAAGGCCATGGGGGCTTCCTTCTCACTCATATGCTTTTCCTATCTCATCGTCGCCGTAAGACCTATCTGTGTCGGTGCGACGTTTTTTTATTTAAAAAAATTATATTCGTTCGTCGCGTCGACCTCTGCAGATCTTTCTGACACTACTTTCACCATATAAGAGGAACCTACGTGTAAGTGTAAATGCGGAAGTGTGGAGTGTTTAATGTGAGGAAAGGAACGTTAAGGACGACACAAACACGCAGTCCGTAGACCAGGGATATTAATCATTTACAATTAAAAACCCCTGACCCGGGCGGGAATCGAACCCGGGGCCGCCGGGTGACAGGCGGACGCGTTGCCCCGTACACCGCGGGGCCGGACCGGTGCGACGTTAAGAAAAAAAATCCGTCCGCTCAGGTCATGGGTCCGTAAGTTTTTAGTAACGTTTTGCACTCTTAATTTTAATGTATGTTATATTTCTTCTTTGATATTTGTATCTATGAAATGCTACCATACGGTTAACAAATACATAATTGTTGATAAATGTCGGAGACGACAGTGAATTCACAACTTCTAATTAGGAATTAGATTATGGTTTACTTTTCCAATAAGGATGAATATCTTGCTTGCTTGCTTGCTTGCTTGTTGTTTAAAGGGGCCAAACATCGAAGGTCATCGGCCCAAGTTAAATATCATCGTGTCCCATAACATAACAGATAGTTTTTTTTTGCTAGGGGCTTTACGTCGCACCGACACAGATAGGTCTTATGGCGACGATAGGATAGGAAAGGCCTAGGAGTTGGAAGGAAGCGGCCGTGGCCTTAATTAAGGTACAGCCCCAGCATTTGCCTGGTGTGAAAATGGGAAACCACGGAAAACCATCTTCAGGGCTGCCGATAGTGGGATTCGAACCTACTATCTCCCGGATGCAAGCTCACAGCCGCGCGCCTCTACGCGCACGGCCAACTCGCCCGGTAAACAGATAGTTAATTAAAAATGAAAATGTACTTATTGGTCTTATTTTATAAGAATGAAAACTCATATTTAAATTGACGTGAACTAATTTTTTAAGAAACTTTTACTTTCCTTTGTTCTATTGCGATCAAAGGCTCACAAGGTATTTTATCTGAAGCGAACATTTATCATAAAAGTAATTTTGAAGAGAGTAGAACTTCATGCTGGAATTTCTTTTATGTTACACGAAGAAAATTAATTGTGTATTGTTACAATGTGTCATTCTGGATATTCTTTATAAGCTGTTCTGGTGAAATATTTTCAGCATTGGTGCCGTGGCTAGTTCAATGATTTACAGCCGTTTCCTGGTTCTCTTGCTAAATGTTAGAAGCGTCTATTAGCGGTTTCTTCTCGAAAGTAACGGGAGTGATAAAATATCACAACAAAGATCCAATAGAGAGGTAGGCAATTCTTTCCTTCCCAACAATTTTTATTGTTTCAGCAATTCAACGGAATGCAGCCGCTCAGAGCAAGGTCAAGTCTGAAAGCTATAGCAGGGGATAGAACATTCCCCTCTTGATTTCCTTTATCAGACAATTTGGGGTATATAATATAATATAATATAATATAATATAATATAATATAATATAATATAATATAATATAATATAATATAATATACCAAATCTATTACATTTTCCCACGCGTTACAAGAAATACTTAAAATATAATTGACTAACACATATCCCATAAATATTATTTGGACGTATCTTTCAAATGTTGGAAATCTTTAGCCTTCTGAGTTATTTCCTTGGCTTTAACTTACAGAGTCAAGGATACATCCTCGTGTATTTTAACTACATATATTTTATCTGTTTTCGCCTTCTTTAGATTTCTCTTCCGATATTCCTCCTGGTTTATTCCTTTCTCTATTTAATAGCTTAGCAAGTGTGTAAAGTGCAGGTTCATTTCCAATTTTTCCGATATACTTCCATTCTATCCATTTCTCTCTGATTGTCTTCTTTCTTTACAATCCTGCAGCAGATGTTCCACTTCCATACATATATTCGTCTTTTCTCTCTTGTGGTTTATTCATGCATACTCCCATCAACCGCTAAGTTATCCCTCTTATTTCCCGTTTTGCTAACATTTGAGTCCTTATTGTCATATTTTTATTTATTTTACAAAATTCCGCTAGTTCCGTCTTGCTATTCAGCCCTTATTGCTTGTCTTTATATGCCATTCATTCGTTGGACAACCTTCTTCTACTGCCATCCCTTGACAAATTTCTTTCCCAGTAAATATAATATAATATAATATAATATAATATAATATAATATAATATAATATAATATAATATAATATAATATAATATAATATAATATAATATAATATAATATAATATAATATAATATAATATAATATAATATAATATAATATAATATAATATAATATAATATAATATTCATTGACCTTACAAGTGTTTAAATGAGATTGGACCTGAAATCAACACTTATAAAAACCTGTGTGTATAAACGGTGTTAACGGACAGCTCGTTGAAGACCATCTCGGAGTTAGCTTTCACAATGTAATCTCCTTTAATCCTCAAAACTCAATGCAGAACTTGCGTAGTAAGATTGAATTACTCATTTCTTACCCCTTTTCATTATCAAACTTCCACCTGTCCAACTCTCTTTTACCCTTTCCTACTGTTCCAATAAATTTAAATCTTTGTGAAATCCTTCGTAGGTACGGATGAATTAATAAAATAAAACCTGAAGGTAATCCTTCAGTTACCAGTCGATCTACCAGATGGCATGATACAGAGATACATACAATTTAAGGGGCTTGGACTCTTCTGTGTACAATAGGATGCATTCTTACAACAAATAAACAGTCTGAGAAATCTGAAAAGATATCGGAGCCCGTACATCTTCAATGCAAGAACCCTTGAGAAAGGAAGCAAAACTTGCCAAACAAGAATCGATCTATCGCCTGACGACAACCTGGCGAAACCTCAAGATGGATGGCTAGACTCTCAGAAAATCAGGAGGGATATTAAGATACGTGGGATTTAAGAAGTGGTGTGATTTCCCTCACAAAAGATAAAGAATTTCACCTTTTTTTAAACATCCAGCTTCCAATAAATGGATCAGCCATCACAAAGGATTTTCTTACAGCGAATGGAGAGACGGCCTCAAGATGACTGTGAATGTAGTAGCAGTTCGTGCTGTGCACGGTAGGACTACGGGTAACAACCGTTTCTAGGTGATGCCTCAACGAGATTAAAACCCTTGCACACGTCCTTGGTTCCTGCCAGCACGGCGAGTCTCTACACATCAAATAAGAACCTTCATCGCCCAAGACCCTCAGAAGAACCGGATTCACCGTCCATTAAGAGATCCACGATTTGGCAGAGAATGAAAGAACTCGAAGTATCGATATGATTGTCTAAAGACAACAATGTAAGGTATATCCAACCTACCGCTTCTTTTCTTCCGCGAGTCAACCTGACGATGTTGATTGTGAGAAGAATGAAATAAATATTAGCACAAAGTTTCATTCTGTTGGGGAGTTGGGGGCATAATACCATGAACATTCATTGAGCTCCGCAATACATTCCACCTACCAAAATCTTTCATTAGTGATATTGCACGTCAGTAAGTAGATAACTATTTTAAGAAACCATCTTCGGCGATTTTCTTTAAAATTCAATGTTTTATTTTATTTATTTTCACACTTTTAGCTGTTACACTTTGTCTTTTAAGCAGCCTCTGCCTTGAGGAAGTGTTACGATGCCAAACTCAAAATAAAACACAGCGTCTGTCTGTATGTAGTGGTGTCTGGTTATAACTGAAACACCGGTGGATGGCTTTTTATGCGGTTTTCACTGTTACCAAGAGGATTTCCGGAGGAAGATTTTCATACATTACAAATTGAACTGTGACAGAACGTAGCCAAGCAATAACGATTTATGCAAAAGACCTCAAACAAAGTAACGGCAAATGAACAATTTCTCGGCTTACGTTGCCTAAACCGTTAAAGACGTCTACAAAATACACGTGTAAAAAATTGTGGAATATAAGTTATAAAAAATAAATTATTGATTATAGAATGTTATATGAAAAATTCTACGACTCCATATGCATATAAAGGAGCTCTAAACTATATACTGTAGCTACGTTTCCACGTCCTCACCCATGTGAACCAAATTAATTTGCAAATCTCTGTTTTAAAACGATTAAGGAATAATCATTATTTTAATGCAAGTGGAGACGAGGACAGAAGCTAATATTAATAAACTGCAAATAATACCATGTAAAATTCTATATTTGCTATTTCTATGCGCATGTTGGCATCACTGAGTGGCAAATAAACAAACACAAACCAAAACAGGTGCGTATACTTGGCACTAGTCAGCATTGGAAGTTCTGGGTCATAATTATCTTGGAACGGAAGTGGCGGCAGGGAGTGGCTAAGACGGCAGCTCCGCGGGTAGGGAGTGGAGCCTTCGCGGCTACTGGTTCTGGCTTTGACTCTCAACGCAGTTTTTTCGTGTTTCAGTGACAGCAACGTGTGTGTGTAAAGTGAAGTTAGAATAAATAGAAAATAATAATAGACCTAATTATTCTATTCCACATCGAGTGTTTATTTACTATTCATATGTCCATACACAGTCCGTTCGTGTTGTTAGGAGATTATTTCAAGAGGAATTCTCAGGTGTTCGAGTTCCAGGTCGTGGGACCGTTCTTAGACTAGTTAATGAACTTCGTGAACCAGGAAGCGAAGAAGGCGACATACAGTGCTAATAGAAGAAAATCTTGAATACATTGGGCAGCGCTTGAAAATATCTCCTAAGACATCTCTTAGCCGTCTTTCTCAGCAAACAGGAATTTCTGACGGTTCCGTACAAATGGCTTCGAAGTTACTCAAGTTAAAACCATTTAAATTTACTGTGGTGCAAGAACTTAAACCGGGTGATTCTGTGTGTAGGATTAGATTTAGTGAATGGATTTTGAATAAAGTGCATGACGGAGAATTTTATCCCAATCTCATTTCCTCTCAGACGAAGCGTGGTTTCATTTACATGGGTGGGTACGTACGTAAATTCTCAAAACAGCCGATACTGGAGTGTCGAAACCTAATCTACTCCACGAGGAACTTCTTCATAACGAGGAATTAGGGGTGAATACTTTTAATGTGCCTTAGAATTTATCAGGTCCGCCTCTGTGGTGTAGTGGTTAGTGTGATTAGCTGCCATCTCCGAAGGCCCGGGTTCAATTACCGGCTCTGCCACGAAATTTGAAAAGTGGTACGAGGGCTGAAACGGGGTCCACTCAGCCTCGGGAGGTCAATTGAGTAGAGATGGGTTCGATTCCCACCTCAGCCATCCTGTAAGTGGTTCTGCGTGGTTTCCCACTTCTCCTCCAGGCAAATGCCGCGATGGTACCTAACTTAAGGCCACAGCCGCTTCCTTCCCTTTTCCTTGTCTATCCCTTCCAATCTTTCCATCCCCCACCAAGGCCTCTGTTTAGCATTGAAAGTGAGGCCGCTTGGGCGGGGTACTGGTCATTCTCCCCAGTTTCATCCCCGACCCAGGTGGGATCCCTGGCTGAGTACGAGGGAAAAACAACCCTGGGGGGTAAACAGATTAAGAAAGGAAATAATTTATCAGCTAGTCACTTAGGCTTGCTCTCGTATTGCCCGGCCGGCGGGAAGTGGATAACCCTGCATTATCTCCCAGAAGATTTCATCTAACCTCTGACAGTCAAGGTCTATCCAAGGTTTATTCAAATCTATTTTATTGCAATATATAAAACTGGTTCACGTTTCTGTTCACCTAGTTTTTTTGTACATAACTCAAGGGTCATAATTCCTTGGACTCGCGAAACCTGGTCGACGCTAAGCAATACAAATCTACACAACGTTGTTGCGGGTTACCAGGGACCCAAAAACTGAAATATCCACTCTGAGTGACAGTGTGTTTCATTATCGACGAGACTGATCAAAGCCAACATTGAATAAAAGGGCACTCGAGTGCGAGTTTTCCACTCCCGTAGTCTGTACTCACGAACTTCGCCGAACACACGGCCCTCCGGCGCGTCGAATTCTCCAATAGAGTTGCTCCCACAGCAGTGTCACCCCAGAGCAATTCATAGTATAACACAGCTAAGCCAAAGTACTGCACTCACACGCCGCGTCAAGACCATATGATTGACTAATTCGTCGCTGATACACCCGAATGACTCGTAAATCACTCTCCTTCACTCATTATATAGACCAGCGGAAGATTCTCAACAACGGATTTCGTGGTTTCCACTTCCAGATCATTCCGGCCACCTCTCCGTTGTTTGCCAGTTCCAGTTTCATCGAAGGAGTTCGACCGATTTCCTAAACAACAATTCGCCGGGACTACTGTCCTGCTTGCTGCTGGCCCTGCCCACATTCTCGCTGCTGTGCTTCCCAACGCCCTCCATCCCACTTGCATTCTCGGCCTTCATTGTCACAATATTGTATGGTATAATAAAATATGTAATTTTGGCTTACTACTGGGACCTGACGATCGTTATTTTCATACAAGAGGCTAGTAAAACTGGCCTTTACGATGTAAACAGACACATCACGTGTTAGCGTTCCGCATGCTATTTTAGTGGCTGTGGAGTGGTGGACTAAGATACATTATTGCCATCAATGGTCAGAAAATGGTCGGGGAAATTGATGCAACAATTTTATTCGAGTTCTCGGGCGCTCAACGAGACTTTGAAATGGAAAAGAAGAATATTTTTGAGCCAACTAGACCACAGTTTTCAGATAAATTTTAAATCAAAGGTACTGAGGTGATTGGTCTACCTTTAGGCTTGAGAGGAACAATGATGAAATTTATTGTTGAGAAGTGAACATCCTATGTGTTCAATATGTGATAGTACATATGTCACAAGTTCGAGAAATTCATTTTATTATGCCGATTTTTTGTATAAATTTATTTTAATATGCTACGTACAAGTAAAGGGGAAAGTGAAGCGGACAGACCTAGAGAAAAATTGACTGATTTAGTGAAGAAGGATGTAGGCTAGAGGATGTAGGTTGTTAAAGAAGAATGGTTCATGGACAGACAGAAATGGAGGAGATTCGTACACAACACCTTGGCAACACGAGCTGGCCAACAATAATGATGATGCCCGCTTGATGACCATGATTGTTAAGGTGGACTGACACTACGGTTAGCTGGTTCGAGTCCTGTTGATGGAAACAAATTTCGCCATTAATGTTGGCCAGCAGCGTAGGAGAGGTGATGATATACGATTTACAATCGTGCTAAAATCTTGGTTCAATTCTAAACCTCTCCGCAGAGCTCATATGGAGTAAGGGCTTATGTCGGTGGGAATTAAATCCTTTAAATAGATCTAGGCTGTATTAATAAAAGGAACCTGAAACATTAACCACTTGTAGATGGTGGATATTTCTGTGTTTAATAGTAGGTACTCGGCATGCCGTCAAAAGCCACCACAATCAACTGGAATTAATGTGCTAGCAGAGTTCCCAGGTGGGGATAGTTGTATGCAATTTAATTGCTCCAGGCACCCTCTGGGAGTAACAAGTTGTTATCACCACAAGTTCATGGTTATTACTTCACAAACGAGAATGACTCCATTAGAGCCCTGATTACTACAACTAACGTGTTAATGAAGTAGCGTTATGCTGATTGTTTTGATAAGACACTCGTGGTGGGGCCTAATAAACGTGCCGGCTCATCCTTCACTCTTTCTTCTCGAACAATGTTTCTACATTTTCTGCCATCTATATTTAAAATATACATTAAAGCCACTACCCAGTATTTGTTTCAGTCATCTACTAAACAGGGAAGGGTATTCTAGGGTGGTGTGAACTGAAAGTGAAGCTCAGGAAGAGTCAATATTCAGTCCCAGTGTACTCTTTTGAAGACATCACCGTATTCCTATTTTTAAAGTGATGTCAAAGACTCTATCAAAATGTATCAATGAATCGTATCGAATGAGATATTTTGGTGCTGTTTTGGCAAAGTGTGTGCTCGTTTACTTAGATATCCCAATGTAATTATGATTTTGTTTGTGCACTTCAGTAACATTTTTGTCCTCATATTTCGATTTTTTCCGGTTAGACATAAAAACGTGAAACGTTCAGTTCAAATTTTTTGTCCGTTTTTGCATTTTTTGTATGGACATCGCTGGAAAACGTTTTAAGAGAATTTCTCAGAACTCTGTTTATAAGTTCAGGGATAATAGACTCTATATGATGTGGATGAGTGTACAGGGGCATTCCAATATTAAGAGGGCCAAAATATGAAATATCAGATAAATCCGTTAACATTAGCTGTACCGAAAAAATGAACATAATCAAAATTGGGAAAAATATATTCCGTGCTCTTCCGTTTCCTGCGTTTTACCCTACGAGGTATTCTCAATTATTACATTTTTCAAAAACTTCAAAATATCTCCGGAATTATTAGTGCCATCTATAAAATGTACAAATAAAAGTGATAGAAAATCCATTTTTACCGTGCGAGCAATTATTGAGATATTCGGAAATGTAGATTCATGAAAGGCAGCATTTCTGATGGGGAAAATGTTCTTCAGTCGTCATGGTAACGAACTAACTGGCAACGGTGAGGGCTGTTGCCGTGATTGCTTCATAAACTGCAAACTCGCGTGGTCTTAGCTCCTATTGATCAAGTAAATAATGAGGAGCAATCAGTCGAGTATGAGGGGGGAAAGGGAATAATAAAAGGCTTACAATGTCCTAAGCCACAACTTACCGACAATAACTGACCGACTGTCTCTACAGTTACCACTCATCTCTGCTAGATGGTATTAGTGCCGCTGTTAAAAATACCGTCAACGAGTGGTACACAGCAGCTAAGCACAGTATTAGTAATTTATTTATCGTCAGCTCATCAAAAAATTGATGGCTCTGGTATATCCTACTACATCTCCCATAATTTCAGTAACGAAATTCAGTTGTGCCTTTCCCTTTTAAGTTATTAAATAGCTTCATGAAGACAGTGACTTGTAGTTTCAAAAACAAACAATAGTGTCTTCAAACCAGAAATTCTGTTAATAATAAAAAATAGGACGGCCCATATCACCTCAACTAAAAAATAATTGATATTTTCGTATTTGCTTGATACGTTTTACCTAAAAATTAAATACACGGTAAATATTTTGCGCTTTAGTTGATAAAAATATTCAGGTAATAATAATAATAATAATAATAATAATAATAATAATAATCCGCGGTCCAACGGCCCATCAGGGATTAGCCTGGTAAGACGAATTCTGCTCAGCAAGATGGCCTGCTGGTACCACATTGCAAAATAGCCAGAGTGGCAGCATCCTCAATCGTACTACTTTACTTTTTGACCGGATACGCTAAGTCTCGTATCAAGTGCTCGTCAAATAGTCTCAGATGGCCGAGTAAACCCCCTTCCAACCTTGAACTTAGATTTAAAATCGCTAGACTGGTCTTAGCTACAAAGTTGCAAACCTTCTGTTGTGGTGCCATTTAGACGGCTGGTTACCAATTTCGACGTTCCTATTGAGGTACTGTATAGCAACGAGAGGATGGTGGATGGTTCCTATGGCTAAGTTGCTTTTATTTTATCAGGTGACACCGAGTGCGTTACCAGAGATCTTTAACATGCCTACAACAATGACATGGATTGCCAAAATCTTTGACCATCCTTCAAAATTTCGACTAAACGAGAGTTAGAATTACGAGTCGGACACTACCGCTGATCGACCAAGGTAACTAATGTTCACAGTAAGGAACTATGCGTTAAGTTCGCGAAGGTTTAG
Organism: Anabrus simplex; assembly: GCF_040414725.1. Taxonomy (NCBI): domain Eukaryota; kingdom Metazoa; phylum Arthropoda; class Insecta; order Orthoptera; family Tettigoniidae; genus Anabrus; species Anabrus simplex. The sequence goes on from NC_090265.1 coordinate 241,446,703, forward strand.
ACACTACCTTCTACTTCAAAATTCTTGGAAGGAGCCACAGATTATGTACGTGATATGAAATTTCGAAATTTTTGTGATATTTTGGGAATCTTTTCCCTCTAAACTGCTGTTATGCAATCATGTGTCGTACCGCGATAAATTATTGTGCATTCTCAAGGAACATTAAAATAAATTGTTCCCTTTATATACGTTGTACACCACATAATGTTCCGTTTCGAAGACCATGTCATGTCGTCCGTCATAATGAAACACGACACACGATTCTGAGGTGGAGTGAAAGTAATTGAGTCATTTAGGCTCCTTTCACACGGTCCACTTGCTTTCCACGCCACGCCACGCCACGTCACTCCACTCCACTTCTCAGACACTTGCCGTCCACTTCCGTCAACTTACCGGCAACTTCTCGTCCCCACCTCATACTTGCGTCTCGGTTTGAATCTGGTCCATGGACGCGCACATTATCCTTGGGATTTTTATTCTTCCGAAAAGAAGGTTGATGTGAAAGAACAGTACTAAGGTTCATTGGGTCCATCCATTGAATTCATATCGCCTAGAACGAGGAACTTATCGTTCTTCTAGATGAACGTACCAATGATCTGAAAATGTTCCTTAATTACTTTCGTATGAGTGGGAATTTGTTTGAATTGTTGTCAATCCTTGAAGCAAGTTTACAGCGTCAGGACACCAACATGAGAAAATGTATTCCGCCGATATTTTGAAACAAAAACTTCAAACTTGTGACGCACACAATGTTGACCGTTTGAACGACTGATTTAGTGAGCTACCAGTATGTCCTTGCTACCTACACCTACCTTCTGTAAATAAGACAGGTAGTTCTCACGAATAAGATTATTATTATTATTATTATTATTTTACAAGTTGCTGTACGTCGCACCGACACAGATAGGTCTTATGGCGACAATGGGACAGGAAAGGGCTAGGAGTGGGAAGGAAGCGGCCGTGGCCTTAATTAAGGTACATCCCCAGCATTTGCCTGGTTTAAAAATGGGAAACCACGGAAAACCATCTTCAGGGCTGCCGACAGTTGGGTTCGAACCCACTATTTCCCGAATACTGGATAATGGCGGCACATAAGCGACTGCGGCTATCGCACTTGGTCCGAATAAGAAAATGTTATTATGTAATTTAATTGGAAGCAGTTCTTTTGAAATGAAGACTGCTAAAAAGCCTTGATTAATTATTTTTCAATGACCCATGTTATTGTAATATCGAAAATTGTTAACATATAACACACATAGCCTATTACTGTAGATATCAACTTCTCTCTCTTTGGAGTTGCCCAGTTTGGCAGAAAGTGGAATCACTTCATGGGAAACTTCATTCCACATTTGAAGCCTTTTATTTTAGTTGAATAGTCTGTCGTTCGTTAATCCCACTGACAAGGCCGATTTTGTATTTCTATTATTAACTTTTCAGTATCTATGAATGGAACCGACATTTTGAAACGAAATCTTCGAACTTGTAGCTCATTTATATGTTGACTGAACGAGCTAATCTGATTCAGTGATGAGTGAGCTTCCGGTCGCCCAGAGTGGAAGACACTTCAGGCCGGTCGACAGCAGCCTGCTGTTGACGAGAGTGGACGGAGGTTGCGCCACACCAAGTGTCTCGTGTGAACGCTACCGGCCTTTTACCACACCTCTGGTGGAGTGGAGTGGAGTGGCGTGGCAAGCAGTGGATCGTGTGAAAGGGCCCTTAAGGCTGCTCGTCCACTGGAAGCGACTACGCGCGATTACGAGGTCAGGCGACTACGTGCGTACTAGCGCGACTGATCCCAAAGCGAAGATTGTAACGGAACCGCGTCCACTGCAAGCGATCTCGAGCGGCCGACTCACGCGATTATAGGCGATAACAGGCGACAAGCGATGGATCCCACTCGAATGGGATTTGCCGCGTGTAGTCGCTTGTACTCCACGGTTCGTGCAAGCATCCGGTTAGCTGTCGTCGTCATACGCAACATTATTTTTATCATTACTACATTTGTCATGAATGTAGATGGTGAAAAGTTGATAAGTGCGGTTTGTGAAAGAACACCACTATGGAATATGAAAGATAAACGCTATCATTCTCGAGATATACAGCGCAAAGTATGGTCGAAGTTTGCAGAGGAAGTGGGTGTTGATTATGTTAAGTAAAAAGCAAAGTCACCTCCGTACAGGCCATGAAGGCCATGAAGGCCCTTGGGGGAGTGGAAGGTAAAGGCTTCCAACATCGTTAACTTCGGCACGTGTTGGGGGTAGAGTGGTTGGCTCTACGCCCGGCCGCCTTTGCCCCCAGGAATTAACCTGGTACTCATTTTTGGTGTAGGCTGAGTGAACCTCAGGGCCATATGCACCTCCGGAAGTGGAAATCTCGTTCCTTAAATTTTACGACTTCCTGACGGGGATTCGAACCCACGTCCTTCCGGGAGAACCGAGCACGCCTTTACCGCCTCGGCCAGGCAGCCCCTGATTATGTTAAATACCCTTATTATTTATTTATTTATTTATTTATTTATTTATTTATTTATTTATTTATTTATTTATTTATTTATTTATTTATTTACTAGCTGATGTACCCGTGCTTCGCTACGGGATTCTCAGAAAGATTGATTTTATGGCTTTCCTAACTGAAGTCCATTACAAAAACATCAGTAGGAAAGTAGCGATTAAAAGCAATGTAATAATATAAAATATTCGATCAAATGAAAAACCGTACATATTCTCACTTTTAACAATTAGTAGCTACTACGGTGCCCATCTAACAGACCAAAGTTCCAGAGCTGGAAAGACCAGGCCGCAGACAGCCGTGATCACTCCTTTGCCATTTTTCTGTTAAATATGCACACTGCTCATTCCAATCAGTGCCTCAGAGTAGGGATTGAATAGCTCGAATGCTATGATGAACCAGTGTGTTATGTACGAGTAGTATCAGTAAAATTTATGAACCAGAGGAATGGCATGCTAAAGAACAAAGTTGTCTAGCTCCCAGCTACTTCCTGCCAATATTCAAGCAGACTGTTACACTCGGTACGACCGGGCGTGTTGGCCGTATGGTTAGGGGCACGCAGTTGTGAGCTTGCATCCGTGAGATAGTGGATTCGAACCCCACTGCCGGCAGCCCTGAAAATAGTACTCCGTGGTTTCCCATTTTCACACTAGCCAAATGCTGGGGCTGTATCTTAATTAAGGCCAAGACCGCTTCCTTCACACTCCTCGCCCTTTCTTATCCCATCGTCGCCATAAGACTTATCTGTGTTGGTGCGAAGTAAGGCAAATTAAAAGAAAATACTCGGTACGAAGCAGTTATCCTATGTGTCGGAGATGAGTGACAACAGAAGAAATAAAGTACATCACAATAAAAAATGGTCAAGGTAATGTTATTTTTGATAAATTTTATGAGCTTTCTGTATTGCAGGCCTTCACATTTAGTTTTCTTCCGACTCTGTGATATTAGGGCGTCTTATAAAATCATTTATAGCGTAGATTCTAGTACCTTATTCTCCGACTTAACATACGGATTTTCATTAAATCCTGTTTACCCATTTTCTCGTGACTCGGCGCTGATATGGACTTAGTAACAAAAATCCAAATTCATGAATATCTGTGCGATTATAATCGGTACGGTAACAATGTATAAGACGTAAATGATCGGAAATTTAATACCGGTACTATATAACTTTAGTTATGTAGTATTTATCGATACGACCACTAATGACATAATTATTTGGCAATTAAATGTTAGGTCTTTTCCTAAACTACCATTCCACTCAGCGCGAATAAAATTATTTATGGCCTAGATTATTGCGAGTTATTCCCCGACTTTGCATACCGATTTTCATTAAGATAGGACCACTAATAACAAATATTTGAGAATTCCATTTTTGTCCTTCCACTAGACTATCATTTCTCTCAGCCTGAATACAATTGTTTATGGCCTAGATTGTAGCGACTTATTCTCCGACTTCACCTACCGATTTTCGTTAAGGTACAATCATTAATAACATAAATATTTGAGAATTAAATTTTAGGCCTTCCCCTAAACTGCCATTTCACTCTTCGTGAATAACGACCACTAATAACATAAATATTTGAGAATTAAATTTTAGGCCTGCCCCTAAACCACCATTTCAGTCAGCGTGAATAAAATTATTTATGGCCTAGATTGTAGCGACTTTGCATACCGATTTTCATTAAAATCTCTTCAGCCGGTTCCTCGTGATGCGTGTACAGACAGACAGACAGACAGACAGACAGACAGACAGACAGACAGACAGACAGACAGACAGACAGACAGACAGACAGACAGACAGACAGACAGACAGACAGACAGACAGACAGACAGACAGACAGACAGACAGACATTATGGAAAAGTAAAAAGTGCATTTCCTTGTTACTGTGGACACGACTGATGCAGAAATACCATCTTTTTCAAATTCTGAACAATGTACAGACAAAACTCTTATTATATATATATATATATTTATAGATTTATTTATTTATTTATTTATTTATTCATTTATTTATTTATATAATATGCCGGACTGAGTAGCTCAGACGGTAGAGCGCTGGCCTTCCGAGCCCAACTTGACAGGTTCGATCCTGGCTCAGTCCTGTGGTATTTCAAGGTGCTCAAATACGTCAGCCTCGTGTTGGTAGATTTACTGGCACGTAAAATAATTCGTGGAGGACAAAATTCCCGTACCTCGGCGTCTCAAAAATCATAAAAATGTAGTTAGCGTTACATTAAACAAATAACTTTATTACTGAAAATCCACAGCCTGTTTCCAGTAATTCGACCGGGTCAGGAATGGAATGAATGAAGCCCCCACCTAGCGGCGAGGATAGATGTTGTGCCGGCTGTCGAAGCCTGTTACACTCCTCTGGGGCAATGATTAATGAATGACAGGTGAAATGAAATGATATTGGACAGTATTGCTGGAATGAAATATGATAGGGAAAACTGGAGTACCCGGAGAAAAAACTGTCCCGCCTCCGCTTTGTGCAGCACAAATCTCACATGGAGTGACCGGGATTTGAACCATGGAACCCAGCGGTAAGAGGCCGGTGCGCTGCCACCTGAGCAACGGAGGCTCTTATAACTTTATTATTATTTATAATTTATAATATTTTATGATTTCAATAGGGGAACTTGTGCAGTTCCTGTTGTAATATAAAATGAAAAAAAAAAAAAATGAAAAAAGGAAATTTAAGGGGAAACAGTACTTAAGAGAGTATGATTGAAAACAACATTTAGAGTCTTTTCAAATTAGATTTAAAGGTTTTGTATTTCTGTTTAACCCTTTTTAATTTTTTTCTTATGGATTGTGTGCTTTTCTCTCGATTTTGTGTTTTACACTGATAAATTAAATTGTATACTTACCGTAATTCGATCTTTGATTCCTTAATAAATATAAAAATATCAACACTTTTTAATAACTATTCATATCACTTACCTTAGAGTCTCAGTTAAACGTTCCAGAGGTGTTATTGTCCACCTGAAGTTTGACGTTGTGACTATGTTTTGGCTCCATTGCATTCAAAATATAATGAAACGTTTCTGGACGCATCCGGCAATAATCAAAGAACTTCTGGGGGTCTTTGTCCGGATCATTGTGCAGATGATGGCATTCTCCCGTTGGCTTCATTTTAGCTAGTATTGGGTTTACCCAGCACCGATGTCTTCTTTTGCGATTTTTCCTCCGACGCCTCGTCAGGTAAGGACTCTCCAGAATGTAAACTAAATCCTCATCATCCTCTCATAGAATACTTAATACGTTTAATAACTTGACAACCTCCACTACGGAAACACACACAGACCTGTACGGAGTACAGATGCCGCGCGAAGTCGCCTGCAGTGGACGACCCCAGTCACGTGTAATCGCATGAATCAAAGTCGCCTGTAGTCGCCTCATCTCGTAATCGCGTGTAGTCGCTTCCAGTGGACGAGCAGCCTTATATGCGTGTGTTTTACGTCGTGCAAGTTCATTGTGAGAAGTGATTGACGGGTATCCATTACAAGCTAATGCGCTATATCTGTTTATCAGAAGCGACGAATTTATCGATACAGAGCTATTATTTATTGATGATGAAAGAGGCTAGCGATCTGGAATTTGGTTGTGTGTTATTGCTAACATTTCCTACGACTCAAACGACACCCTCTGATCTAGTTCCTTTTTCGTTATTAACGTGTTATTCTATTTGCTGGAGATTTCATCAAACGATGCCTTAGATATGCACAAGTAAATGAAGTTTTATTTTCTATCGTTTATGTGCTGTATGCACCGTGGTGTAGGGGTAGCGTGCCTGCCTCTTACCCGGAGGCCCCGGGTTCGATTCCCGTCCAGGTCAGGGATTTTTACCTGGACCTGAGGGCTGGTTCGAGGTCCACTCAGCCTACGTGATTAGAATTGAGGTGAGATAGCGGCCCCGGTCTAGAAAGCCAAGAATAACGGCCGAGAGGATTCGTCGTGCTGACCACACGACACCTCGTAATCTACAGGCCTTCGGGCTGAGCAGCGGTCGCTTGGTGGGCCAAGGCCCTTCTAGGGCTGTAGTGCCATGGGTTTTTTTAATATATAATAAGCATCTCGTGAAATTCTTGCAGAATGTGTTTAATGAACATCCCATCGACTTCACAGTTCCTGTTTTCTTGATTTATTTTAAGGTATAACAAGGACGCATGGATCTATCCTCGCTACGCTGTCTACGTGTCTCGTCGTGAGAACGCGACAAGCTCAGTGCATATAATGAGACTATTAAATTCGTACGATAATTGTAGTACCACGACACACGAGTTAAAACAGATGCATTAGATGCTGCCTTAGAGATAACGAGAAGGCACACCTGTAACGCACTGCTTTGCAGCACGATGGGCACGAGGTGGGTGTGTACAGTGCTGTAATACTACAGTATCTCATTATACTGACTCGGATTGAGATTATCCGTTATTTGGAATTGGAATCCGATGACTACTTGTTGACGTGAAATATTGATCGAGCACACATTAGAGCGAGGATTAACCTTAATCTAGTTTGTGAGGGATGACCGGCATGCGGTGAAATGACATGGATCTCAATGGTGACTCCATTCATCATATGTTTGCATAATAGACATGATTATGGCTGAATAATTTTACTAGAATGTTCGTACAGGTAGCAAAGACAAAACCTATCTCTGCCTGTTCGGTACGAGTCGTATAAGAGAGACGGTGGCTTAGAAGCCCACTGTCGACCAAACTGAAATGGTTTTATTCTTTTTGCGACATCTTCGTCTTTGAAATAGCAATGGCGATTTAAAAATCCAGCTTCGTGAGGCCTCGAGTTCATTTCTCGGCACTGAGCAGAAAGGAGTATTCATGTCTAAGTCAGGTGACATTTGTCACCATAATGTCTTCTAAGTGAATCCTAGTGTTATATTTTCTTTCCAAATGTGGAAAATGCGTTCCTAAATTGCTCGATTTACTGACGAGGAATCGAAGTGGTAACATGCATGGACTTGGAAATCTATAGCTTAAATTTTAAGGTTTTAATAATGTTATTTGTTTTACGTCCCACTAACTACTTTTACGGTTTTCGGAGACGCCGAGGTGCCGGAATTTAGTCCCGCAGGAGTTCTTTTACGTGCCAGTAAATCTACCGACACGAGGCTGACGTATTTGAGCACCTTCAAACACCACCGGACTGAGCCAGGATCGAACCTGCCAAGTTAGGGTCAGAAAGCCAGCGCCTTAACCGTCTGAACCACTCAGCCCGGCAAATTTTAAGGTTTTAGAATTACACCATTCATCTCCTTCCTGCACATTTTCACAGTTATTTGTGGTCGGAACTAATGTAGATTAAGCCCAAGTTCCATTATACAACTTATACAAGATATAATAATATAAATTTATGACGGCCGATATCAGCTGAACTATTTTACAAGATAATTCATATATTCATATTTGCTTGATACTTTTTAACTAAAAATGATTATAAATATTATGTTTATAATAGATAATATAGAACGTGATGAATGATAATGTGATTTGCTTTACGCCCCACTAACTACTTTTATGGTTATTAAATAGTGTGATGTAAGGTATTGCTCTGAAGCCAGAAAGAAAGAGATAGAAGCTTTCGAAATGTGATGTTACAGAAGAATGCTGAAGGTTAGATAGATAGATCGAATCACGAATGAAGAGATACTGAATCGAATAGGTGAGAGGAGATCGATTTGACTGAATTTGACCAGAAGAAGATATAGAATAATAGGACACATCTTATGGCACCCAGGACTAGCGCAGTTGGTTTTTGAGGAAAGTGTAATATTATATACACTTATACTTCCTTCCTAATGCCAACCTTATGTAGAGGAATGTGTTCACCATCGAGTGTTTCTGTAGTTCTGTACTGATTGTGGATGTAAGTCAAGAGCTGTGTATAAAGATTATCACAAACCCCAAGACCCCGAAGTAGAGGAATTAATCAGACACAGCTAAAATCTCTGATCCGTCCGGGAATCGAATCCAAGGCGCTATGAACCGAAGGCTACTCTTCCTACCATTCAGAAAGGAGCCCCACATTATAATTACGCCTACGAGTGAAATAAATAAATAAATAAATAAATAAATAAATAAATAAATAAATAAATAAATAAATAAATAAATAAATAAATAAATAAATAAATAAATAAATGGTCCCTTCCGTTGTGCTGAAGAAGCAAGAAATTGGGGTATGAATCCTTTAAGTTCGGGATGTTCTAAAGAGAGAAAGTATGCACACTTATGCTCCTATGTTGTGATTCAATACGAAAGTATACACTGAATAAAATTCTGTGATTAGGAAACTCTTCGTGCTCCGGATTTAATATTATAGAGCACTGTGGTTTGAACACGCCTGGAATAAGCAATTTCTTTTTAAATACTGTACTAATGTTTCGTTTGTGCAGGTAGCTCTTAATGGAAAGACCTATACCAGGCACCTCCGGAGGCCAAACAATATCATATCACATCACAATGGTAATAGTAATTCTACAGTAAAATAATATCTAGACCTACGTACAAGAAAAAAAAAACCCAGTATTTTTGCTGCAGTTTTAAATGGAACATGATGAATCGAAGATATTGATTGCAATTAAACTTGGTTGGATGATCAACAAGGCCATCACAACATAACTCCACAACTGCTGTTGTTCCAAAGGCTATTTACAGTGTGACATCATAAATTCTGAACAGGAATACATTTCTCTCGTCTGTGCTAATGAACGATTAAATGAATACCATGCACATTTATACTGGATGGTTCACCTAACGTGGAAACCTCGAATGTTTCCTGAACGGTTTAAGATATCCGAATGAGGATTTTGCTAAATAAACTCCCTGTGGATGGGGGACACAGATGAAGAATACACCTACGGTATCCCCTGTCTGTCTTAAGACGCGACTAAAAGGTGCGACCAAGTGATGATGGATCTTGAACCATGAGATTACCTGTGATTAGTAACATCACGCGAGGAACACCATGGGTCTGTGATTGATATCATGATAGGTGGATCACTATCACCACTATATGCGAAACACCATGGGTTTACGTTCCGTACCACTATGTGAGGAACATCGCGGTTCTGGGCGGCTCTTGTGATTAGTACGACTATGTGAGGAACACAATGTGTCAACGTTGCGTATGAGGGGTGCCAGTATGTGAAGAACACCATAGGTCTGCGTTACATTTGAGTAGTGCATTCCCTGTGATTAGTACCACTTTATGAGAAAACCGTGAGTCTACGTTACTTGTGATTAGTAACGCTACATGAGGAACACTATGGTTCTACTTTACCAGCGATTAGTATCATTATGTGGGGCCCGTCACCTGAATTTCGGACCTCTTTAGAAAACAAGCATCATCGACTTACGATTTTGCTTTGGAAGCAGTTCCTTGTATTTATAGCATTGTTTTAAGTTATTTGATGGTAAGAAGTAGCACAGCGGGTCGGATCCACTGATTGTTTTAAGTTCATAATCATTGTTTATCGTCGTCTTTTTGAATTTTAGTCAGTGGATGGATTTTGGAATTGTTTACATTTCATTATTTTGAGTTGGATCCGTTTATTATTTCAAATTCATACTGATTCATTCTTCAACATCATGTTTTCAATTCTAGTCAGTGGATGAATGTTGGAATTTTAATTGTCATTACATTTCATCCCATCTCGAAAAATTAGGGGCCGATGACTTGGATGTTAGGCCCTTTTAAACAAAAAGCATCATCGTCGCTAAATGAAAGTATGTTCAGGCACGATCAATTTCCGTACAGCTACTATTCCTGACGTATGAACGGAAAGATTGAACCAAATATAACATTTTAAATGGAAACCCACATTCTTTTTAACTGCCATTCTCTTACTTCGCACCGACGCAGACAGCTTTTTTGGCGACGGCCGTATATAAAAGGGCTAGCACTGAGAAGGAACCGACCGTGGCCCTAATTAAGGTACGGTTTTAGCATTTGTCAGGTGTGAAAATGGGAAACCATGGAAAACCATCTGAAGGGCTACCGGCAGTGAGGTTCGAACCCACTATCTCCCGAATGCAAGCTCACTGGCTTTTTGAAGTGCATTTGGAAATTCTGGGAATGAGGAATTCGCGTTCGCAATTAAATGCGTTACAAAAATGCCCCGGTAATGTGAAAATGTGGGAGCACGATGGCACACAGCGAATTTTGTCTACAAACGGAAGTAAACATCATTCTGTACCAGTTACCCGTGTGTATACTTTTGAGAAAATATTCAGATCTGAAAATGTTATACAGATAAATATGGAGTATTTATTTCCTGGATTCCATATGCAGGTTGAAGGGATTACACAGGTGAAGATTTTGTATCGTGAAGGGCGTATTATATTTTAGGATCTCAAAGGACTAGGTTTTGAGGTAGAATGTACGTGTTTTCCTTAAAAAATCGTTGTTGTATCTGTTTCTTATTGTTGTTTTCTTCTCTGAGTTCGGATGATCCATGGGCACTGTGGAAATGTTTTAGAGCTGCCTTGGACTCAACGGGAATGTCATACCAGTGCAGTCCTCAAAGTCCGGCTCCATGGCTAAATGGTTAGCGTGCTGGCCTTTGGTCACAGGAATCCCGGGTTCGATTCCTGGCATGGTCGGGAATTTTAACCATTATTGGTTAATTTCCTTGGAACGGGGGCTGGGTATAGGCTATGTGTTGTCTTCATCATCATTTCATCCTCACCACGACGCGCAGATCGCCTACGGGTGTCAAATCAAAAGACCTGCACCTGGCGAGCCGAAACCGTCCTGGGATCTCCCGGCACTAAAAGCCATACGCCATTTCATTTATTACCGTCCTCAAACAGTGTCTATGAGGTTGACATACGCTGAATATGACTACAACTGTCCTACAATTAGCCTCTCGCTCGGACTACACCCACTAGATCGTTGGCCTTTGTTTACCAGGATGGGTATGACTATTAGGACGAGAAAGGATGCGATTGGGGCGGGGGGTTGGTGTCTGGAAGTCGATGGTATGTAATAATAATAATAATAATAATAATAATAATAATAATAATAATAATAATAATAATAATAATGATAATAATAATAATAATCCGTATGACCACAGCCAGAGTGTGCAGACATATTTATTTATTGCCATTTATCTTGCATGCTTGTCAATTTGGACCACCTTTTTACACTACGAAAGGGTATAAATATCAGAAATTTCTTGGGTGAACTATTGCTGAGTTATCATTTTTATCACGTAAACATCGAATGTACCACAAGATATATCGTACTTGTTGACATCGTACGACATGGAGTAATGAATGGACGTTTTTCCGCGCTTCTATTTCCTATTCCGGGTTTGAAATGTCGATTTTGGAATCCGATGACCGACACTCTACCGTTGACCCACAGAGGTAACTTCATTTTAACTAAAAGTGCATTTTTCCGGAGCTGATGTAGGAAGCCAGGGATGAACACCTCGAGAATGCCCGAGGATTGTACTTTTAACTCACCTATACTCAGTTCTTCCTACGAGGCTGAGTGCATCTTATTTCCTTCGGAACCGGAGTCTCAGTACATATCCCGATAATATAAAGGCGGCGTTATATTCTTTGGTACAAATTTCGCATTCTGTTGCACTTCGAAAACACGCTCAAATGAACGGACTTCTTCGTTCAAGACTTATCTTGTAGAACTCAGAGAATGAGAGTTGGTGAAGCGGTATCTGATCCTGTAATGATTAAGAGGGGGTCCCGCAGGGTAGAATTACTGGACCTTTATGTTTTCTGATATATATATATATATATATATATATATATATATATATATATAAATGATATGAGTAAAGATCTGAAATCACAGATAAGGATATTTGCGGATTATGTTATGCTGTATAGAGTAGTAAATGAGTTGCAGGATTGTGGGCGACTGCAGGGGGACGTGAGATGGACAGCAGACAATGGTAGGATTGTAAATGGGATGAAAAGTCAAGTTGTAAGTTTCACCAAGAGGAAAAGTCCTTTCAGTTTTAATTATTGTGTTGATGGGGTGATATTATCTCATGGGGAACACTGTAAGTACCTAGGTGTTAACATAAGAAATGATCTTCATTGGGGTAATCATATTAACAAGGTAGTTAAGAAATGTTACACCGAGCTCGATAGCTGCAGTCGCTTAAGCGCGGCCAGTATCCAGTAATCGGGAGATAATGGGTTCGAGCCCCACTGTCGGCAGCCCTGAAGATGGTTTTCCGTGGTTTCCCATTTTCACACCAGGCAAATGCCGGGGCTGTACCTTAATTAAGGCCACGGCCGCTTCCTTCCACGTCCTAGGCCTTTCCTCTCCCATCGTCGCCATCTGTGTCGGTGCGACGTAAAACAAAATAGCAAAAAAAAAAAAGAAATGTTACAGATTTCTTCACATGGTTATGAGAGTATTTAGGGGTTGTAGGAAGGATGTAAAAGAGTGAGCGTATAAGTCTCTGGTAAGACCGCAGTTGGGGTATGGGTCCAGTGAATGGGACCCTCACCATGACTACTTGATACGAGAACTAGAAAAAATTCAAAGGAAAGCAGCACGATTTATTCTGGAGCGCGTGGCAACCCATCCAACTTCTGACCACGGCCTATGTTGCTTAACTCCGGAGATCTCACGGGATCCGGTGTTTCAACACGGCTACGGCCGTTGGCTAAGTTCTGGAGTAGTGTTAGTAAAATGTTGCAAACTTTGGGCTGGGAAGACTTGAGAGTAAGGAGACTAGATGCTCGACTATGCAGTATGTTTCGAGCTGTCAGTGGTGAGTTGTCGTGGAATGACATAAGTAGAAGAATAAGCTTGAGTGGAGGTTTCAAAAGTATGAAATATCATACTACGAAGATGAAGTTGGAATTCAAGAGGACAGATTGGGGAAAATATTCATTTATATGACGATGAGTAAGCGATTGGAGTAAATTATGAAGGGAAATGTTCGACAAATCTCGAAGTTCGTTTACATTTTTTAGGGAAAACTAGGTAAACAATTATAAATAAAATAATGTAAATATGAGGTAAACAATTGATTGGGAATCTGCCACATGTGTTACTACTACTACTACTACTACTACTACTACTACTACTACTACTACTACTACTTCCTTTACGTCCCACTAACTACTTTTATGGGTTTTAAATACTGTGATGTAAGGTATTGCTCTGAAGTGTCCTCTGTCCATACAATAAAAATCAGCTACCTCACACCTTCTGTGTAATTCATGTTGTTGCTTGAGTCATCAGTCCGTAGACTGGTTTGATGCAGCTCTCTTTGCCACTCTATCCTGTGCTAAACTTTTTCATTTCTACGTAACTGCTGCGTCCTACATCTGCTCTAATCTGCTTACCATATTCATACCTTACAGTAAAATGAAAATATTCAATATTCACACCTTGGTCTAACCCTACGGTTCTTGCCGTCTACACTTCCCTCAAAAACCAACTGATCAAGTCCTGGGTGTCTTGAGATGTGTCCTATCATTCTATCTCTTCCTCTGGTAAAATTTAGTCAAATCGATCTCCTCTCACCTATTCAATTCAGTATGTCTTCATTCGTGATTCGATCTCTCCATCTCACCTTCAGCATTCTTCTGTAACACCACATTTCAAAAGCTTCTATCTCTTTCTTTCTGAGCTAGTTATCGTCCATGTTTCACTTCCATACAACACTACGCTCCAGACTAAAGTCTTCGAAAAACGCATTTCTAATTCCTATATCAATGTTCGGAGTGAGCAAATTTATTTTCTTAAGAAAGGCCTTCTTTGCTTGTGCCAGTCTGCATTTTATGCCCTCCTTACTTCGGCTATTGTTAGTTATTTTAGTACTTAAGTAACAATATTCATCACTTCTTTTAAGACTTCATTTACTGGCAGGGCCTCCCGGGGTGGATGCACCTGGTGCATGCACTGTGCACGGTGCAAAGGACGACTTCGCATGGTTGACCAGAGTGCAGACCCCCACTCCTCGATTTGGAGCAATAGCGCTGTCTCCCTCTTCCTCACTTGCTCCGTAGCACTAAATCCGAGCCGAGTTGAACCGAGCTTAGTCGAGTAGCCCAGAGATAAAGCGTTGGTTCGAGCCGAGCCGAGCAGGACCGATGCACTTTGCACAGGAACTCTGCGCCGCTGTTTGCACGCGTGAGATTTTGGGCGTTTGAGAGGCCCTGTACTAATCTAATATTTCCTGCATCACCTGACGTCGTTCGACTGCACTCCATTACTTTTGTTTTTAACTTATTTATTTTCATCTTGTACTCCTTACCCAAGACCCTGTCCGTACAATTCAGTAATTTCTCCAGATCTGCTGCTGTCTCAATCATATGTTATTTATAATACGAAAAAAAAATGTTGCCGGGTGATGTCAATTGCTACGTAGTTGATAATGGGCAATTAAAATACGGATTTATGTGCCGAAAAGAGATTTCGCGTTCTGTAGCAACTGCGAAAACCAGTGCTTTGTCTCCACGTGCTTGCTAGGCTTCGTACCTAAATTTAACACTTATCCATATCCACTAATAGAACGAGGTGAAGTTTTTATCTAATGAAGTTATCTGCCTTTATCCACACGAGACTACATTACTATTCATTATACCTCATGTTTCAATTAAGTGATTATCAACTAGCTTACTAGACATGACCACACCCTTGTTCACCAATGTTTCATTTGATCTTCGCTTTGAGTACGATCACAGGCTTCTACCATATACGGATCAAAGATAAACGACTGATAACATTACAGGTGTCTTTCTATTAACCTAGTTACAAAATAAAGAGGAAGGTGAACAGAACTTTCATTGCATACGAGGACATTTTACTCGTGGAAATGAACTAATAACTTATCCATAAACATTAGCGCACCCTGCGGTTAAACACTAAAATAAAAATGTACGAGTGGTGGGTTTTCCTGACAAGACAAGTATGATTGTGGGTGAAATTAAAGGTACGTTGGGATTAGATAGTTAATAAAATAAGTAAGTGATGCGAAATATATAAAAATCGATTAACTGACTTGATCAATACAGCTGTTGTGTTATTTATGTTATTTTTGAGAAGTAACGTATCAGGCTGGTCGCCTAGCGACACGAATGGCTACCGGGTGAATCAGCCGCTCCTACGTTTTCGGATTTATGCAACCCGCGGTTTATGACTTAACATTAAAACATCTGCCCAGTCGTCCGATAATTTCTTCTGTAGGTATATGGTTTGAAATATATGTATTAGGCGCTGACAAATCATCAACAAGGAAGTAATAATGAACACATAGGAGCATAAAGGGAATGATTCGTGCTGATCAGAAACTGCGCTGATACTGAAAATGTTACGGTATAAACACAGCTGTAACCGACTTTTCCACGGACGCAGTCGGTAACGGCAAATATTGTGCCGTGTGTTCTGTGGTTCAAACCCAATGTCGGCAGAATATTTTTCTACATTTATTTCAATCCCACACGAGCCGCAGTGATTATGATCAAGAGTAGTTAAGATCACATATCACATTCGACGTTCATAATTCATGTGTAGTGCAGATGCCTAACGGATGTTTGGATAATGTGCTATGGCTCATAAACTAGTTTCTTCAGTTGTATTATCCACAGCTTCTTCGTTATCGTCAGACATAACTTGGAGCATCCTGAATAGGTCGCTTCTAAGGGAAATCGATTCACGCAGCCGTCAACCCTTCGATACATACTCGAGGCCAGTAGTCTTCATCGAGGAAATCGTTCTTGACATAAACATCGCACCTGTCAAGCATTATTGCACATCTTGCTTCTCCGTAGAGAAATATCATATTCACGTACTCATTGCCTTTCACACAGTGGCTGCCCATGCTCGAATGAATGAACACTATCCCATTTTTGTGTCTCCGGAAACCTTCCATGTCTAAGTATGACGTTAAACCGCCAGCAAAAATAAAATACGAAGCATAGACAGATTTTGCCATGCAACAACGACCACAGTTGTGTATGAATCACGTTCCTCTGAAATGCTGATAGTTGTAATCATTCCCAGTGAGCATAATGCTGACACTGGTTTACGAAATGCATTTACTCGTAGTCGTAGTCGATGTGTAGGTTGCGATATTTATTATGCCTGCTTTATTTATTACCTACTTCATTATTAAGATATCTGAGACTCCATCAATGTAAAATATTCGTAAAGGATGCCTAACCGAGTACAACATTAAAAATAAAAATATCATGAGTGAAGGAGGATTTAAAGCCTTACTGCTCTCAGGTGCCAAGTATCTATAATTCATAATTTCACACAGTGTCTGAAATGTGATTTTAATCGCGTTCTTAATATGCATTCGCTATAAGACCGCGGGTACCTTGGAAAATTACGCGTTAGAGCCTTATGGTCCGGTTTTAATCCTTTATGAACGCTCCAGCAGTATGCAGTTATCTTACGACTGCTACTGGGCGTGGTTATAGTTTGTACAGTACAGCAAAGTTTCACAAAAATGATTCGAGAACTCTGCTCTTCATGAAAGGGTGCAGTGCTTTTAAGATACGTCTCACTTACTTCCCCATGGCGGTTTTTGCAGGGTATATGTGTATCAAATTTATGGAAGATATAGCATAAGGTACGACTGGAAGGTTGTATATGTTAAATAAAAATAGGCGCAGTTGATTCACCCAGTATAGCGCTTTTGCTTATGAACCTCGTATGATTACTAATTTTTGATCTTGAAGTCTGAGGAGAGACATAATGGCACAGTTCAGTACTCTTCGAATTTCTCTTTACAATGATACCAAGCACGATTATGTTCCAAAATTTTTGGCCATCGAAATTTCCTACACCATTTAACTACTACCGTACAGTAATTGTCTTAAATCCAGCGCAATGGATGCATACGATTCTTTATATATTTTATAAACATATTATGGGTCAAAATTCACATTTGGAAGTCGATATGAAGCAACTTGCGAAATTCGATTCCCACACAAGTTGTCTCTAAGGGTCATTCCGCTACTGTTATGGTATCATCATCTCAGGCTTAGAGAGAGGTTTCTAACAGTGCTGTACACAGTAGTTTGGGACTGATATGTAAACAGAGAAATGACCAATTAAAAAAACATCCGACTTCAAATTTTGGGCCTCTTCCTTACCGAATCAACTGGTTATGTGAATGTAAGGCATTAAGTACTCTGCCTTTAGAGTACTTGTTATTAATCACAAACCACATCATATATTTCAAAATCGTCACTTTTTAATACTCTACCCCTTGCTTCGTCTGCATATTTAATCGAGACCCACAAAGAGTCAACTTGTCTCTCATGTATCACATTTTCAATCAAACTACACCTCAACATTTAGTTCCAGAGATGCAAATCCCGAAAGTGAGCAGATGATTTAGTTATACTAAAGGTCGAATGTATATAACCTGCTGTCACGCGAAAAAGGTGTAGTAAGGTCATAAATTGGGAAATGGCTGCATTGATGGAAGGTATACAGACGATCGTTTGGTGCAGAGAAGATACATCGTACGAAGATTTGTTTGATTCGCGTTTCGTGTAGTTTATATGTACAGTACGTATGAGGAGTCCTCAGAAAAATGTGATCATGTTTGACCTCTCCGCCATAGGTATACCTAGAAGATGCACAAGATATCGATACGATAAACTAAGAAATTATGACGGAGGGCTACGGGAGGCAGGGAGAATTGCGCGCCAAATTATCCGTCATTTGGGTTGCTCCAATTTCACAGTGAAATTGTTTTCGGAGCAATGGACACAAGAAGGTTCCTATACACAGCAGACTGGTCTTGAACCAACTTGACAGAGCACACAAGTAAGGAGAACCGTTTGATTGTCAAATAAGTGCGAACAGATCTAATGATATTCTTGCCCACCATGTGGTAGCTGTACAGGGTACTTTACTTCCACCAAAAGCATTTCCAGACGCCTAGCACAAACAAATTTATGATCTCAAAAACATTAAGCACTTCAGCATCACTGTCTTCATTTTCAGTAACGTCAGCAGAGAGAAAATATAGAGTGTTGCAGTGATGTCAGCAAAGAGAAAGAAAGAGTACTATGGACTGGCGAGGTTCTTAGAGCCACAGTTTTCGACGGCAGCGTTTGGCCTTTGTGCTACAATCTCTGCCTTATCTCACGGCGCCTTAAATCTCTGTTACCAGCGATGAGTTACTGCATATGGTCGTCGCTCGTCATTAGGAACAGTGTTGCCAACTTATATTTTCAAGATCCGCTAAATACTACTAAAAATCCGCTAAAATTCCGCCAAGAAATCCGATCTCAAATAATGAGCACAAAAATGAGCTATAATAATAATAATAATAATAATAATAATAATAATAATAATAATAATAATAATAATAATAATAATAATAATAATAATAATAATAATAATAATAATAATAATAATAATAATAATAATTTCATTGTGAGTTTCACCGGGATTAACCCCCTGCCTGCGAGCCGGCGAGCTAAAACATATAGGCGTTTTAGTGCCGGGTGCAAAATAGATGAATCCCCTATCTCAATGGCCACACACAAAACAGGCCAATTCATTAGACGGTCTTCTTTCCTAGCTTATATATAAATGCTACTCTCTCACAGTTTCATTATCTGTCGTCATTCGTCAACTAAGAGATAAGTAACCTTTCCCACGCATTACAAATTTATGGTACCATGATCTCATAACATCAAATCCAAATAACATGCTTTCCTCATGTGACTGCTAACTCCTGACAAGAAATACGGAATAGCTCGGAGACAGACTGGAGTACAAATTTTAAAAAACGTAAAATGGATAAAACACTAAATTCCGCTATAATAAATCTAGAACTACGCCAAAAAATCCGCTTTCCGCTAAATGATATATTTCTCCGCCGACAGTCTTCTAATTCCGCCAAATTTAGCGGAAAATCCGCCAAGTTGGCAACACTGATTAGGAATGGTTGGAGGAGCACTCACTGCATAGCCGTATTTCTGGGCCTCAACCGCATTTAAGGCACCATAGCTACATTTCTAATTTTCACCGTTTCCTATCTCATAGTCGCCGGCAACCTGTGTGAGTTACTACGACGTTAAACACGTCGTAAGAGAAGAAAAGTTCAACTTCCAGGCGGGTAATCGAACCGACATCATACCAAGTCAAGTGTGCATCTCTTTACTCCCTCTGTCTCAGCTAGACAGCCTATGATTAAATGGAATGGACTAAATGATATAAAATAACGGAGGTTATTGCTGCTTTTGTCACGCCTTTATTATTTACGTAGGAGCTGTCTGGCCGAGGTAGTGAAGGCGTGCTCGGTTCACCCGGAGGGACTTGAGTTCGATTCATCGTCAAGAAGTCGAAGTATTTCGAAAACGAGATTTCCAATTCGAGAGAGGCATATGGCCCAGATGTTCACTCAGCAGCCTAAAAAAAAAAAAAAAAAAAAAGTACCAGGTTAACTCGTGGGGGCAAAGGTGGCCGGGCGTAGAGCTAACCATTCTACCTCACCAAGTGCCGAGGTTACGGTTAGTGGTTGCCTTTACCTTTCACACCTCAAAGGGCCTTCATGGCCTGTACAGAAATGACTTTGCTTTTGACTTTTTCTAGTTTGATTTTTGCATTCTTCATGCGCGAATGTGTGCGGTAAAGCGAGTATCAATTATCCTCTCCCTCGCACGGTGGTTTTGATAATATGACACTGAATAGATAAAGAAACCTCCGCTATTTATGCAACTTACCCAGCTCGCCCTAAAACGACAAGAAGATACATTGATACTTGTTTACCTTCTAACCTACAGTATTATTGCATGTATGTTTAAGCCCTGAACCACTTGTTAAGCAACTCTCAAAGCCAGTTCACACCACTAGTTTGGAGCGAACCTATAGAGAGAGATACAAACGGACGATGAATGTAGTGGCGGTTGCTGATTCTCAGAAAAAATACTGATTACAGTTTATGTGTACTTTAAACTACATAAAGGCATAATATATTACAAGATTTTTCTTTTTGTTACAATTCCAACTGGAACTCTGCTACAGCCCCCCACTGACTGACAGATGTACGATACAAATTTGTGACGGACGAATGAACACTGACCTCCCGCAGTGCCATATCTTGTAGTTTGCACGAAGGTTCATGAATAAGTAAATGTCCATGCATGTATTACTGTATGAGTATTAACATATAACTGCTGCGTTGTTCTGCCTCGGAGCTTAAGGAACTGTTCTTATATAATCTTCACTTGTAACATCTTAATTTCAATCGATTATGTCAGCACATTATAATATATTTATAAATATTTATGTTGTGTACAACTTCGCTCACGTTGTTTGTATCTTCACTGAATTTTAATTGACACATGTCATCACTGCTATTAGTTCGACTTCTACGCACTGGGATCACGCACCAGTGTTATGAACGTAGTTAAAGGAGAGAGTAAGGCATACTTCTTGTATAGTTTCGTTTACAACAGGTGTATGCTGACCATTCCCTTGCGACATTAACAATAGGCTAATAATAATAATAATAATAATAATAATAATAATAATAATAATAATAATAATAATAATAATAATAATAATAATAATAAATGTTTCCATCACACTGACTACTTTTATGGTTTGCGTAAACGGTGAAGTGAAGGAATCTTGTCCCGCGGAAGTTATGCCAGTAATTCTATCATCTTACTCCTGGCTCTCGTATGACATTCTGCTGTATTTCTGATTAAATCTTGCCTTTGATATTGCTGATACGAACTTTCGTGATTACTGTGGGCGCGTTATTTTTCACTCGGTGCTAATGGTGCCAGCCGAAGGTTTATTTTGAATATCTTGTGAACGTCTATGATGCTAGTTTTGTGAAGTGTACCAAGTACATCCCACATTCTCCTATGCACATGGTGAGTCATTGAAAGTTAACATTTTTCTGTCATCATTGTTAGTATTGACACTTTCAAGTAGTCCTATCTAGACATTTTACTTGTGACCTCGCACTCAAGAAAGTTTGTTATAATTCTCATCATCGGTTTTGACAACGTGAAGGTGACTGGGTTATGTGAGCAGTATACAACCAGTCCCTATTATGAATGGAGTGAAAGTATCACTTGTTGGTTCGGTGGGTGAGTTCATTTCAGTGAACTTGGCAGACTGATAAGCAACAGAGCCTTTCGACCCAGTGAGGAAAGCAACAGGGAACTTTGTCACTCGTCATTTCCCTAGTATGCCCCTTCAGTTACTCCTAGGCTGTTTATGACAGTTGATGGTGGGAATCTTGAGGATCCATTCAACTTCCGGGTTGAGGACACAACATACGACACCGGGCGAGTTGGGCGTGCGGTTAGGGGCGCGCGGCTGTGAGCTTGCATGCGGGAGTTAGTGGTTTCGAATCCCACTGTCGGCAGCCCTGAAGATGGTTTTCCGTGGTTTCCCAATTTCACACCAGGCAAATGCTGGGGCTGTGCGTTACTTAAGGCCACGGCCGCTTCCTTCCAACTCCTAGGCCTTTCCAAGCCCATCGTCGCCATAAGACCTATCCGTGTCGGTGCGATGTAAAGCCACTAGCAAAAATAAAATAAAACATACATCCGATAAAATGAAATTTTTCTCCACATGTTGCAGTATATAATATTTACAATTTGCTTTACGTCGCACCGACACATTTAGGTCTTATGGCGACGATGGGCTAGGAAAGGGCAAGGCGTGGGAAGGAAGCGGCCGTCCTTAATTAAGGTAGATAGATAGATAGATAGATAGATAGATAGATAGATAGATAGATAGATAGATAGATAGATAGATAGATAGATAGATAGATATGATTTATTTTAACTGGCAAAGTTAGGGACACGTGTCCCTGTCTTACACTTAACCAGTGAAATACATAAATAACATAAAAATATATAAAATACTAAATAAATGAAAAAAAAGAGACTGAAACAAATTACTATGGTACTATGCTATCCTGTTGTACATAAAAATAACTATTATAATACACAATATAAATTAAAATTTTGCTTCCTGCGAAGAAATTAACATACAACAATACAACGAATTACAATTTTATAATAATAATAATAATAATAATAATAATAATAATAATAATAATAATAATAATAATAGTAATAATAATAATAATAATAATATAGATAAACCCACTAATATTTACAATTAATTTGTCCAGTTCCAGAAATATATCACATTGACGAATGTTACAGTTTTCGTGTGTTTACTGTGGGTGAAAAACATTGCAAAATGGGGATAGGGATAAGGATAACTATGCGGGAAACCACAGCTGAGTACTTTCTAACACTATTGAATAATAATAATAATAATAATAATAATAATAATAATAATAATAATAATAATAATAATAATAGTCTAATAATGATAATAAGAAGAACCATGGGGAAAAGAAAACAAAGAAGAAGAAGAAGAAGGACCATGAGGAGGAGAAGAAAGAAGAAAACGAAGAAGAAGAAGAAGAGTGTCGCACTACGAGCTCGTTTCATAGAGATATTTTGAACACATACTTTTAAATCTTCCGTGGCTTGATATCCCTCTGACCTCCTGCGGAAGGAAGTTCCATTCACGGCTGGCCACAACAACCTGCTGTGAAAATGGGAAACCAACCTCAGGGCTGTCGACTCTAGGGTTCGAACCCACTATCTCCCGAACGGAAGCTCATAGCTGCGAGACCCTAACCGCACAGCCACTTGCCCGGTGTATACAGTATACAACAAATCAATCACATTTCAACTGATCAAATGAAAGTCTGTTGTAAATTTTCTAAACCTAACCTATTTACAGTAATTGAAAACAAAGAATTATAAACATTTGTAATAATTCTGCTACTAATACAACTAGGAGAACTAAAAGCAATGAAGGCTCTCGGAGGAGTAGAAGGGAAATGCTTGTCCTATTTGTACTCTTAGCACTAAGTGAGATAGTTAGCCTACCTGTCTTCCTTTACGCCAGAAATTAAACTGTTTCTGGTATAAGCTGAGTGAACTTTACCGCCTGTACCTCTCTAGAAATGCAAGTCATGTTGTAAATTTCTCTTTAAATTTTTACCCTCGTGACGTGGAACTGAAACCACGTCCTTCTAGGTGAACTGAATACACCTTCATCGCCATGGCTAGGCAGCTCCCACTAATACAATTAATCTGTTTACTTTATTCTAGACATGATGTGTGACATGAGAAATTACCATAATAAAGGTAGGATTAATACTGTGTCATGTTCTCACCTCAAACCTACACTAAACTCCAGGAAAATAATCTGTACAAGATGATTATCATAACGTAATACAAACCACAGAACCTGACATGTATACAATCTGGCTCCTTGGCTGAATGGTCAGCGTACTGGCCTTTGGTTCTCATCCGGACCGGGGATTTTAACGGCATGCTGTGAATTCCTCTAGCTCGAGGAGTAGGTATTTATGTTCGATGTTATACATATATCTTCATTTACACTAACCACCATAGAGACATACAATAGTGAATATATTCCTCCACACAGAGTTAACGTCATGAAGGGCATGCAGTCGTAAAACTGTTCCGGATCAACATGAAGCGGTGACCCCAGTAAAAGGCCCGGAAGAGGAGGAAGAATCTGGCCAGAATATATCGAGCGTCGTATCTGTGAATATTGTTTTGCTTTAAAAAGAATGTATGGAGTATTGACTGCTCGTACGAACAGACATCTGCAATATTGTTTAGTCGGAGGTACTGGAGATATAATTTAGGGCATTTATGATGAGGTAACTCGGTGATAATGAGGGGGGAATAGTGATATACAGACCATCAACTGCATGGGCTCAGGCTTGATGCGATCTCACTTGGCATTAATTACAATAATGACCAGGTCAGGGCAATGACCTGACGTTTTCAACTGAATAGGATCTGATTGAATCCCAGAGCCCGGCAGAATTATAAACTAAATGCATTCTTCAAATTAAGTTTTCAGCTTCCAGTCTCCCTGTTGATAGGAACATGGAATATATCTACGGTATCCTTTACCTGTTGTAAGAGTTTTTTGTTTTACATTGGGCTTAATTTCGCACCGACACAGATAAGTCTTATGGCGACGACGGGACAGGAAAGGGATAAGAGTTAGAAGGAATTAGCCGTGGCCTTAATTAAGGTACAGCCCCAGCATTTTCCTGGTGAAAAATGGGAAACCACGGAAAACCATCTTGAGAGCTGTCGACAGTAGAGTTCGAACCCATGCTGTAAGGGGTGACTAAGAGTGTAATTCCAGAGGGTCTCGACTTGGGAGCGCCGTGAGTGTCACCTGAACAGTTGTGATCTTGTATTTTTAAACCATTGCTTGATATTTTCAAGAAACCTTCTCGATATAAGCAATTCTTAACATTCATTCAGCACATCTTTAACAGACTGAACTCTTAATCTCTCGTTTTGAAATATTTTGTGATTATAAACTGCAGACCTAATATAGTTTTTTGAAATAGAGCTCCAGACTGTACTGGATATTCAATAATAATAATAATAATAATAATAATAATAATAATAATAATAATAATAATAATAATAATAATAATAATAATAATACCGAGATCGATAGCTGCAGTCGCTTATGTGCGGCCAGTATCCAGTAATCGGGAGATAGTGGGTTCGAGCCCCACTGTCGGCAGCCCTGAAGATGGTTTTCCGCAGTTTCCCATTTTCACACCAGGCAAATGCCGGGGCTGTACCTTAATTAAGGCCACGACCACTTCCTTCCACTTCCTAGGCCTTTCCTATCCCATCGTCGCCACAAGACATCTGTGTCGGTGCGACGTAAAGCAAATAACAAATAATAATAATAATAATAATAATAATAATAATAATAATAATAATAATAATAATAATAAATCAGAAAAAAGTTTAAGAGGTGATGGATGATTCGAATTGAGAATGGGCAGTACAGATGTTGTCAAAAGAAGGTGATTTGCTACAAAAGGCCGTTAAGACCTAAAAAAAGGACCTATAAGCCAAAAAACGCCAAAAAAGGCAAGGACAAATAAAAACCCCCGATTTTCTTGCCTACAATGAACGAGAAAGAACATATATTATGTTGGGCCTCATCTTCGGACACTCGAAATGAAAAGGATTTTTCCTCAACTTCCGATCCCTACTAATAACGTATGAGGATCAGCAGGTTTTCCTGCTCTCCTGTAAAGTTAGTGAAATGCCACTTGTAGTAGTTTACCTCTGACGTCCAGATGTACAATGCAATACCGAAAGACTGTCGGTATCAGTTAAAGGACCCGTGGTAGCCAGCCCATTCTCCCAAGCTGAAAGCTCTTCGATGTTACTTTGAACCTCTTTCACTCACCTCTATGGACAGGCAGGGGATAGCGTGGATATTTTCTAGCACGTCCATCTCCAGGGAGTTAGGGAGCGTGGGTTAGTTACCATGGATCCGTGAGCTGTTTCTTTTTACTTGTGACAGCCACGTCGCTTTGAACTTTCGTATACACAAGACGTGATCTCTTCCGAGGTTAATGAGGTCTTCCATTTTCACCCCATTCGTGAGCGTCTCTTTTCTTATGCCGATCACTTTATTCCTCTAAATATCGGACGCCTTCCGTTTTCCTTTCTGTATAGTGTTAAGAGTGGGTGGTTTACTAGCTGTACTTCCCCTTAAAAGTGGACGGCACTCATCAAGTAGCTGTGCGGTTTGAGTCTCAAAGCTATTAGCTTGTATTTGGGAGATAGTGGGTTCAAATTCCACTGTCGCTAGCCCTGAAGATGGTTTTCCATGGTTTCCCATTTAATCACCAGGCAAATGCTGGGGGCTGTACCTTAATTAGGGCCACGGCGGCTTCCTTTCCACTCCTATCCCCTTCATACCCCATCGTTGCCATAAGACCTATCTGTCTCGGTGCGACGTAAAGCGGATAGTAAAAAAAAAAACAACACACAGCGGAAGCTGTTGGTTCGGTTCCCACCGGTGGCCGATTGGCCATTCTCGCTCTGCGCTGTACAGGCTGTATCTTTGTCTAAGTCAAGCTTTCAGGCATAGCAGAGGGGATCAATATGGACATTTATCATACAGGAACCCATGTCCGGAAACACTCTTCGGTTGTTACGAGCTTTCATATTTTTGTTTCCTGTTATATACTTCCAAATCGCATCTCAAGTTAAAAACGGAATGAGAATCTGAATAGCTTTGGAAAACATTATATTATTAGATGTGAGCCATGACATTGCCATGGTAGTATTTGTAAACATGTGAATATTGTAATCATTGGAGCATATATTTTCATTTTCCTAGTATTTTTTCGTCATAGAAAGATTCACATTGAAAGAACTTGCTGACATGCTATCAATTTACTGAAGAGAGAATGAAAATGAATGATATGGTGCAAGAATTTCAGAACAGGACCTAGTGTACTGAGAGCATCATCGAACGCGTTCGACAGTCCATCGTGCTACATTGCCATTCCCTGTATTGAGGTTGGTGGAAGGCATTTTGAACATCTGGTGGTGATATTTGAGTATTGTAATGATAATTCAAACCATTAATAATTACAAGTACATAATTAAATATGAAAACTTTTTCGTACACGAGTTTCTCTTTGAAAATGTTTCATTTTATTCTCCTCTCTTTGAAATAAGTTAATGTAGCCCCACTGGATAGTCGTACCGCGTCTATCCCTTCATCGAAATCTCCGTATTGGACATCCTGCTCTTCCAAGGATTTTATTCCTTGAACTGAATGCTGAAACGGGGTTCACTCAGCTTTGTGAGCTCGACTGAGGAACTGTATGATTTGAGAAACAGCGGATCCAATCAAGAAATACAAGAAATAGGACTGAGGATGTCGTGACGTTGACCGCATTCCACTACAGTATCTGCAGGCCATCTAACAGGTCAGCAGTCGTTTTGGAAGGCCACGGTTCCTAACGAGTCATATGTGCCATAAAGTCTTACACACTAACCTTCTTCTTCTTCTTCTCGACCTCTTTCAAAATTGATTAGGTTCGAAACTTCATGTCAATTTGACTAAGTTTTATAACCGGATGCGTAGCTCTATGTGGAGGGATTATTCCCTATTGCGTGTTTCTGTGGTGGTTTTAGGTTTAGGGGTAGATGAAGACATGCATATTAAACCGAACACATACAAACAATCCCAAATGAAAAGGAATTCACTAAACACAGTTAAAATGACCAGCCCGGCCGTGAATTGAACCCGGAGCCCTCTGAATCAAAGGCCACTATGTTGGCCATTATGCCAAGGAGGCGAGTTGGCCTTGTGATTAGAGGCGCGCAGCTGTGAGTTTGCATCCGGGAGATAGTGGTTTCGAACCCGACTGTCGGCAGCGCTGAAAAAGGTTTTCCGTGATTTCCCATTTTCACACCGGGCAAATGCTGGGACTGTACCTTAATTAAGCTCACAGCCGATTCCTTTCCACTTCTTGGACTTTCCTACCCCATCGTCGCCATAAGATATATCCGTGTCGGTGCGACGTGAGAAAAAAAAAACCGAGGAGCTGGACATGCCACACCAACCAATAAAATAACCAATTCACTGAATACGACTAACAAGAAAACAAATAAGCAGTTACATGGGAGATGATTTGTGTTACTCCGTGAATTACGATCGGTAAATCTTGTGTGGTCCACCTCTGCGATGTTGTAATGTACGGTGTAGTGGTTAGTATGTTTAGCTGCCACCCCTAGAGGCCCCCGCTCGATTCCCGGCTCTGCCACTAAATTTGAAATGTGAACGGGGTACACTCAGCCTCGAGAGGTCAACTGAGTGGAGGATGGTTCGAATCCCTACTCAGTCATCATCGAAGTGTGTTTTCGTGGTTTCCCAGTTCTCCTCCAGGCAAATGTCGGGATGGTACCTAACAAGGCCAAGGCCGCTTCCTTCCCTCTTCTTTGTCTTTTCCTTCCACTTTTCCCATCCCCCACAAGGGCCCTGTTCAACATAGCATGTGAGGCCGCCTGGTCGAGATACTGGTCCGCCTCCCCAGTTGTATCTCCCGACCCAAAGTCTCACGCTCAAGGACACTGCCCCTGAAGCGGTAGAGGTGGGATTCTGAGGGAAAACCAACCCTGGAGGGTAAACGGATTAAGAAAGGAAGAAATAAAATCTTTTGTGGAAAATCGAACTCAGAGGAAGCGAAACTTTTCTACTAATGTGTTAAGTTGTCTACCTTACAGAATGAAATATATGTGAATCATTTTATATTTCGAAGTCTTGCGTTCTTTATGTACTGTCCTACTAGTTTTTTTTTTTTTTGGTTGGGCTGTTTATTTCTTACAATCCAAACTTTCCCGTATCCAAAAGAGCTCATCTATTTGGAGGTAGACTGCTATTGGCAGAACGACTATTTTAGGTCAGATACAAAGGGAGTAGTTTTGTTCGTGTGAGTTCTATCGAACGTACAATCAGGCCAAGTGACCAAGTGAGATAATGTGGGCCGACTGATCAACATCACGCACCAATGCTGTGGTGTCATATTCCCGATGAGTCTCTAAATTAACCTGATAAGGGTTTCTTCAGCACATTAATGAATGTACTAAGCGCAAATATGTGATGTTACAGATGGTGGTGATTATTGTTGTTTTGAGGAGAAAATAGCTGTATTATTCGTTTCTCTCAACACAATTTGTAGGTCAAGAAATGAAGGTCTCGGCCAGAGAAAGAAAAGAGTAATGAAAGTCGAGAAATTTAAAGATTCCTTACACCTTGTGAACCTAATAACTTTGAGAACAAGATTTGATCATGGGATATCAAGTAAGAGGGGAATCAGGCAGAAATAAGTGGAAGCAATGCCAGATCAGCTGAGGTTTCCACCATTCATTCCAAGCTCACAAGTTACGAGCCCCTGAAGTGTGGTCAGGGCAGAGTTGGAAGAATCAAAGAATTGAAGTTGCCGATGAAGATATCGTCTTACTTCAAATTATGAACAACGAAAGATATTTACTGCTTGCGCAATAACTCGTGCCTAAGAATGTGAACATGAAGAGCAAAGCCTCGATTACCTGAAAGGTAAGGAAAGAAGTGTGATACATCTTTTTTTTACGTCGTACCAACACAGATAGGTCTTATGGCGACGATGGGATAGAAAACGCCTAGGAGTGGGAAGGAATCGGCCGTGGCCTTAATTAAGTTACAGCCCAATCATTTACCTGGTGTGAACATTGAAAATCACAGAAAACCATCTTCAGGGCTGCCGATAGTGGGGCTCGAACACACTGTCTCCCGAATGCAAGCTCACAGCTGTACATCCCTAACCGCACGGCCAACTCGCCCGGTAGGTTTAAAAGTGGTACGAGGACTGGAACGGGGCCCACTCAGCCTCGCGAGGTGAACTGAGTAGATACGTTTCGATTCCCATCTCAGCCATTCTCGAAGTGGTTTTCCGTGGTTTCTCCACTTCTTCTCCAGGTAAATGCCGTGATGGTACCTAACTTAAGGCCACGACCGATTCCTTCCCTATTCATTCCAATCTTCACATCTCCCACACCCCACAAGGCCCCTGTTCAGCGCAGCAGATGAGACAGGCTGGGCGAGGTAGTGGTCCTCCTACCCAGTTGTATCTCCGACCAAATGTCTCACGCTCCAGGACACTGTCCTGAGGCGGTAGAGGTGGCATCCCTCGCTGAGTCCGAGGTAAAAGCCAACCCTGGACGGTAGACGGACTAAGAAAAGAGAAAGACTACCTGATGCAGAAGTTGTTTGAAGTAAAGTCATCATGACTGTAGAGATGAGGTCTTAGGAAACTAATCCTTACAAATGTTTTGCCTACAGTCACGTGTCATATTCAGTGCCTTATTGGCTTTGGTCAAAGATTCCTGTCAAAGTAGATAATAGAGAGAATCTTGTTGAACATTCAGTCATTGGCAACCATTGTGGCAACCATTTTAATGGTATGAAGGAATCTGCGGCCAAGAATACATCACTGATGTCGTATGTCACATTGCAGACAAAATATTTGTAAGAAATAATTCCTTTAGTTCCACCAGAAACTAAACCAAACCCCATTTCGCTACAGCCCTGTTGGGCCTTGGCCTACCAAGCGAACCCTGTTCAGCCTGAAGACCTGCAGATCACGAGGTGACGTATGGCCCGTGCGACGAAACAGCTCCATCGTTATTCTTGGTTTTTTGGACCAGGTTCACCATCGCACCACCAGATAGCTACTCAATAATTGTAATCACTTAGGCTGAGTGGGCCGACCAACCCTCAGATCCGGTTAAAAATCTTTGGCCTGGACGGGAATCGAACCCGGGGCCTCTGGGTGAAAGGCAGGTTGACTACCTGTATAACATAGGGCCTGCCTATTGTTCTGCAGTTCAAAACATCTCACTTCAGTTATCACCATGTGTCACTTTTTGGCCATATTGACCGAATAGTTTCAATGTCAAAGTGAGGTTCAGTCTACAGCCAGGAACAACTCACGAAGTGGAAATCTACGAATGCTGCCTTTGTGGATCTCACCAATTCAATTACAACTTCTACGTGCGTAGAAGAACTTACTAACAAAGTCATTCCTAATTACCAGTTTTCGTAGCTCGTATTGCTTTTAATATGTAGAAGACGTTGTGAAGACCTCAATTATTTAAATTAACATACTGCAATATAGCAAGTAGTGGCGCATTTGATGGTTCAAACTGAGCTTACGTAACATTCTAATACATAGCACTACACCGGGCGAGTTGGCTGTGCGGTTAGCGGCGCGCAGCTGTGAGCTTGCATTCGGGAGATAGTGGGTTCGAACCCCACTGTCAGCAGCCCTGAAGATGGTTTTCCGTGGTTTCCCATATAAGCACCAGGAAAATGCTGGGACTGTACCTTAATTAAGGCCACGGCTGCTTCCTTCCAACTCCCAGGCCTTTCCTATCCCATTGTTGCCATAAGAACCATCTGTGTCGGTGTGACGTAAAACAAATATCCATTATAATAAACATAGAACTACATTTTAAAAACATGCAGTAGAAGGTTGATTTGGACTCTCTTACTGTACTGTATTATTAAAGATGTTATATTCTCTCAGATTTAGAATAGCTGCAACGCGGTATAGGGGTAGCGTGCCTGCCTCTTACGCGGACTCCGGGTTCGATTCCCGGCCAGGTCAGGGATTTTTACCTGGACCTGAGGGCTGGTTCGAGGCACTCAGCCTACGTGATTAGAATTGAGGAGCTATCTGACGGTGAGATGGCGGTCCCGGTCTAGAAAGCCAAGAATAACGGCCGAGAGGATTCCTCGTGCTGACCACACGACACCTCGTAATCTGCAGGCCTTCGGGCTGAGCAGCGGTCGCTTGGTAGGCCAAGGACCTTCAAGGGCTGTAGTGCCATGGGGTTTGGTTTGGTTTGTTTTGTTTAGAATAGCTGCTATCATTCATTACAATCTAACTATGCAGCGCAACCCAGGGGCAATTTCAATTATGAATTTAAAAGCAGATCAGATCATATTATTTTTAAATAAGTCCTTACGTAATTTAATTATTTACGTTAAGCAGCACATATAAAACCGTTTGAAGCTGTAGCTACCTTACTGCTGGTAGATTGTCTACCAGGGTGTCGGTATAATAACATCCTGGATACTGTGGAAACAAACATGACCACCTCTTAAATCCAGGTAAGGTTCTTATATTCCTTGTAAGTGTCGACTGGTCTGAACGTACAATCATTGAGAATAAGAAAAGGAAGTGTGCCATGCCATACCATTTTCTGCAATAATAACCAGAGTTTCTTCATGAATTCCTTGAATGTGAATATAGGACTAATCAACACAGCATTTAAATGCTGAGATCCAGGTGATTAAGTAATGAGGGAGGAAGGAACGGACCATCGAATAAAATTACAAAAGACTAAGTTGATGCATTAAAAGCCCATTCAGATATCTTCCCTGAAATGGAAAGTCATTTTATTAGGTCATTATACCATAAGGAAATATATGAACTTTGAAGTTTTCATTGCCAAGATGCATGACTACGGTCAAGAAACAAATACCGTGCCTCCTACCGAATAACTTGGCTACGGGGATCGCTTCTTCTTCTTCTTGTTCTTCCTAATCCGTTTATCCTTCAGGGTTGGTTTTTCCCTCGGACTCAGCGAGGGATCTCACCTCTACTCCCTCAAGGGTAGTGTCCTGGAGTTTAAGACTTTGTGTCGGGAGATACAATTGAGGAGGAGGACCAGTACCACGTCAAGGCGGCCTCACCTGCTATGTTGAACTGGCGCCTTGTGAAGGGATGGGAAGATTGGAAAGGATAGACAAGGAAGAGGGAAGGAAGCGGCCATGACCTTAAGTTAGGTACCATCCCGGCGTATGCCTGGAGGAGAAGTGGGAAACCACGGAAAAATACTACGAGGATGTCTGAGGTGGGAATCGAACCCTCCTGAGGTGGGAATAGAATCCTCCTCTACTCAGTGGACCTCCCGAGGTTGAGTGGACCCCGTTCCAGCCCTCGTTCCACGTTTCAAATTTCGTGGCAGAGCCGGGAATCGAACGCGGGCCTCTGGGGGTGGCAGCTAATCACGCTAACCACTACACCACAGAGGCAGACTACGGGGTTCGCATTGTGCATTAATGGATACTGATAGAGGGTCAGTTAATTGTGTTAAATTTTACAACCAATTGTTTCAGGTCTGTCTTTTGCTTTTGTTGTTGATATTTTATTGTACGAGGCACTGAACTTTATGAGAAGGATGAGAATGTTATCTTTATACAGATTTTGAAATATCCTGATTCCTAATTTATTTTTAATTTTGGATTGAGGCTACCAGCATGAGCGATTACAGGTAGGCGTATATTTGTTATTTTAAACCATGTTGGCTCCTTTGCCCTTATTGGTAGCTTTATTTTATGTTTACGGTGTATATGGGAACTTGGATCTGAGATTGTTAATAAATGTTAGTTTATTGAATGTCATGTTTTATTTGGTTTTAATTTTACATTTAAAAAAATTAAGGATTCCTGTCCGCCTCTGTGGGCAGTGGTTAAAGTGATTAGCTGCCAATCCCGGAGGCCCGGGTTCGATTCAGGGATTTGCCACGATATTTGAAAAGTGGTACGAGGGCTAGAACGGGATCCACTTAGCCTCGGAAGATCAACTTAGTATAGGGGTTTCAATTACCTCCTCAGCCATCCTCGAAATGGTTTTCCGTGTTTTCCCACTTCTCCTCCAGGCAAATGCTGGGGTGGTATATATAACTGAAGGCCACGGCCGATTCCCTCCCTCTTCCTTGTCTATTCTTTCCAATATTCACATCCTCCCCACAAGGCCCCTGTTCAGAGTAGCAGGTGAGGCCACCTGGGCTAGGTACTAGTCCTCCTCTCCAGTTGTATCACCGACCAAATGTCTCACGCATCAAGACACTGCCCTGGAGGCGGTAGAAGTGGGATCCCTCGCTGAGGCTGTGGGAGAAACTAACCCTGGAGGGTAAATAGATTAATAAGAAGAAGAAGGAGAATAAGAATTAGACTGTGGATTTTGTGGATTTTTTGCTTTACGTCGCACCGACACAGGTGGGTCTTATGGCGACGATGCGATAGGAAAGGGCTAGGAGTGGGAAGGAAGTGGCCGTGGCCTTCATTCAGGCCCAATCCCAGCATTTGCCTGGTGTCAAAATGGGAAACGACGGAAAACCATCTTCAAGGCTGCCGACAGTGGGGTTCGAAGCCACTCCCAAATGCAAGCTCACAGCCACGCGCCCTTAACCGCACGGTCAACTCGCTTGGTAATAATAATAAAAAGGGAAGGGGAAGAAGAAGAAGAAATTATTCCTATATTTTTTCATTTGTGATTACCGTACCTAAGGCTCATGTTGAGGCAAATTCAGAAACTCAACAAAATAAGCACATAAGATAAAGTATCACAACCAGAAAAGTATCTCAATTAACGTAACGCTAGGAAAAACATGAAAGTTATAAAATATATTCAAGACTGAACCACCCATCAATAATCAATAAAACACAGTGGGATTAAAAATACAATAATAAACCTGAACTTGCATTCGGGGGATGGTGGATTTGGACCCCACCGTCGGCAGCCCTGAGGATGGCTTTAAGTGATTTCCCATTTTAACACCAGGCAAATCCTGGGGGTGTACCTTCAACAGGGCTATGGTAACTTCTTTGCCTTGTCCTATCCCATCATCTGCATAAGACCTTTATATGTGTCGGTGTGATGTAAAACAAATAGCAAAAAGCATAAAAAACAAACAAAAACATGCCTCTCAGTTAGCTGACGTTCAGAATAACATTTTGTAACTAGTACAATCTTCCTTTTCTGTTCCGTCGCCTGATGTGTCACTTAAGCAGGCCATAATGTGTTCAACCTAAACATCCGTGAGTCATGTTCGCTTAACAATGTCTACTATATTGCTTGGACAGAATAAGAAGGTAAAGGGGACTGTTGAGAAATTGGTTCCTCTGCCTATTAAACCGTGTCAATCTATTACCTTCTCATGTTCAAGAGTTGGTTGGCATTCTTTTCTTATACGCTGATATGCCGTAGTAAGCACACAACCCCAGAATAGAGAAAATATTACTCAAATTTATGGAGAGTGGCACTCGCACATGGGCTCTATCAAGGCCGCATAAGATAGACAGGCCACAAGGCTTGGACCGTGACGTCACGAGAGTGGCTGGCGTTCAGCATGGCAGTGTAGGGCCCTCTCTCATTTACACCATGATATTGTTCACTTATTCAACCTTAACGATATAATTGAACACTCCTTCAATTGTAGCTTTATTTAGGCTTGTATACTACACGAGTTTTACGAGGGGAGAAAACTGACGGGGCAGTTTATGTACATTTCTTTACGTAAAATTGAGCTGACATCTGTCATTTGTAACGGAACACGGTATCATATAAAAGATTGCAACCCATAATACGTATTAAAAAGTTTTAATGTTACTAGACAAATACATGATAGCAATTCACAACAATAGTCTGGAACCTTTCTTAGAAATTAAGCTTCAATTTAAAACTTACCTAACAATTCGTAAGGTTTCAGTTTATACATTTTTCTTTTCTTGAGGATTCCTTCTTCTTAGCCATGAGTTTGTCTACGATAACTTTTCTGTTGATATTCAATAATATATTACAGAAGATGTAAATACATTTTTCAACGAAATGTTTAAAACTACTTCTACAATCTTTACATGTTTTAAACATGACGTTTTCGTTTTCCAGAACATTGTTGACAAGCGAAATCAGAACGTTTCTGTGAGAATCCTCATGTAAAA
Source organism: Anabrus simplex (assembly GCF_040414725.1). Lineage (NCBI taxonomy): Eukaryota > Metazoa > Arthropoda > Insecta > Orthoptera > Tettigoniidae > Anabrus > Anabrus simplex. Next base: position 241,482,408 of record NC_090265.1, read on the forward strand.
ACATTAGTATACCGGTACAGGTTTACATTTTGTAGCTCTAAAGGAGTTGGGTACCGGTACAACACTTTTTGGTTCAGGGCAGGAGCAAGCCAAGGCCACACTAGATAGACTCAGACATTTTATGTTTGACTCAGGGTTGTCAAAGTCAGGGTAAGTTGTCAGCTTGCTGAAGCCAGTTATTTCTTAAGCTTTTAAATAAATGAACAGTATCATACATTTATTTATTTTTTGTGTTTCGTCAAATGGGTTTTGAAAAGTAGTTTGTAAATTGCTTTTGCACAGCTTTTCACACATTTTCCTACTAAAAAAACCAAACCCCAAGGCACTACAGCCTTTGAAGGGCCTTGGCCTACCAAGCGATCGCTGCTCAGCCCGAAGGCCTGCAGATTACGAGGTGTCGTGTGGTCAGCAGGATGAATCCTCTCGGCCGTTATTCTTGGCTTTCTAGACCGGGGCCGCTACCTCACCGTCAGATAGCTCCTCAATTCTAATCACGTAGGCTGAGTGGACCTCGAAACAGCCCTCAGGTCCAGGTAAAAATCCCTGACCTGGCCGGGAATCGAACCCGGGGCTTCCGGGTAAACACTGTTATTATCAGAAATTATGCATGCTACCTTATAATCTATAGGCATATCTGTTAATACTTTAAAGACTTGCAAAGTAAGTTCTTCTAAGAAACGTCACGTTAGGTTCTTACATGGAAACAAATCAACAACGTCTTTTTTTTTTTTTAAGACTGGATGACAACATAAACGTTTGTGCAGTTGCAGCTAATGTAGTGTTATTTTCTCCACTTTTACTATTAAAATCAACTCCATCTACCTTTCCTTTTACCGGGCGATTTGGCCGTGCGGCTGTGAACTTGCATCGGGAGATAGTGGGTTCGAATCCCACTGTCGGCAGCCCTGAAGATGGTTTTCCGTGGTTCAGTGAAGCAGTGCGTTCGAAAGTTAGCTAAGATGATCTCATGAGTCTTGATTGTATGCGGAAATGAATTCGATCTAAACTTCTTGCAATCGCGGAAATCCCGTAGCAGGCCATGTGATCTGTGTATAGCGTCGGGACGCTTCCTTTATGTGATAGTATCACAACTGCTTAATTTACATTACTCGGGAATATATAGCACAATCTCTTCCGGTAAATATTTCTTCTAAATTATGAAGAGGCATATAGTGTCATTTGTTGTCCTAATTACAGCTTAAATCGAGGCTGGCTATCCATATAAAATTTCTGTGCGGGGTGTTGGCTCGCTCTAATTTTCACCCCCACGACATTATCACGTGGTTCGCGCTAGAGACCTGCCCTCTTCTGTTTCCATCGCACAATTATCTTCATCACATTCTCTCCTTGCGTGGAAATTTCCGTGGCATCAGTCCTCAAGCGATCCCCTCTCGTATCCGCGCGCGCCAAATACAGAACATGTTGAATTACATTTTAAATACATGTGCCTGGATAATTAATTCATGGCTCTGGTACAGCACAGCATAGTTGTGAACAAAAATGGAAGAACTTCTTGCCTAGCTTACTGTACTAAGAATCCGAGGACAGCAATAATTGTTCAAAAATGAAATGACGTTTGTATCGTTATATGAACTTCCGATCTTACGATCTTAAACACTCTCCGCTCCCCTCCTCCACCCCACCAAGGGGCACACCCACTACTTTGCTGACCACTGGTTTAATTGCAGTGAAGAAATATTTAGGGCCTTTTGTTTGTTTTGCATAAAAGTTAATAGCTACTGTTTTGTCTATATTGAATATTAGTTTATTATCTTTAAACAAGGAATTAAATTGTTTGCAATTTCTATTTATGTCTTGTTGAACTATTGTATTGATTTCTGATATATTAATTATACTCGAGTCATACAGCAAAAGTTTAGCAGAGCCAACACGCGGCTGTAAATCATTAATAAATAAAAGAAACAAGAGTGGTCCTAGAGCAGAGCCCTGCGTAACTCCACAAGATATACTGTTTAGCTCTGACCGGGAGTGGTGCGTAGAATTCCTCTGTAGATCAAAATATTTTAGCACAAAAATTTTGTTTCCGGTCACGTAAATATGAATTAATCCATGAATTATGCAGATCCCTAATTCCATGGTAGTTTAATTTTTCTAGAAGTAATTTGTATCCAGGACATCAAACACTTTTGATAGATCTAAAAATATTCCTGTTACTGTAAGTTTATTGTGAACTGATTGCCGAATCTAATTTAATGAATCATAAACTGCAGTTTCTCTTAACCTATTTTCCCTAAAATCATGCTGAACAGATGACAAAATGTATGTTTATTCTTTATTCTATTTCTCATTATTTCTCTAAAATTTTTGAAAATCGTGAGAAGTCTGAAACAGGTCTAACTTAACTTTATCCCCTTTCTTATGCAGTGGTAATAACTTATTGGTTTTGTGTACTCGTATTTCTGGATGTATGCCACTTGAGAGTGAAATATTAGATCTACAGTATATAGATGAGTTCTGCTACTAGCACAATCTTTTCTCAATCCTTAAACAATGTAAATACATCGCTAAATTCAACGCAGTAGGATGATCTCAGGTCAGAAGATCGTGGATTCATACCCGGTGGAGGTCGCTGGGTGTTTGAAGAATTACAAAAGTCTATTCGACACTACATGTCATGAGATGTCAGTACGTAAAAGATATCTGATGATATATTCTGAGTAAATCAATCAATATAAGCTCAGTAATAGGTCCCCGATAAAATGTTGGTTTCCTCGTCATGTGGTAAACACCAACGGAACGCTGGAACTGACACTCAGGCAGCATAAATGGCGTCAAATAAAAATGCTTGCACTCAGTAGTTGTGAATGTATTATTGTTACTCAGTGTAATATATGCCATTTATTACTTTAATGTTTCTTTCAGTTTGCCGATTGCTTCCCCAGTGAATATTTTAGGCAACTAATCTTTCGCCCCACACGACTCCGCCATCGAAGCCAGTTCATGTGCATGCCTTCATCCACAGAGTTCATTTCCTAATTTAATTTTTATCTCCTCAATACGAGTGCCCTCATTCCTATCGGTACCAGCAATAATTCTCGCAAACTGCAAAATGGGCGACGGATTGGCTTGGTCTGTGGATGGTATTGATAAGAAAATAAATTGACAAAATAATAATAATAATAATAATAATAATAATAATAATAATAATAATAATAATAATAATAATAATAATAATAATAATGGCTGATTGTCTGTTTGTGAATAAAATATCCTGAGTCCACCCAGCTTTCTCACCCGTACAACAAGGTCGGCCAGGGCAGTGAGATGTAAGGATACTTTCATTTATGAGCTTACTTTATTCTTGAATCAATAGCACGACTGTAATCAACCGACCTGAAACAAATCTATTGAATCGACCGAGGACATTTAGCGATCTTCAGCAATCAGCAAGGAGTGTCAGATCCATTGGTTCGCGTTCGTTTTCAATAGATAGTCGATGTTCTGTGATTGGTGTTCTGTGGTGGATGCAAAACTGCAAAATGGGTGATAAATTGTTTTGTTCTGTAGATGATACTGATAAGCTAAGATACTGATATATTAAGAAAAATATAATAATAATAATAATAATAATAATAATAATAATAATAATAATAATAATAATAATAATAATAATAATAATAGCTCATTGTCGTGACCTGTATTCCCAGTGAAATGAAAATAAAGAATGAACTTGTAATCTTAAGTGAGAATATTTTAAACACAGTAATCTTTATTGTGTTTGCTGTATGATTTTAGTTTGAAGGAAATAAAGCAACACAAAGTTACAATAGGAGAAGAGTAGAAGGATAAATATAGAGATTCAGATGGTGAGAATTCTCAACTCAAGTTAGCACTTGCCCTATTCGTGCAGGTTATGGCTTGTGGTGAACAATTACATCCAGAGAATTAGCTCTTTCGCGTTTGTAAGTGGATTACTCGTTTAACTAAATGATAGGTTCCAGCACAGAAGAGCGGGAAATTAAATTTTGTGACTGTTCGTAGCCTAGCGTAAAGTTAGCTGCGAATTATTGTAAAAGCCCTAGCTAGACGTTTAAAGTAATACAGAGTGGATCCCATTTCCGTTATTGTTATAAGTGTCACTGCTAATATTCTGCCCAGCATCAATAGGTCAGTGAAGTTTAATTAAACAATGTATCTTGAAGGAGAGGGAAGCCGGCGGGGGGGGGGGGGGATGGGAGGAGGTGTGTTCTTGATGGTGGGTTTGGTTGCTGCTTTCTTCTTTGTACCTTGAGTTTTCCTGTTGGCCCAGTAATCCTTCATTTTCTTGTTGAACTCTATCTTGCGTTCCTCGGATCATTTCCTGGTCTCATTGTGGATTATTAGTAGCGGTGATTAGAAGGGGGGGGGGGAGTGGTCACCCCCACCCCCACTTTGTATTGAAAATATTACATTTTTATTCTATTTTACCCGGCTGAAACTAGGAATTATAGAGAAAAGAACAATTTGTACAAGCCCTTTTGTCTTATCAGCTAATTCTTTGCTTTATTTTCTTTAATTATTAACAGAATTTGTAGCGGAAATACGAACTAAATGTCGTTCGCCGCGGCCAACCTACTTGTATAGTGTCACAGCAAGTAGTGGAGACTTTGCATGTACTGTGAGGAAGGGTAGAAGAGGTATATTTTTTGCCATGGTCACAAAGGCATGATTCGCCCACTTGCTGCGCGCATTCGTCAATCTGCAAGTCTCTTTAGCGTCCGTTAATTTCTAAGTGTGTAGTCAATTCATTTAGTAACTGTATATTTACGCCGTACGTCTGTTTAATTGTAATACATGTGTAATGTTGTTCCCCTGGTGAAAGCTTTATTGAATAGCATCCAAATCTTAGAAAACTATCGTTACCACACTTAAGTTGGTAAACTGTCAACCTTTACATCTCTGTCGAAATTCGCTCAGAGAGCATAAAAAACCTACTACTTTGTAGCCTTTTCTTTTCTCCCAGTTTTTATGAATATACGCCCCCCCCCCCCCCGCTGCACAGTGGGTAATTTCTAGCATCCAGGCGGCCAAAAATAATATTTTCAACCCCTGCCTTTGATGCGCATTTTCTGTGAGTCGTGTTTATAAGACTCTTGGGTACAGTAATTAAGTATTGAAAAGTCGCGCTGTCTGATTATCTAATCTCACCGAAGGCCTAAAGTGGCTCTCCTCCGTCAGGGCATCATATTCTGGCGAGGAGAGCGCGCAGTTATTATTATGTGAGGGCTCAGTAAAGACGTCAGAACTAAATATTTCTTTAGCTTACAATGTGATTATATTAGATGAAGGTATTTATTTTTATATAGTACTAGCAAGATACCCGTGCTTCGCTACGGTATTATACTGAAATTTATAATTGAATGCTTATTGTCTTAGATATATAATCCGCCGAAATTCGCGATCTGACTCTTTTTCTGCGAGAATCCACCAAAATTCCCGATCTGACTCGTTTTCTATTAGATTACGGCACGTCTCCTCCCATTTTTCAATCTTCCTTTCCAGCAATCGATTTTGTACTTCCCGGGCTAGGCTCAGGAATTCCTCCCGGTCAGTTGGGTCCGTAAATCTTTGCCATCTTTTCCTATAACTTTTTTAATATGGATAAAATCCTTCAGGAGATCTGGCGTGGTGTCATATTGGGTGCCTTGGCGGCACTGAACACGCGGCCGGACTGCATTCTTAGTCATTACCCGTCCAGGAGCCGTTTCCAGCGCGGTCCGCACATTTGACGACAGTCCGGATTATTATTATTATTATTATTATTATTATTATTATTATTATTATTATTATGTGTTGCTGGAATGGCTGATGACAGGGAAAACCGGAGTATCCGGAGAAAAACCTGTCCCGCCTCCGTTTTGTCCAGCACGAATGCCACATGGAGTGACCGGGATTTGAACCACGGAACCCAGCTGTGAGAGGCCGGCGCGCTGCCGCCTGAGCAACGGAGGATGCTTATAAGTACATTAATAACAGTAAAATCAATAGGTCTCACCTCCTTCTACACCCCACCGCCGTTAAGTTTATTTACCGCCACCCGCCCCCACCAAAAAAGTTAAAAGAATGCTTGTTTCTTTATGTTTAAGGGAGATTCCAAACACCAATGTTCACGTCTATTACCTTCAGTTTTGAGATATAAGTATCCCCATAAAAATAATTCACTTTTTTCACTTCATTTCACAATAATCCCCCCCCTCCTTAAGTGAATTTTCCCGCAAATAATACTTGTTTCTTTAATAGTAAAGGATCTTCTAAATACCAATTATCACGACTCTAACTTCTTCAGTTTTCGATTTATGTGTCCTCATGAAAGGAATTCAACTCCTTTACACTCCCGCCCTCCAAGATGGTTTCCCCACCAAAACGCGTTCTTCTTTGTTTTTTAAAGGAGGTCCAAATAAGAATTTTCACGTCTGTAACAACTTTAGTTTTTATTAGATGTATGTATTCTCAAACAATTCAGTCAATTAATTTTTCAATTCTTTCACCCCTCCCCCACACCCTTCATTGGATTTTCCGAGAATACGTGTTTCTTTACTTTTAAAGCAGATTGCAAATATCAAATTTCACGTCTGTAACATATTCATTTTTGAGATATCAGTAGCCTAATTAAAAGAATTCAACACCATTTTCAGTCACTTTTACCCCTCCCCTCCACCCAAGTGGTATTTCCGAAAACTAAAAGTACACGTTTCTTTATGTTTAATAGAGATAAAGAAAATCATTTTTCACTTCTGTAACATATTAAGTTTTTTTAGATATACTGTAAACATTCTCATTTTAAAATTTTACCCCTTTTGAGTTCCCCTTAAGTGGAGTTTCCAAAAACAAATCACCTATATTTCTTTACATTTACAGGAGATTTACACCCACTCTTTACGTCTGTAACATTTTACGTTTCCAAGATATTCTGTAGATATAGTCTTTCAAAAAATTCACCCCAATTTGTCACTCCTGTTTAACCGCCATTAATTGGCTTTTCCAAAAACTAAAAAATACGTGTTTCTTTATTTTTAAAGGAGATCCCATATGCAAATTATCAGTTCTGTAGTATCTTTCGTTCCTGAGATATGTGTATCCTCAATTAAGGCATTCAACCCATTTTTCACCCTTTTATACCTATCCTATTAGGATTTACAGAAAACAAAAAAATACGTGTTCCTTTATTTTTAGAGGAGATTCTAACTACCAATTTTTACATCTGTAAATTTTAAAGTTTTAAGATGTAGACACACTCATTTCAAAATATTCACCCCCCCCCCCTTTTCACCCCCCAATATTTGGATTTTCCAAAAACGAAAAAATACCCGTTTCTTTACTTTTAAAGTAGATCCAAAATACCAATTTTCAGGTCTGTAATATCTTCAGGTTCTGAAATATATGTAGCCTCATGAAAGGCATTCAACCCATTATTCACCCTTTTACACTCTTCCTATTGGGATTTTCCGAAAACAATTAATACGTGTTTCTTTATTTTTAAAGGAGATTCTAAATACCAATTTTTACATCTATAAACTTTAAAAGTTTTGAGATATAGATACACTCATTTTAAAAAATCACCCCCTTTTCACCCCCCCATTAATTGGATTTTCCACAAAAAGAAAAATACGTGTTTCTTTATTTTTAAAGGAGATCCCAAACACCAATTTTCAGGTCTGTAATATCTTCAGGTTCTGAAATATAAGTAGACTCATGAAATGCATTCGACCCCTTTTTCAACCTTTAACACCCTTCCTATTATGATTTTCCGATTCAAAATATACGCGTTTCTTTATTTTTAATGGAGATTCTAAATACCAATTTTTACATCTATAACCTTTAAAAGTTTTGAGATATAGATACAGTCATTTTAAAATATTACCCCCTTTTCACCCCCCTTAATTGGGTTTTCCAGAAAAACAAAAAATACGTGTTTCTTTATTTCTAAAAGAGATCCCAAACATCAATTTTCAGGTCTATAATATCTTCAGTTTCTGAGATATAAGTAGCCTCATTAAAGGCATTCAACCCATGTTTAACCCCTTTTCACTCCTCCTATTGCGATTTTCCGAAAACAAAGAAATACGTTTTTCTTTATTTTTAATGAAGATTCTAAATACCAATTTTTACATCTGCAAACTTAAAAATTTTGGTGATATAGATTCACTCATTTTAAAAATTCACCCCCTTTTCACCCTCGTATTAATTGGATTTTCCAAAAACAAAAAAATACGTGTTTCTTTATTTTTAAAAGAGATCAAAAGCACCAATTTTCAGGTCTGTAATATCTTCAGTTTCTGAGATATAAGTACTGGTGTCCTGATTAAAGGCATTCAACCCATTTCCCCCCATTTTTCACCCTTTTTCACCCCTCCTATTGGTATTTTCTGAAAACAAAAAAATACGTGTTTCCTTATTTTTAAAGAAGATTCTAAATACCAATTTTTACATCTGTAAACTTTTAAAGTTTTGAGATATAGATACACTCATTTTAAAATTTCGCCCCCCCTTTTCACCCCCTTAGCGAAGGAATATCCAAAAATCCTCTCTTAGCGAGCACCTACACCATAATGTGAATATATCCCCAAAATTTCATTTCTTTATGTCAAGTAGTTTTGGCTCGGCGATGATGAATCAGTCAGTCAGTCAGTCAGTCAGTCAGGACAAGTTACTTTATATATATAGATAGATAGATGTAGCATTTTCTGAAAATTACTATGTTGTTGCCCGGAACATGCACTTAAAATTCAGGTACACGATGTCCAAGCGTTATCTAATTATACAAATTTGAGCTGACTTTCAAAATGGATTGCCTTTGATTTCCGCAATGTAAGTCTTTTGGATGAGTTATCCATACATTAATGAATAGAAAACTGTGACTTTTTGTTGCGACCAGGCGCGACCATGAGAGTAATTAAATTTTTTCAGAAGCCATGTACTCTGTAACTCGGAGGTCGGTTTTCGAGCTGTTGAGGAACAGCAGGAAATATAAGCGGAACGATGATATTTCGAATGTTGTAATTGAACATTTAGGCTTTGAGGATTGTTTCGAGGGTATATCCAAGTCAATAAGGAAATCTGTCAGTATTTTGTGTGCTGAAATTCGATCATGCTGGACAAAATATAGTAGAAAAAGGGACAAATTGCGGAAGTACAATAAAAGTTGGTCCGAGCAGAGAATGAGCCTTGCAAAAGGACGAGCATCACAACAATGTCAGAATGAGCCTGTTAGTACTATAGCTGATTCCATATTAAGAAAACAGATTTGCCCTTATGACAACAGGGTTACCATATCAAACGGCTCCGCTGAACGCCATCACGGGAAAATGGCGGCATATAAATTTGTGAAATTCAGTATATAAGGTCAAGACAAAAGGCGGAAGAAACTAAACTACAAATTACTTTTATGAACTAAAGGGGACGTGGGGTTTACAGGGTCCACATTTGGTTTGTACAGAATCAGAGGTAAACTACGGCACATAAGAAAACCTCAGCACTGAAATATAAGGCGAATTGCGAGAGAAAGTACACAAATAATTTTATGGGCTCGAGGGGCGGGGGATGTATTTAATTGCATTTAATAAATTTATCCAGAGAATAAACACTAGAAAAACTGCTATAAATAAATACTGCAGATTACTACAAAAGATCACAGTATTAATGTTTAAGAAATCAATCACTCTCATTCAACACAATACATTTACGCACTGATGTAAAGCCTAAAATACACACGCAATAAATAAATAAATACTGCAGATGATTTTACTACAGATGTTCAGGGAGGAAATGCATCTATTGGTTGATATCCGAAGCAAAGTGCTGGCAATACCAATGATGGAAACCGCTAGAAGATTCTTCAGAGAGGATTCCACTTCTGCGGATATTACTGGAGTAGATATAAATTTAATAAACCATCTACGTGCCATCGTAGAAACTCTTTCGTGTGGGTATGCCCTTGAAAAAGTGACATTTGGCATGTACGCAAAGGAAACTATACAATTGTACTTACGAAAATATAAATCGTACTATAAGAGGTCGTTAGGCGCTGTATTATACCTATTGGACAACTCCCCGAGGAAGCCCAGGAGATCAGGAATAAAGATAACAGGAAACCTTCCAGAAAGACACAAATACTGACCTTTTCCATAGGATGCTTATATCATCGGACCCTTATATTACCAGCTTAGGGAAATCAAGGAGGAGGAAGTTGATTCCGCTTTCACGAGAAGTGCTCAACTTACTGTCTGAGCCTCCTGTATCTGGTTCTGCCGATGGAGATAATGACAGTGACGATAGCGATTCTGATGTAACTGCATCTAATGAATAAATTGTTTGGCAAGTACATGTATTCCTGTATCTGCTTTTAGACATTCTAAACAGCATGTCCCACTATTAACATCTATTTCATTTCTTAAAGCTATATCGAAAAACTATTAAAATTACAAAGATTACTAATTCTATTCCTGGCGTAGTAATTTGTTCTTTGTACTTGATTGACCACACACTTAATTATCTCCAATAATAACAGTTACATACTAAGTTTTATGTTAATCGGTCCATTAGTTTCCGAGATACGATTTTTGGCCGGCTAGATTCCTGTGCGCTGGCTATATTCCACAAACCGAGCTACTTTTATGTTGTCAGTACATTTCTCGGATTCTTCTTCTTCTTTTTTGAAATAACACAGCTGATACTATACAATTTATTTATTTTCAGTGTGCTTAATAACATCTACGAATTGATTCTCCATGTAATAGAGGAAATATGTCAGAAAGATCTGGACTATTCATTGATCAGTATCAGATTTCTTTAGGCACTCACAAAGCTCCTTTTGATATAAAAACATGTCATTGAGAGAAATGAACCAATGATTCCACCTAATCGATACTATTTATTGGCCTTCGGCAAACTACAAACTGTAATACATGTTTCGTCTAGCGACTAGACATCATCAGTTACGACTAGTTTAGCTACAATAATTATAAGAAGTAAGGAAACATTTGTATCTTCTTAATCCTGAAGAGACATTTAAAAACCTTAAAAATAATTCATTTAGCTCAAACTGAAGAAATGGGAAAGGGGGGAGGGGGATGGGTGAAGCTATCAAATTACGGTTTAATTTTTTTTAACAGTTGTTGTTTGAGTCATCAGTCCGTAGACTGGTTTGATGCAGCTCTCCATGCCACCCTATCCTGTGCTAACCTTTTCATTTCTACGTAACTATTGCATCCTACATCTGCTCTAATCTGTTTGTCATATTCATACCTTGGTCTACCCCTACCGTTCTTGCCACCTACACTTCCTTCAAAAACCAACTGAACAAGTCCTGGGTGTCTTAAGATGTGTCCTATCATTCTATCTCTTCTTCTCGTCAAATTTAGCCAAATCGATCTCCTCTCACCAATTCGATTCAGTATCTCTTCATTCGTGATTCGATCTATCCATCTCACCTTCAGCATTCTTCTGTAACACCACATTTCAAAAGCTTCTATTCTCTTTCTTTCTGAGCTAGTTATCGTCCATGTTTCACTTCCATACAATGCCACGCTCCACACAAAAGTCTTCAAAAACATCTTTCTAATTCCGATATCAATGTTTGAAGTGAGCAAATTTCTTTTCTTAAGAAAGCTCTTCCTTGCTTGTGCCAGTCTGCATTTTATGTCCTCCTTACTTCTGCCATCGTTAGTTATTTTACTACCCAAGTAACAATATTCATCTACTTCCTTTAAGACTTCGTTTCCTAATCTAATATTTCCTACATCACCTGCCTTCGTTCGACTGCACTCCATTACTTTTGTTTTGGACTTATTTATTTTCATCTTGTACTCCTTACCTAAGACTTCATCCATACCATTCAGCAACTTCTCGAGATCTTCAGCAGTATCAGATAAAATAACAATATCATCCGCAAATCTCAAGGTTTTGATTTCCTCTCCTTGGACTGTGATTCCCTTTCCAAATTTCTCTTTGATTTCCCTTATTGCCTGTTCTATGTAAACATTGAAAAGGAGAGGGGACAAACTGCAGCCTTGCCTCACTCCTTTCTGGATTGCTGCTTCTTTTTCAAAGCCCTCGATTCTTATCACTGCAGACTGATTTTTATACAGGTTGTAGATAATTCTTCGTTCTCGGTATCTGATCCCTATCATCTTCAGAATCATAAATAGCCTGGTCCAATCAACATTATCGAATGCCTTTTCTAGATCTACGAATGCCATGTACGTGGGCTTGTCCTTCTTGATTCGATCCTCTAAGATCAGACGTAAAGTCAGGATTGCTTCACGTGTTCCTACATTTCTTCTGAAGCCAAATTGATCTTCCCCCAACTCAGCTTCAACTTGTTTTTCCATTCTTCTGTAAATAATACATGTTAAAATTTTGCAGGCATGAGATACTAAACTAATAGTGCGGTAGTTATCACACCTGTCAGCACCGGCTTTCTTGGGAATAGGTATAACAACATTCTGCCGAAAATCGGATGGGACTTCTCCTGTCTCATACATCTTGCACACTAAATGAAATAACCTTACCATGCTGGTTTCTCCTAAGGCAGTCAGTAATTCAGAGGGAATATCATCAATTCCAGGTGCCTTGTTCCTATTTAGGTCACTCACAGCTCTGTCAAACTCTGACCTCAAAATTCGGTCTCCCATTTCATCAGCATCAACAGCCCCTTCATGTTCCAGAACGAAATTATCTACATCGTTACCTTGATACAACTGTTGGATATGCTCCTGCCATCTTTCTGCTTTGTCTTCTTTCCCTAGAAGTGGCTTTCCATCTGAGCTCTTAATATTCATGCACCTAGATTTCCTTTCTCCAAAGGTTTCCTTGATTTTCCTGTATGCAGCATCTACCTTTCCCATGACCATACAGCCTTCGACATCCTTGCACTTCTCCTTCAGCCATTCTTCCTTAGCTACCTTGCACTTTCTATCCACTTCATTCTTTAATCGCCTGTATTCTTTTCTGCCCTCTTCATTTCTAGCATTCTTGTATTTTCGTCGTTCATCAATCAGGTGTAGTATCTCCTGAGTTATCCACTGATTCTTAGTTGATCTTTTCTTCCTTCCTAACATTTCTTCAGCAGCCCTACTGACTTCATTTTTCATGACTCTCCACTCTTCCTCTACTGTGTTTCCTTCGGCCTTTTCATTTAGTTCTTGTGCAACATGTTCCTTGAAACAATCCATCACATTCTTTTCTTTCAACTTGTCTAGATCCCATCTTTTTGCATTCTTTCCTTTCTTCAATTTCTTCAACTTCAGATGGCATTTCATGACCAACAAGTTGTGGTCAGAGTCCACGTCTGCTCCTGGGAAAGTTTTGCAATCCAACACCTGGTTTCTGAATCTCTGCCTAATCATAATGAAGTCTATTTGATACCTTCCAGTGTCTCCAGGTCTCGTCCACGTATACAGCCGTCGTTTGTGGTGTTTGAACCAAGTATTGGCGAGGACTAAATTATGGTCAGTGCAGAATTCAACCAGCCGACTTCCTCTTTCGTTCCTTTGTCCCAATCCAAATTCTCCTACTGTGCTACCTTCTCTTCCTTGGCCTACCACTGCGTTCCAGTCTCCCATCACAATTAGATTCTCGTCACCTTTGACATATTGTATTAAATCTTCTATCTCCTCATATATTCTTTCAATTTCTTCATCATCCGCTGAACTAGTAGGCATATAGACCTGCACTATTGTGGTGGGCATTGGTTTGGTGTCTATCTTGGGGACAATAATTCTTTCACTATGCTGGTCGTAGTAGCTTATCCGCTGCCCTATTTTCTTATTCATTATTAAACCAACTCCTGCATTACCCCTGTTTGATTTCGTGTTGATAATTCGGTAGTCGCCTGACCAAAAATCCTGTTCTTCCTGCCAACGTACTTCACTTATACCAACTACACCTAACTTTAGCCTATCCATCTCCCTTTTCAGATTCTCTAACCTACCACAACGATTCAAACTTCTAACATTCCACGCTCTGACTCGCAGAATGTCAGTATCCATCTTCCTGATGATCGCCCCCTCTCGTGTAGTCCCCACCCGGAGATCCGAATGGGGGACTAGTTTACCTCCGGAATATTTTACCCGGGAGGAAGCCATCATCAGTACATCATTCATACAGAGAGAGCTGCATGTCCTCGGGAGGTGGTTACGGCTGTAGTTTCCCGTTGCTTTCAGCCGTGTAGCAGTATCAACACAGCTAAGCCATGTTGAGTATTATTACAAGGCCGTATCAGTCAATCATCTAGACTGCCGCCCTTGCAACTACCGAAAGGCTGCTACCCCCCTTTCGATGAACCATTCGTTAGTCTGGTCTCTCAACAGATACCCATCCGATATGGTTGCACCTGCGGCTCGGCTATCTGCATCATTGGGACACGCAAGCCTCCCCACCGCGGCAAGGTCACATGGTTCGTAGAGGAGGTCATATTCAATATAGTTTTAAAAGTTAAGTAGTTCTTATAATAGCGTGAGTCTCAGATGCTCTGGGAATGTGATGAGTTGTTGTTACCTTCTTATGACACTGGATCTTGTTTGAAAACAATTTTAAAAACTTGTATTATGCGTGTGTTGGTGAAAATTACAACCACAGTTGAGTTGGAATTCCATAGGAGAATCTTAAGTGTTATTTGGCATTCGACTGCATTTATTAGTCGGCTGGTTGGTTTGCAACTCGATCCCTCAACATTCAGAGTGTTATTTTTCCTTTACATTTGCAGGAATAGTCTCCCAGACGTTGCCTCGGCCTTCCGTCTGGTGTTGTACTGGTGTACTAATTATTTTTAAGGTTTTTAATGTCGCTTTAGGATTAAGAAGAGATGAATATGTCCTTACTTCTTGTAATTATTGTGCCTTTAAACATTGCAAATGTCAAAAATCATATGAAAAACACGTGTAGGGAGTTCATTAATTTAATGTTCACATTTTTATAATTTCGTCTCGTTTTCACCAGACCATCCTCTTAAGATAGCCGATCATCGATTGATGCTTGTTCTTGAAGGTTAAATAAAAATTGAGGTAATGACACCAGTACTAACCAATTGTCTGCTTGCAGAAATCCTCACGAGTTTCTGGAATCTTCTCGATGTGCTTTGGGGGGAATTCCTAATCACTTTGTGATCTTCAAACGATATTATGGGAACTTGTAGCAATACGTTATTTTATAGAAAGGGAATCCATTGAAGACCGACCTTTCAAATCCACCTGCTCTTAAAGGTTAATATGTGATAAAGTAAAAGTATGCACACTGAGTCTTCACTCGACGCTGTATCGATTTCCAACAGCTCCCTCATCTGAAATCATAGCCTAGGCGTTAAGGAAGAGATGTAATAGTTTCTCTTTGTTTTAAGAAGATGCTATTAAATGTCAGTCTGCCCACCCCACCGACATTCATACACTGAATTATGTGAGCGGCACCTTCATTCTATAACAGCGAGCTGCTGTATATGGAATGACATCCCAACCTCAGTCACGTTCGTATTGTCGGAGCTAAAGATGAGAGTGAAACAGGTCAATTCTCGTTCATATCAGACGACACAGTACAATGTAAATACCATATCTTTTTAGAAAACTAATACATTTCTTTTTCTTTTTCCGGTGCCGTCTCCTCGCCGAAGATTGACGACCATAATGGAATAGTTTTCCCTACTTTTTGCTTCTCGTATCAGGATTGCCGTACCGTATAATCAATGTCGAACTATTGTTGGAGATTGCACGCCCAGAATAATCTTTTCAACCCACGCCCACATTTCCTTCCTATTTTGCCATCGATGAAAAGTTGTAACAGACTGCATTTGTCTTTTCGGAAAATTTTCCCGAAATAGGCTTTATACATATAATAAATAAATGAATCATTAATAAACGAATAGATAGAACAATAAATAAAAATGTCCGAACGAGTTGGTCGTGCGGTTAGGGGCGCGCAGCTGGAGAATTCGAATTCGAGAGAGAGTGGGTTCGAACCTCACTGTCGTCAGCTCTGTAGATGGTTTTCCATGGTTTCCAATTTTTACACCAGGCAAATGCTGGGGCTGTACAGTAATTAAGGCCACGGTCGCTTCTTTCTCACTTCTATACTTTTCTATCCAATCGTCGCTATGAAACCTATCTGTGTCGTTGCGAAAAAAGCAATTTTTCAAATAAATAAATAAATAAATAAATAAATAAATAAATAAATAAATAAATAAATAAATAAATAAATAAATAAATAAATAAATAAATAAATAAATAAATAAATAAACTCTCAGTCATATAATTATATTGTATTTTCAGTCTCCGTAATGGGTGAGCAAGACCGATGAAGTACCCCCTGGTATTCATAATGACCTCTCAAGAATAGCGTTAATTTCTTCTGAATAACATTACCATCCACTGCAAGAGACCCCTCCAGCGTGTTGTTGAAGTTAGCTAAAGTTGCTAATTAAATTGACTAAACCTTAATGATCTCTCTCTTCTTTCCCTGCGAGGACTGTGAATAAGAACACGTTTTCTTCTTCTTTAGCCGTAGGCTGTACTAATCAGAGAAGGCTTTGGTGTACATGACATGGGGCTTTCATTTCTGTGCAGAGTGTTCGCGAGGGTGTTGAGTAGAGGATATGTACACTTTACGGCATAAGACATGGTAAGCAGATGAAATTCTGTTAATTACGACGAATGAATATGAGACTGAAACTAGCTTGAGGGGACTAGATGCGTGAAAAAACGTACCGGCTTGACATAAACACTTTGGATACCAAAGTGATGATCGAGATCTCTCAAACAACAACAATCCTGATGTCGCAAGAGTTGCTGGCAATGGAATTTTATTCCCTTTCCTATTGGTTTTACGTCTCACCGACAGGTTTTATGGTGACGATGGGATAAAACAGGGCTAGTATTGGGAAGGAATTAACCACGGCCTTATTTAAGGTAGAGCCTGAGGTGGGGAAACCACGGAAAGTCATATTCAGGGTTGACGACAATGGGGCTTCGAACCCACCATCTGCCGAATTCAAGCTTTCAGCTACGTGATCCGTATCGCATTCTCAACTCACTTGTTGACAGTTAGATCATTGGATATCTGGAACCGTCGTCACCAACACGATGGCAAAGCAAAGCTCTTTTGTCATCTGAACACCTCCGTCACTACGAAGACGAAACTCTGACTTGTGTGAACTCTCTTACTTCCCATTGCAACATACATACTTAGTATAATATGGATCTCCCGTAGGACTGATGCTCTGAAAATATGTTGTGGAATATTGCTCTGGATGCCGAATCAATCATATCGAGATTGTCGACCGTTTTCAGCTAGCAATTTCTCAAGTAGTTCGTGAACATTGTTAGGAGTCCAGATGTGTTGGAGATACTCATCAAAAAGGATAAAATTGAGACCCTTCGTGCGCTTTCCTTCTCTTTTGCCAAGAACATTTTTTGGAGGGTCGGATCTCTTCCATTTTAATTTATGATTAGTGTTAACAGACGAAGGTTGCCCAGTTGTACTTCCCTTAAAAACAATAACCACCACCACCACCAACAACATAACACGCGATAGAGTTCTTGCAGCGCTTGGAGAAAGTCCTATCATTATGGCCACGATGGCAGTGGATTCTGATTTCTGTGAATAAGGGAATGACACAATATTGTTTAGGAGCCATAATTTTCAGTTTTGCCGACTCAAGAACATTAACTTAGTCTTACAATCATCCAGCGCATTAACCCATTTTCCCCACAATGACGGGTAGTGTTTATTGGTGTACTGTACATAAATTGAAAATGCATTTCTGTCACTATTAAAACACTATAATCGTGAATGTAATTAATTTTACGACCACACATATGATTGATTTTTTACGTACTGTATTGTTAGATGAGCCATCCCCGTAGTCCAGAGTTAGTGATCACGTCTCTTATTGGAAGGTCCCGCGTTCGATTTCCTACCAGGTCAGGCATTTTTACTTGGATCTGAGGGCTGGTTCGAGGTTGAGGATGCGATATCGTCTGCCGTCTATAAAACAAAGAAAACGGCCAAGAGGCATTTGTCGCATAACATCGTAATCTCCAAGATTTCGGGCGGACAGCGATCGCTTGGTAGCCAAGGCCCATTTGGGTTGTACCATCGTAGTGTTTGTTTAATTAGTAGGCCTGTTCCTATCCGAGTACCATTTCTCACCTTTATAAAATTGGTCCTTGTTCACAGAATTGCCTTTAAGGATTTTCGTTCCTTAAATTGCATTACGATTTTGGGATAATAATAATAATAATAATAATAATAATAATAATAATAATAATAATAATAATAATAGCTAAAACGTGAGTCACTTTATCGTAACGAAAAAGAATGAAGCATTGACCGACTTCTTATTGATAGTAGAGAAGTTGGTAGATAATAAAAATCTCATAACGCGTGAAACAGTTGTAGTGATTGTAACTTTACATAAAGCGAGGGAAAAATCTTGACGTGGTGCTGATAAATTTAGATGAGCTCTATAGAGAAACTGAAGTGATAGCTGGTCTTTGTGACCATGAAGCTGTCTTTGTCGCAGTTAAAAATAAATGTGATGGAATGGAATTTCGTAAAAAATGGGAACATGTGGCATCACCATATAATTGATAAGAGAGTATTAGAGAAATTTGAAAACAATGGCAAATGTTAAATAAAATGTAATTAGTCTGCAGGGTGGATATTGTTGAGGAGTGTGAAAATAGGTATGTACCTTTAAAAGTGGCAAAGAATTGTAACGACTCATTCTATTATTACAGAAAATAAATTAAAAAGAAGGTGCAGATTAGAAAGAAATAGATTTAGGAATGGTTGTGAGAGTAAGGAGAGATTGAAGGAGCACATTAGGAAGTTGAATTTAGCGAAAAAATCAGCTAAGGGTAACATGTTGTCAAACATAATTTGCAGTCATATGAAATTTAGGGAGCAATGTATGAATATGTATGGTTACTTTAGAGAAGAAACAGGTTCCAGGAAAGACATTTCGGGGATCATCAATGAAAAATGGGAATGTACATATGAGGACTTACTTACCGAAAGCAGCAGTTTTTAACGGTACTTGGATATAATGATAAGGTCCAGGTAGAAGAGGCGACTAATAACGGCGAATTATTTGAATTTGCCCATGTTAATAAAGATATTTACAAAAAAATGAATGATAGACAAGCAGCTGGGATTGATAAGATTTCTAGGGATATTTAAAAGGCTATGGGTTGGGATATAGTGCCATATCTGAAATACTTACTCGATTACTCTTTGAATGAAGGAGCGATACCAAATTAATGGAGAGTTTCTATAGTAACCCCAGTGTACAAAGGAAAGGGTGATAAACACAAAGGGAATAATCAGGCCAATCAATTTGGCATGTGTTGTTTGTAAGCTGTAGGAAAGCTATCTTCTTCGTCTTCTTCTTCTTAATTATACTGTACACGTTTACGAAATTACTAACTCGTTCAATAGGTGGCAGTTCGGGGTTAGAAAAGGTTTCCAGTGAGGCTCAACTTGTAGGAACCCAGCAAGTTATAGCAGATATTTTAGATCCAGGAGGTCAAATGGTCTGTATCAATATTGACCTATCCAAGGCTTTTAATAGGGTAGATCATGGGAGGTTACTGACGAAAATGCGGGCTTGGACTAGATAAATGAGCGGTTGTGTTGGTGGCTAAATTTCTAGAAAATAGAACTGAGAGAATTAGAGTAGGTGAAATGTTATATGATCCTGTAAAGATTAAGACAGGGGTCCCTGTGGGCAGTATTTTTGGACCTAGGCCTATATGTTTTATGATACGAGTAAAGAACTGGAATTACAGATAAGGCTCTCTACGGGTGATGTTATACTGTATAGAGTAGTAAATGAGTTGCAGGATTGTGAGCGACTGCAGGGAACCCTAGACAATATTGTGAGATGGACAGCAGACGATGGTATGATTGTAAACGGAATGAAAAGTCAAGTTTCACCAAGGGAAACATTCCTCTCACTTTTAATTACTGTGTTGATGGGGTGATAATGCTTCATGGAAAACACTGTAAGTACCTAGATGTTAATGTAAGGAATTATTTTCATTGGGGTAATCGTATTAACGAAGGCGTTAGGAAAGGTCAGAGATCTCTTCACATGGTTATGAGGATATTTAGGGGTTGTAGTAAGGATGTAAAAGAGAGGACATATAAGTATGTGGTAAGACCCCAATTAGAATATGGTTCCAGTGTATGGGACCCACACCAGAAATACTTGATACGATAACTGGAAAAGATCCAAAGGTAAGCAACACGATTTGTTCTGGGTGATTTCCGACAAAGGAGTAGTGTTACTAAAATGTTGCAAAGTTTGGGCTGGGAAGACTTGAGAGTAAGGAGACGAGCTGCTCGACCAAGTGGTATGTTCCAAGCTTTCATTGGAGAATTGGCATGGACTGACATTAGTAAACGAATAAGTCTGTGCGGAGCTTTCAAAGGTAGGGCGTTTATAATATGGAGTTCGAATTCAAGCGGACAAATTGGGGCAACTATTAATATATAAAACGAGGATTGGAATGATTTATCAAGGGAAATGTTCGATAAATTTCCAAGTTCTTGGTAAATGTTTCAGAAAGGGCTAGGTAAACAATTGATAGTGAATATGCGACCTGAGCAACAGCCGTAAATGGAGATCATTGATGATTGATTGATTGTTTGATTGATTGATTGCTTGATTGATTGACTGATTGATTTATTTATTTATTGATTGATTGCTTGATTGATTGACTGATTGATTGATTTATTGATTGATTGATTGGTTGATTGATTGATTGATTGATTGATTGATTGATTGATTGATTGATTGATTGATTGATTGATTGATTGATTGATTGATTGATTGATTGATACCCTGATAATAACTACATCCAGGCTGTCAACTTATCGACGTAAAATAAAGCTCCTCTCACGAACATAACGTCCGTGTGATTGGAGACGAGCGTACTCATATCCTCTTCAGCCCGAGAAGAAATCTGGCCCTAGCGAGTTCGCTACGCAGTTTGCGTCACGTAGCTGTCGGCATTCGACGGGAAGTGGGTTCAAACTCCACTGACGGCAGGCATGAAGATGGTTTTCCGTGGTCTCCCTTTTTAAATATTTTTGCGATCTGCTTTACGTCGCACCAACACAGATAGGTCATACGGCGACATTGAGATAAT
Organism: Anabrus simplex; assembly: GCF_040414725.1. NCBI lineage: Eukaryota > Metazoa > Arthropoda > Insecta > Orthoptera > Tettigoniidae > Anabrus > Anabrus simplex. Next base: position 241,503,548 of record NC_090265.1, read on the forward strand.
AGAGTGCTAGGAGTAGCAAGGAAGCGAACGTTGCCTTAATTACGGTGCATCCCCAGCATTTTCCTGGTGTGAAAATGGGAAACCACGGAAAACCATCCTCAGGGCTGCCGGCATTGGGGTTCGAACCCACTATCTCCCGAATTCAAGCTGATGGCTACGTGACCCAAACCACACAGCCATTTGCTCGGTGGTCGACCTTATTCATACCAAGAAAATGCTGGGGCTGTTCCTTAAATAATGCCGCAATCACTTTCTTCTCAGTCTTAGCATTTTCCTATTCCATCCTCGTCATACGACCTTTCTGTGTCAGTTTGACGCAAAACAAATGGCAATATATATAAACCTGGCTGTTGTTTTTAACCGAAATATTAATGATCAAAGTCTATTTTATCATTGATTCCTAGAAATAATATTAAATGTTATTAGAAAGGTAAGCTAAGGAAAAATCTAATTCATTCATAGCCAGTTTAATTGAAATGTCCACCTTTTTAATTCATATGCGTTTTTGTCAACTTCTCATGTTATTAATATTATAGATGCTATCGTATCATGTCCAAGTTCAGCACGATTTCATTAGTTTAGTGATATTCCCGCCATGGTCCGACTCGTTGGCTGAATGGTCAGCGTACTGGCCTTCGGTTCAGAGGGTCCCGGGTTCGATTCCCGGCCGGGTCGGGGATTTTAAACGCTTCTGATTAATTCTTCTGACTCGGGGACTGGGTGTCTGTGTCCGTCCCAACACTCTCCTCTTCAATTTCAGACACCATACCACACTACAAACCACCACAAAAACACGCAATAGTGATTACATCCCTTCATATAGGGTTGGCGACAGGAAGGGCATCCGGTCGTAAAACAGGGCCAAATCCACATGTGCGACCCAGTTCGCACCCGCGACCCCACAGGTGTGGGAAAAAGCGGTAGGAAAAGAAGAAGAAAGAAGAAGTGATATTCCCGCCATACCCCTCTAGCTAACATGAAGTTACAATGTACTTACGATTGAAAATAGTCATTATTATGATAGGTTGACTGTAGTTACCGACGATAAACTTATCAATATTATCTACTGTTGAGAACACTAGCCATTATAGGTGTGAAGAGCACACAACACTTTATCAACCACAACTAAATGAACACCTTTACAAAATCTATTTTTCAGACTGACTAATTGAAAAGTTATCTATTTTCAAAGAATTCCGAAACAATCCTAAAATCCCATGAAATCCTGACATAGTTCATTTCTCAGAAGGTGGCATATTTGCACAGGTCAACTAATTTTTACTTCTCATTTTTATCAGGCTGTTAACAGAAGCGGTTCTTCTTACTCAACGCTGCCTGTATGCTCATCCATGGAATGCGAGGCTTCTGAACATCACTGTTTTAAAATACAATGCAGGAAAACGAGGTATTTTGCAACTTAATGGTTTAAAAATATGAGAGCGGAAAGTCCAAGATTATTTGTTGGCTATTCTCTACCAGCATATAGCTTAAATATTTCCTCGTCTGACGTTATTCAAGCCCATAATCGGTGACGTGGATTGCCTAGTTTCATATCCATTAGGAACGGGCACAATGATTGCGTGTTGGTTAGAATTTCAGCTCTTCTGGCCGCCAAGGTCCAACCAGTCGATACGAGCTAGTTTTGAACTTTACGAAAGGGTGTGGCATTAACCTGAACTTTTTGCTGAGATATTGTTCTCTTCACGGTCAGCGGAGATGCTATATGAACTGCTCAAATATTTCACAGTTTCTGCATCACAGAGCAGCGTGCATTGAAAGTTTTGGAATTCTCTGGTTTATTGATTCAGAATTCCCAACGCCAGACGAAGCGTTACAGTTGGATCATATGAAGTAAAACTCGTAATTTATGGACTCAGACTCGATGGTGCTAATCATCTTTATTTAATATAAAACCGAGCTCGATAGCTGCAGTCGCTTAAGTGCGGCCAGTATCCAGTATTCGGGAGATACTAGGTTCTAACCCCACTGTCGGCAGCCCTGAAAATGGTTTTCCGTGGTTTCCCATTTTCACACCAGGCAAATGCTGGGGCTGTACCTTAATTAAGGCCACGGCCGCTTCCTTCCCACTCCTAGCCCTTTCCTATTCCATGGTCGCCATAAGACTATCTGTTTCGGTGTGACGTAAAGCGACAAGAAAAAAAAACATCTTTATTAACCATAGAATCGGTAGATGATAGATCAACATGCGCGTTTATTTCTTCTGCTACGACAGTCCTACTTTACCGGCAATAACTGCTAGAAAATAACACGAGTTCTTTTTCTGTTAAATGCTAGCATCCTGGGAAATCGATTTATCCTTGTATTGATTAGCATCTTGGTAGAATTCATCCGTTTAAGTGTCCTATCTTTGGAAAGAATTAAGGTCATAACACGTAATTACTTTGAAATAAGATGCCCACTTCTTTGGGAGTCAATTATGAAATTTAATATGCTAAGAGGGATTAAATGTATCTATAAATTCAGGAGTGAGTTTAATTTAAGTGACAGGCGTTTTGGTTGGAGTGATGGGTGAAATGGTCTACGAGAGTCAGTCACAAAATTTTTTCCTAGAGCTTTGTAGGTGAATAGATAGAGATAGGTCAAGATAAAGAAGACTGATTTGTTTCGGTATCTACTTCTTGTCATCATTCATCATCATTCTTAGGTTGTCCCCTGAAAGAATGTTGGGGACTATCATAGAGTAATGTTTCCTATTTTGTATTTCCCGTGTTGGAGTTGTATTGTGGATGTCGAACCGCTGTCAAGGATTCCGAGTCCGGAATATATTAATCTGTATAGTAGGCCTATATTATATAGGCATGTTTGTTCTCTGCGCTACGATAGCTGCCTCAGCCGAACTTGTGTGGCGCGGCCGCCCTGCTTTAAGTGGTGTGTACAATCTTATATAAAAACTCTATAAAACAGGGCCTCTCAGGGTGCATGCGCGTGGTGCATGCACTGTGCACGGTGCAAAAGACGACTTGGCTTGGTTGACCAGAGTGCAGACCCCCCACTCCTCGATTTGGAGCAATAGCGCTTACTCTCTCTTTCCTCACGCCTGTCTCGCTCGCTCCGCCTGTCTCCCTCTTCCTCACTTGCGCCGTAGCGCTCCAAATCCGGGCTGAGTTTAGCCGAGTAGAGCCGAGTAGAGCCGATCTTAGCCGAATAGCCCAGAGACGAAGCGTTGATCCGAGCCATGCCGAGCAACACCGATGCACAGTGCACGGAGCTCTTGCGCCTCGCTCTGCACGCGTGAGATTTTGGGCGTTTGAGAGGCTCTGCTATAAAAGATCCTGGAAGTGTCGTACTTCCTGGGTTATACAAGCAGTGTATCTGGTAAGCAGATTCCAACTGACGCAAGTGAGTTCTGCCATTGTAATGTTTCTGATTTCATTCGTAATGTTTTCTTTCAGTTCCTCCACTGTGTGAGGATTTGATCGATACATTTTCCTTTCAGTTTACCCCACAAGTAAAGATTACACATTGTTAGATCTGGAGAACGAGGGGGAAATGGACCAGCACTGACCAATCAGTCTGCAAACGCTTCCGAGGTTATAAGAAGGGAATCTTCTGCTGTATGAGCAGGGACTGAATCTTGTTGAAACCACCCACGCGATTTTTCTTCTTCCGTTAGCTGATGGAAGAACGGCATCAAAATGTCATCCTGATACCTGTCGTCTCGGAAAAATAGGCCCAATTATTCGTCTTGCACTAACAGCTCATCAAACACCAATCTTTCCATCATAATGAGGGACTTCATGAACACCATTAGGATTTTCTGCACACCAATAGCGAGAGTTATGACTGTTCACACGACCATTAAGGTGAAACTAGAACTTTTACATACGAAAACATGGTGTTGCAATGATAACCGTCTCACCATGTTAACAGCTGAGATTCATACTGGCGGCTGATACTTGCCAGCTCGAACACGTGCAGGCTGCTTGCAAGGTCAAGAACTATACGCGCGCCTCCCATACTGCAGATGCCGTAGCCCAGTGTACAAACACTGTGCGTTCGGTCTGGGATTTTTAAGGGAGACCTGTAGTTGACATATTCGCAAAATATTATTTCATGTTTACTGTGTCAAAATCATGTCATCTGCAATAATACTGCAATGTTGTCCGCCATTTTAACGTGCGGCTTTGAGAAGAGCTAGTTAGCCTATCTTCAGCAGCGAGTGACGTCAACGAGTGAGCCCCGCCCTTTCGTCACTGCCAGTAACCGTTCAGAGATAAGCTTTGCGCACAAGGTCAGCCCCGCTGCGAACATTACTGTCGCCGGTAGTCGCAGGCCTCCACGACAGCGCGAGAGAAACGTAGAGATTTCAAGACGCTTCTACTCTCGTGAAGTTGAAGTATCTGAAAGAGCTGGGCCTCCCTGTGTAAGACAGGTCGGACTAGACTGAGTCGGTTCAGTGTACGCCCAGTGCTGCCAATGATCGAGACGGTTCAGTGAAGTCCAGTTGAGGACAGTGTTGACCGGGTGTAGCTAAGTGCAGTTTTTTTTAGTGTAGGGATTTTTCTTTAACGTAAATTTAGCCTGACGGCATGTGTTTATTTTACACTTGTAATGTTGTAAATATGGATGAAAGAGGAATGCATGATTTCTACATTTTTATTTTACTTTACGATTAGTTAGATGGGATAATGAGGGAGTTGTTATTATTTATTTGTTGTTGCATCAATCAATCAATCAATCAATCAATCAATCAATCAATCAATCAATCAATCAATCAATCAATCAATCAATCAATCAATCAATCAATCAATCAATCAATCAATCAATCAATCAATCAATCAATCAATCAATCAATCAATCAATCACTACTAATATGCATTTAGGGCAGTCGCCCAGGTGGCAGATTCCCTATCTGTTGTTTTCCTAGCCTTTTCTTAAATGATTGCAAAGAAATTGGAAATTTATTGAACATCTCCCTTGGTAAGTTATTCCAATCCCTAATTCCCCTTCCTATAAACGAATATTTGCCCCAATTTGTCCTCTTGAATTCCAACTTTATCTTCATATTGTGATCTTTTCTACTTTTAAAGACACCATCCGAACTTATTCGTCTACTGATGTCCTCCCACGCCATCTCTCCACTGACAGCTCGGAACATACCACTTAGTCGAGCAGCTCGTCTCCTTTCTCCCAAGTCTTCCCAACCCAAACTTTGCAACATTTTGTCGGAAATCGCCCAGGACAAATCGAGCTGCTTTTCTTTGGATGTTTTCCAGTTCCTGAATCCTGAATCCTGAATCAAGTAATCCTGGTAAGGGTCCCATACACTGGAACCATACTCAAGTTAAGGTCTCACCAGAGACAAATATGCTCTCTCCTTTACATCCTTACTACAACAGCTAAATACTCTCATAACCATGTGCAGAGATCTGTACCCTTTATTAACAATCATATTTATGTGATTTTCCCAATGAAGAACACGTGCAGGGACGAGGGACAACAATGCAGCGGAGCAAAGAGGGATAACGTAAGGAGACTACTGTGGTGTTCACCCTTTGTACCACATACAGGCTTGTGTTGTGCGTGTGTAAGCTGAGAAGCTGCGGACGCTATAGTTGAACAGCGAATTTGATCGTGAACTGCCCTAGGGTCCAAGTGAGAGTTGCAGAAGTGCGTGTAATGCAATTGCTTTATCTTTTAAGTGTCAGAGATAATAACGTATGCGACAGAATAGTGAGAACTGAGAGAGAGAGATTTTTCTTGTTCTGAGAGAGATCTTGGCAATAAAATATTACAAACTCTGAAACCTCATTTTACTCACCAGTATGATTTTGACTTGTTGACTTCGCCCCCCTATTTTACCCCTTAGAGACTGAAAGTTTCACACAAATTTCGGTAATTGTTAGGAACTGACTTATGACCTAAGAAGAACTTCTATGTAAAACTCCATTTAGTTAGACAGTTCCTGAAATATCGTGATGAGTCAGTAATGCCATTTTGAATGTATTTAAATGAGAATCGAATGCTATGATCTGAGACGGCGGAATGAAAAATAATTTTCACTTAACTGCCTGAGAGGAATATGCTCTTACAGACATCATCCCAGTTTCGACACGTCAACCATTTTGAAGGCTCGTGACCACGCAGACCTTTAAGAATAGTTCACTCATTATACGAGGTACTGGGGAGGTTAGTTTCCGATAGAAAAGACAGGTGGGCCTGGGGTATACTTTTTACCTCGCTTCATGTCAAGGTTAAAGGCAGTGGAAGTCTTACTCTGAACCACATCATGTCCTGTAAAGAGATTGCTTTGCTTTGTGGAAGCCTTTTCTAAGCCCAAGACATGAGGCTGATGAAAACAATGCACAGCTCCTCCTGCGGTGTGACAGGGGCTCTAATTAGACGCAAGAAGGCAGGGTTTGTACTCATTAATCAAAGGTTACAAAGCAGAACAATGACAACAATGGCAATATGCGAGGAAGCTGCAATTGAGTTCCTCAGCAGTGCTTTACAGAGAAACCCATTCTTCTGTAAGGAAAATATATATATCAATTTATTTTTGTACTTTCATGGCACATTTACTAATTTCTACCGAACGAGTTATTCGTACCTTATGATCACAAGCTGCTAATACCAATATCAATCCCACAGTATTTCTATTCTATCACACCTCTTTCCCAACAAGTGGATAACACCGAAATCATCACCATAGAAATATTAATGAGTTCAATAATCGTGGAAAGGTTATTTCTAAATTTGTGTTTACATTTAAGAGTTATATTACAGTAGTTGATTTTTATGCTAATAAAAGTTTTATCTAGTTAAATATTCGAAAGTGGAAATAAATTACAACAAATAGGATTTATGGCCATTTGAGGATATTAAAGCTCACGGTCAAGCTCACTGACAACCCTGCGTGCATGAGAAACAGCTGCTACGAGCGCTAGCCCAGGGTGTTCCAAAATAGCGCAAGCCTGGAGGGGTGTATATTACACATTCCTAACTTCGATACTGTGTACAAAATATGTATATATTCTTTCAAGTAAAGACATACATAATTAAATGTGCTCAACACATTTGTATAAACTGCTTTGTCATCACTCATCATCCTGTACTAGGAACATAAATAATAACTTTAAAGGTTGCTATAAGCAATAAAGCCGGCCCCGCGCTGTAGGGGTAGCGTGCCTGTCACTTACTAGGCGGCCCCGGATTCGATTCCCGGCCAGATCAGGGATTTTTACTGCATCCGAGGACTGGTTCAAGGTCCACTCAGCCTACGTGATTACAATTGAGGAGCTATCTGACGGTGAGATGACGGCCCCGGTCTAGAAAGCCAAGAATGACGGCCGAGAGGATCCGTCGTGCTGACCACACGACACCTCGTTATCTGCACCTCTTCAGGCTGAGCAGCGGTCGCTTGGTAGGCCATGGTCCTTCGGGGCTGTTGCGCCATGGGGTTTGGTTTTGATAAGCAATAAAGTACAAAAGTAAAAAGCATTTCTTTTAGGGACTTAACATGCTCAACTATCCAATCAACAGTTATGAAGCGAAATAATGCCGTATACTATGCCGCTTCTAAATCGCTATTGTAGCAAAATGTAACGTTTTTTTAATGAACTTGAACAAAGGCTTGGATAAAAATACCATCTCCTCAAGCAACAGTGTTCATACAAAAGTACACAAATACAAACACACACTAACAAATTACTGTATCAATCCTTATGCCAGAGCCTATGCAGCTGAATGTTTCAGTCATTACTTGTAGAACGAAACAGGTACACAAGAACCTCGTTTATCCGGATTGAGTGGGACCGGAAGTGATCCGGATTATCGAAAATACGGATAATCCGGAGAAACTAAAAACAAATGTTTTGTAATATATTAACATAAGGTGTACAGTAATACCTATTTTTTTTTCAATTGTACAAAGTGTAGGCCTATAATAACACTTTTCATACATTTACGACTCTGTTTTATGCACTAAAATAATGCGTGAGCTTTTTCTGTTTTACATTTATATAGCGTTTGCGCGCAGTTCGATCACGAAGACGTTTCACTAACATCAGTTCTGCCGGTGTGATGTCAGTGTGGGATTCTAAATAGGCCATCAGTTTGTCCAGCTGCATTGTTGCATCTCCATGAATCATAGTTTCTTTCGATGGAGCGCTGGTCTCATTTTCGAATTTACCATCACTCTCGTTATTACCTGCCGAGGAACAAGAGGCAATAATTTATTCATCTGCCATTAAGCCGTAGCCTGAGTTACAGTAATTTTTCGACCAGTCATTTACGTCCGAGGATCCGGGAATGCGTGCAAATGTGTCAAGGCGTAGCAGGGGGAGAGGTGATACTCCCAGGTGGCGGATAGGGGCGTCCTAACCGGCTTGCCGGCGGACTTGAGGGAAATAAAATACCTCTCGCGGACCAAACACACAACCCCCTGTGGGTGGGGGACGAAGAATACACCCACGGCATCCCCTGCATGTCGTAAGAGGCGACTAAAAGGGGCGACCAAGGGATGATTGTCTTGGAATCATGAAACTACTTGTGATTAGTACCACCACGCGGAGAGCATCATGGGTCGCTTTTACTTGCGCGTAGTACCACTACACTGTACTGCTAATAATAAGAGTTGGTGTCTGACAGGTAAGGTTGGAGGGAGGAGCACTGCACGTGCCATTTCACGATGTTGCCACATTCCTGCATTCCTTTCTACATGCTCATACCCCTCGCTTCCGGCTCACTTGTTCCCTCCTTCATTCTGGCCGCTGTGATCTGTTGTAGACTACCTGGCCAGGCGGTGTCGTCCCATTTGCGATCAATCTTATACAAACAATCAGGTTCTTATCAGTGACAGTGACAGGTTTGGCAACTCCCAGCAAGACGAGCTGCCCTGAAGTGTTATCTCCATGGCAACCGCAGTCGCCCCACCCTCGTTTCCATGGCAACCACACAGCCACTCCCTTTAACCCGCCTCGGCAGGCAGTAAACGGACCTCCCTCTAAGAAATGTCAGACGCCAACTCTTATTATTAGCAGTATAGGTACCAAATAGGTTTGTGATTAGTAGCACACAGGAGCACGTGCGGTCGGCTTTTGCAGTACCTGTGATTAGTACCACCATACGAGCAGGACCATGGGATGATAGCTACCATGGTTCTACCTTGCCTGTGATTAGTAGGCCTACCCACTATATGAGGAACACCACGGGATAGTGCAGATCCCTGTGGTTAGTACTCTTATGTGATGAACACCATAGGTTTGCGTTGCCTGTAAATGGCGCCGCAAGGTGAGAAAAACATAGGTCTGTATTATACAGGGTTATTCACCTAACACGTTACACGCAAATAACTTCTAAACCATTAATGATATCAGCATTCTGTTTTTATATTCGTAAATGGTACGCAGGGTCTTGTAAACTAACGTACTACTTAGTCTCAAGGGGTGATTAACAACCGAGATATTGATACTAACTCCATATTTTTAAATAGAACGGCACACATTTATACAACTGATTTAAAAGTTCATCTGCTTACAACTTCAAATATGTAAGTATTTTCAAAATCGGACAAATACTTTTTGAGATATAAATAAGAACAGCATGCGCTGTTTTGCATGCCGCATCAGACGGCGTGAAGTCGGGCAAGGACATATTGAGGCGCAAGCTGCTTCCTGGCCTTGATTCCAGCCACAGAATGGGTACCAGGCATGTAAGCACCTCGTACACATGTGATGGGTTTGCAAAGTGTGTATGACAGGCGAACACATGACAGGACAGAAACGGTTGATGTGTTTAAAAGGAATAATAATGAGTACTTTGCCCTGAAAGGAACATAACGAAAGCTATAATTGTCACTGGTTTTAGTGTACAGTTCATACTACTCTATGAGTTGAGAAATAAACATAACACAAAACACCGGAAGAGCTCCTTCTAGAAAAGCAAATGTTCAGAGCTGATCGTAGTGAGATGGCAGCAACACTATTATTTATGTTTTATTTTACACGCATTAGTTTCCGCAGAGCTCCAGCGCGACTGTAGTAGCGTGCATTCGGGAGAGCGTAGGTTCGAGTCCTGCCTCGCCCAACCTGACATTGATTTTCAAGGTGTCCCATGTTCAACACCAGGCAAATAACCGGATAGGTACCCTTGTGACAGGCCACGGCCGACTTTCTTTCCAAATCCTTCCCATTCCCATCCGTCAGGAAAAAAAAAAAACGCTAAACTGAGCGCAGCCTATTACATGTCAAAACAAAACAATATAACTTTAATCTCCCTTTCCCGTTGTGTGTTCACCAGTCATACATTAACGTTGCCCACCCAGGGTATGTTACGGTACATCACATTATGTTTACAGTACATGCCTGGTATCCGTTCTGTGGCTGGAATCAAGGCCAGGAAGCAGCTTGCGCCTCAATATGTCCTTATCCGACTTCACGCCGTCAAATGCGGCATGCAAAACCGCGCATGCTGTTCTTATTTATATCTCAAAAAAGTAATCGTCCTATTTTGAAAATACTTACATATTTGAACTTGTACGCAGATGAACTTTTAAATCAGCTGTATAAATTTGTGCCGTTCCATTTAAAAATATAGAGTTAGTATCAATATCTCGGTTGTTAATCACCCCATGAGACTAAGTAGCACGTTATTTTACAAGACCCTGCGTACCATTTACGAATATGAAAACAGAATGCTGATATCTTTAATGGTTTAGAAGTTATTTGCGTGTAACATGTTAGGTGAATAACCCTGTATGTCGAATTTCATAACCTCTGAGTAGTACAATAATGTGTGGAACACCGCAAGCCTCTGCTACTTTTGATTAGTACCGCAACAGGACAAATACCATGGTTCTACTTTCCTAGCAATCAGTACCGTTATGAGAGGCCGATAACTTGGATTTTGGACCCCCTTTAGACTGCAAGCATCAACGTTTCAGTGTTATGCTATAGCAGCAGTCCCTTGGTCAGTAATCCTATTCTTTTACGTCAGTTTGTATGAATGTAAAGCATTGCGGGTCGCATCCACTGATTGTTTTAAATACATGTCCATCCATTCATTCTGGTCAGTGGAGAATTTTAGACTTATCATTTGTCATTCCATTTCGTCTCATTTCGTACCATTAGGGGCCGATGACCTCGATGTTAGGCCCCTTTAAACAACAATCATCATCATCATCATCATCATCATCATCAAATGTGTCAAGGAACTCAGAAGAGTCCATGGTTCCCCATTCTCAGTTCTAGGCGAATGCTGGGACGGTACCTTTGATATACCGCGGCCGAATTACTTCCAATCCCTGTCCTTGACTATCCTCGGCGGAAAATACATTCAAGAAGAATCGACCCCGTAAAAGAAATACTGTACAAGTAAAAATACACTTTTTATTTTCTTCAATCCGAATAAAACGGAGATCCGGATTAATGAGGGCCGGATAAACGAGGCTCTTGTGTAACTGGAGCCTGTCAGTGGTAGGCAGCCCTGAGTCAGCAACGTGGGGAGCTACAAGGCGACAGAGGGGAAGAGACTTGCGCTTGCGAACACAGGTATTTCTAGGATGGGCGCTGCGCTTACGGCGGTCATGGTTTGACACCCATGTATTAGAGTAAATTTATACTTTAAATTACCAAGAAAATGTTGTTTGGGAAACTTTGATTTGGAATATTGTCGATACGCAAAGATAACGATGGGGAAAATCTGTTTTGGCATAATTTGTTTCAGGAAAATAAATCTGGGAGAAAGGTCAGTGAATCGCGGGAAGAGAAGGGCGGTTGATCTACTTCTTAAAGCGTGACTAGACTCAATTCTAAAGGCATCGTGCTGGAGTGTGATCAGGCGTACGGTGTATTGCTTGTGAACACTAGGGCAATGTTTTCCGTTCGGGCAGTACCACGCTGTCACCGCAGCATATCGCTGTTCTCATCACCAGCTGTTTACCTTGCGCGCAGCCAAAGATCCCGGTAACTTACAATAGTACGACCATATCAGATTTTCCAGAACAGAACAGAAATGGCCAATCGGACACTAGTGGAAATCCAACCCATAATAGGGATAGTATCGGATGCGAAATCCTAAGGCTGTGGGTTCAGCGGTGTCCAAATTTTGGCTATTTTGAAAATTTCCTCGGAGTCCAGTTAACACTTAACAGGTGAATAAGTTTAGCTGGTTATATAACTCTACTCGTAGTTATTGTTCTGGAGAAATATAGATTAATAGGCCTAGTTTTCATACTAATTTCAAACCGAAATAATGCTAGTTTAAATGTACACATAAATGCTAGAAATTGAGAATTCGTGGATTTTTACTCTTATTCACTTTCACGCTCCTTTCTTTCAAGTGCCTTATCCAAACTTGGACTTAGTAATTGTCCTCAGATAGACCAATGAGGACCGAGCTCGATAGCTGCAGTCGCTAAAGTGCGGCCAGTACCCCAGTGTTCGGGAGATAGTGGGTTCGAACCACACTGTCGGCAGCCTTGAAGATGGTTTTCCGTGGTTTCCCATTTTCACACCAGACAAATGATGGAGCTTTACCTTAATTAAGGCCACGGACGCTTCCTTCCCATTCCTAGGCCTTTCCTGTCCCATCGTCGCCATAAGAACTATCTGTGTCGGTGCGACGTAAAGCAAATAGAAAAAAAACAATGAGGTCAATGGGGCCGAATTAGCATGCATCCACAATGGATGACTTTAAAGATTCTACAGTTAACTGAGAAAATTAATAATTTCATACGAAATAGACGTGATAATAAGTATAATGCAAGATGTGATATTGTACTATCACAAGGTGTATGTGAGTTTCTCAAAGGGTTTGTTTTGATGGATAACATACTCCTTCTAACCCCCTTCGGGCCGATGACCTTCTATGTTAGGCCCCTTAAACAACAAGCATCATCATCATCAACAAGGTAACCCCTTTGTAACTCCTTAGCAACATTCTGAGTATCTCACTGGACGAAGAGTGGCTTTGCCTATAGTGGCTCCTCGTATTCGAAAATTATCTCCCTTTTAAAGCGCACGAGGTGTAGACGTTTTGCTGAAATCCTAAATGCTGCCATTAACGCAAGCAAAAACATACGCGGGAACATTTCCGACATACGAACGCAAAGGGTTTGTGTCTAAGTGTGACAGATGAGGCCTAAAAGATGCCAATTGGACCACACTTGAACTAAGGTTCTAACAAGTTGTTTACGTAGTAGACGAATAATATGCTACTGGTACTGTTGAAGTTATTACGAAGAAGGTATTTCAACCGTGTTACGTGAACGGGCACATTTCCCGGAAGAGTGTTCTATTGATTTCTCCATCATTAACTCCCAGCTGTTTGGTAATCAAATTCTATAATAACATACAATTATTGGCTTCATTCAAATCACCATTTGCTCGATAAGAACAAACACAACAGAACTAACGACTTATATTAACAGCTTAAACTACAAATAGTCAAAGGAGGAGTAAGTATGCAGTAATTTATAAGGTGCTGAAAATATTTCATTTAGGAATAGAAATGTCATATCAACCATCATTTAGAAAGTAATAGAATACACTCTTTGGACATAGTCTCTCCGACAATATGCACATGGAATGAGTGGTAGAAATGAAGTGGTAATGAGCATAATAAAAGGCCATGCAACAGTTCTTTAGCGACTACAAAAGCGGATCAAACAGTGCACACTGCTCTTCCCATGTCAGCAGGATGTAGTCCCCACTTGGACGTTGATATTTACATCATTTTGGTTCGAAAGAGATTTGCACAGGGAGATCTTTTCTCCTGACACAAGTTAGCCAATCACTGTTGTATCTGGTTCCCGGTATTTCGAAGGTGGCACTGGGTCAGAGTTGACCTTTCACATGCTTTACTGGGGTCAATCAGGGAACCTTACTTGACGTCAGGTAGCTCTCAGGCACACGTGCTGCGTGTGAACAACGAGCGTTGTATTGTCGAAAAACTGTTCCAGTTCTGTCTCATGACAGAAAACAGAGGACGTAGGATATAACTGAAGTACCACTGTGACATCAGGGTACCCCGAATAGCTACCAGAGATGATCTAAAGCCATACCAAATTGATCCAAGCCTTACGATGCGGGAAATATTGTTGGTGTTTCTTTTTAAAACGTTGGTAGGACGTGTATTTTCTTTTCGGTGCTACCACACTTGCAATCGATGGTTATCGTGGTAATATAAAACCGAAATTCATCACTGAATATGATTGTACACCTCTCGTCATCAATCGACAGATCCTCGTTACGACTCTACTTGAAAAGGAGTTATGTCTGCCCTGGTGTTAACGGCAGCTTATACAAGGTGAATCCGTTGTTCGTCTCATATTATAATGATACAGTGTGTAACTGAGTCCGACTTGCAGGTGCAGATGTCATGAGGTTGGATAATATTTGGTGTTCAACATTTCTATCTTCCCTTGGTGTCTTGTCTTGGTCGAACCTGCAATGTGTGTGTGCATGCCTTCACGTTCCAATTGGTTCCAGCATAAGGCCACAGCGACGTCTGAATGTCCTGTACGTCTTGCAATAGCAAGATATGATCACCTACCCTCATGGAGATCCATAATGCAGCCCCTATCAAACTCCATCAAGTACTAGTAATGCTAGTGAGTTCAAAAGTAACCTACCTGACTGACTGCATAACGCTCCAGACATACCTGATGATCATACTGATACTATAGCACTCCTATGGCTGTTCTGAACGTTACAGGCTCTTGCAGCTCCAATCATCTACACACCCACCAATCATATGAATGTATACCAAATTACGTCCACATTAGTTAATTCCTTCTGGGAACTTGTCAGTGAGCGTATATTTAGATTACAGGATCCCGTTACATGATTTTGGAAATGAAGGCCCGAATGTTCCTAGACGGTGATGCGGTGTCATTATAACAGCCACGTTCAGCAGCTTCACTTTCACACTCGATTAATGAATTTAGCTTATGGCGAGCGTAATATATTATTGGGAATTCATTAAAATATCTGAATTACGAATATAATTTCGCTCATAGTTACCTCTGTGGATCTTTGGTAGTGCGTTGATATCTGGATATCAATATTACGAGATCAAATCCGGCAGAGGCAGTCGGATTTTTGAAAGGCTTAGAAAATGGCAAATTGTCGGCAGTCCACCTGCAGTTTGGCTGATCAGAACTACTGTCCCCATCTGGAAGAGATAGATTGCTCTCTGCGTCTGCACTGCCATACAATGCAAAACTCAGCGTATTAATGATTGCCATCTACGCACCATTATTAACTTTTCATAAACCAACAAATAAACACACACACAGTGCGGCTATGTTATGGTGCTTAGAAAACCGACTAGCTCTGGAAATTTTACAAGGGAATAGTCAGTATGAACATATCGCAAGTTACGTGAAATTACGCTGATAAAATCTACGTACCATGACGTGGTCATCTATTAACTGGAAGATTCCAAAATCGGTATCGGAATATGTGACAAAATGCAAGGGAGATGTATGAGTTGTAGCAATGGGTTTTGGCCGCCCCTGTAATTACTTGATGGTGTGTAATAGATCATATGCACAAGACAATCAAGCTGCGTGCATCGCCGTACTTGTCAGTTCCTTGTCCTCTCACCTTCGAAAGGAACAACGGAGAGTGTCTAGGAGGCCTTCAGGCTGACAGCTAACACTCGCCTCCACCACGACGTCTTACACGTTATCCATTCTGTCAACGAAATTTCAGGTAATTTGTGATGATATGTCACATAGCTTCCCCTGTTAAGTACAATGAGTATACACCATTCACCTGGCATTCCTGGATATGGACAAAGCTTTGGAAGGGGTACCCTATTAGCTCATATCGAAAGCACTTCGCTTCCACAATGTCCAAGAATCCTACGTTCAATAGGTACACTCCGTTACCACAACACTCCGAACACCGTGCAGTGAGCAGCGAGAATTTAATCTCCTCTTCCGGTGAATGTCGGCGTTCACATGCCACCAACGATCACCACTTTCACCTCCTAATCATCGTCTCTACGGACACGGTGACTGAATGGTTTTCTAACACCTTAACCATGGACAATGGACTTAGCCGCGAGTTTGCATTCAGGAGATAGTGGGTTCAAACACCACTGTTGACAGTCCTGGAGATGGTTTTCCATAGTTTCTCATTTCTAGGTGAATAGCGGAGCTGTATCTTCATTACTGTTGCTTTCTTTCTAGTTGTATCTCGTCCTATCCCACGTCACCACAAGACCTGTATGAGTCGGTGCAATGCAAAGCCAATTGCAAAAAGAAAGAAAAGTAGACGATTTATTCTATATTTTTAATGATTTTCTTGCCCACCGCCACATTTCCTATAAGTTCACCTCTATGTTACGCATTATTTTCTGCTTTGGAGAGCTTCATTCCTATCTCTCTGCATTTTTCTCCTAGGTGTCTCATCATAGATTGTAACACCGTAATATCACTTGTCATCCGCAAATCTCTATTCATCAATCGTGATTTCTTTTTCAAGTCATTGTTTTGGCCATATAGCTATCTGAAGGACAACCACGAACAATTTAGCTGTATATTGCCATTTGTCATCTTCATAATGAAATAACTATATACATTATTATATTGTGACGTGCCAGCCCTGTCTTAGCCCGCTTCGGTATTTCCCGGAAGGGATGAAGAAGCCAGGTTGAGGACTCCCAGCCGCCCTGAGGATATGCCACGGCCTCTTATTCTGTTGTGCTTTCGTCTGGTTTCTGGTTTCTTTGTGAGCCTTCTCGAAGACGAAACGAGAATGTTCCGTCTCTAGCCGAGCCCTGAAAATCTAGTACACCATTATCAGGATATAAAGGAGGCTAGCCACGAACGGTCAGTCAATCACCATGAATCACCATTGGACTGCATTTAGGGCAGTCGACCAGGAGGCAGATTCCCTATCTGTTGTTTACCTAGACTTTTCTTAAATAATTGCAAAGAGTTCGGGAATTTATTAAGCATTTCCTGTCTTAAATTATTCCTATCCCTAACTCCACTCCAATTAGTAGCTGGAATAGTTGATTAATGGGACTAGGACGACAATGGTGCTGGCTGTCGTCAGTGTCCCATCGGAGTCAGAGTACTGTGTGTGTACTGCCTTGGAGTACTGAGTATGGAACTGGTAGTGTTGAGTAGTTCACTGTGTGGAGCGGCCACGTGAACGTACTGTGATGAATATGTGAGTGGCTGACTTTCTCTAGAGTCGAGCCAAGGAACAGTTGTTATGTGTTTTGGTGGTCAGCAACCCTGTGTTCAAACCTGTACGTGCGCAGCTGTTGTGTGTGAAATGACAGCGTGCGGAGCAAAATTGAAGGAAGAAGGAGTATAGCCCGTACCAGGTGAAGACTGCCCAGCTGGATTCCTGCTGTGAGAGACTTGTAATTAGACAGCAATTAGTGGAGTGTTGTCATTCATGTTGAATATAATTATGTGTGTGTACTAAGTGAGTCATCCTGAATTAAATCAGTTCGATAAAACAGGTAGAGTTTTATTCGTAACATATTATAATATTTATTAAGTTCAAAATTGCAGTCTTGTGTTAGCTCCAGTAGATGCAAGAAGTCACTTGGGCTTATTATCGCGAATGAACTACCGGTACTAATAAATAAATAAATAAATAAATAAATAAATAAATAAATAAATAAATAAATAAATAAATAAATAAATAAATAAATAAATAAATAAATAAATAAATATGTATTTCGGCATAGGATTAACTTCCTTTAAAATGTTATCGATTTGTAAGAGATTCCAGAGTATCGGAATTCTGCTTCGAAAAGAGACTTTTATTTAACGTGTCCATCTTTCTATTGATGGGGGTCTGTGACATGTAAGCCCATTAAAATGCCGACTGACTGTGCCAGGATTTGATCCCGCTAATTTAATTATAAAAAATGAGTGCCTAACTTACCTCAATCAATCAATCAATCAATCAATCAATCAATCAATCAATCAATCAATCAATCAATCAATCAATCAATCAATCAATCAATCAATCAATCAATCAATCAATCAATCAATCAATCAATCAATCAATCAATCAATCAATCAATCAATCAATCAATCAATCAATCATCTGAAGTTGAAAGGGCAGACTACAAGAAATCGTAATTTGATCGATACAATGGTGTAAATTTCAACTAATCTATTTCACGATTACTGCTTTTCTCAGTTCACCACGACTCTTTGACTTTGTACGGTGACACACTGGAAAGCTGTTAGATATTTAAGAAATAATAGCTTATAGAAAGTGGTAGTTACACACACACACACACACACACACACACACACACACACACACACACACACACATATACCTTTCACATAGTTGCAGAGACATTGAATATTTCCTGAAATACACGTTCGCAGTTTATGAAAACCTATAAGTCCACGAACCCTACCTTCTCAGTCATAGCAGTTCCTAGCTCATCGTCGTCGAATCTTACAGAATTTAACTTTACACGACGTTGAAAACATAGTACAAAGTCTTTCTGGGATGATTTAAATATATTTCTCTCCTTCTCCTTTGTAAAATGGTAACTTGTCATTTATTTTGAGAATAGGGTCAGGCTGAGAAACTAATTATCGGATTGTATAACTTGACGAGCTCCTAGCAGAAGGTTCTCTGAAGCTTTGTAAAGCTGGACCAATTATGGGGTGGATTATCATTGGCTGCTAGACGCTGCGAGATAAGGCGATTGCTGGAAGAGGCACGTTCTTCTCATCATGATCGCCTTGTAAGGAAAGACTACAGCGTCTAAAGTCGACTTTAATATTGTTATTAGCATCGAATAACTAACCCACTAGTAAAATGAAAATGTCGCCATAAGACCTATCTGTGTCGGTGCGACGTAAAGCCCCTAGCAAAAAAAAAAAAAAAGTAAAATGAATCTACAATAAATCTACAAATTGACGTATGGATTTGACAACTACTCCATATTTGATTTGATATTGCTTTACGTATCACCGGTGCAGACAGCTCATATGATAACGATGGCACAGGAAAGGACTAGGTCTAGGATGAAAGCGACTGTGACCCTAGTTTACTCTAGGTACAGCTCCAGCGTTTGACCGAGGGAAAACGGGAAACCACGGAAACCCATCTTTAGGTTTTAGTACTGCCGACAATTTGGGATCGAACCCACTATCTTCCGAATGTTAGCTGATATCTACGTGACCCAAACCGCATAGCCAAGACGGTGGATCTCCACGATGTGTATCATCGTCTGCTCCTCCTTCCAGTCACATGCAGCACTTTCACAGAAACACCACTCTTTCCCAGTTCTGTTCGAATACGGTTGATTCTCGACCTTCCTTGTCGGGGATGTTGCGTGGCGGGTTTTCATTGCAACGTTTTCTCTCTTTGGGTGCACCGAGCTCTGTAGCTGCAGTCGCTTAAGTGCGGCCAGTATCCAGTTCGACACCCACTATCGGCAGACCTGAAAATGGTTTTCCGTGGTTTCCCCATTTTCAAACCAGGAAAATGCTGGGGCTGTACCTTAATTAAGGCCACGGCTGCTTCCTTCCCACTCTTAGTCCTTTCCTGTCCCATCGTCACCATACGACCTATCTGTGTCGGTGCGACGTAAAGCAAAAAGTCTTTGTAGACAATATCGAAGTCGAATTCAGTACAGCGCATGGATGTTCAGTCATTTTTTCCGTAAAGTGACTGTGTTTTATTACTAAGATTGATTGATCTATAAAGTTATATTTGAAATTAGAAGTCAACTTTGAGTTGTAAAAAAAAGGTCTCTACATATACAGCGAGTAAAGAAAATATTTGCACGTTTTTTACTTCAAGGATATGCTATAGTTGAAGAATGAAACCTTAGGTGTAAATACTGCTATTCTCCATACCAACTGAATAAGAAATCTGTTGGTTACAATTTTTTGGAAGCCTGGTACTTTTATTATTACTGTAGGAGGAGTAACAGATAGTACATTTTCACAAACTTTCAAATATCTCCGGAAAGGTTTGTTCTACCTAAAATGTGTAGGCCTTAATAATAATAATAATAATAATAATAATAATAATAATAATAATAATAATAATAATAATAATAATAATAATAATAATAATAATAATAATAATAATGTTCACGAATTAAGATTCCTACTCCATCAACGGCGAGCATCGCTGATGTGGAAACATCTTTCAGTCGTCATGGTAACAACCTAGCTGGTGATAGTGGTGATTGTTGTCGTAGTTGTTTTTAAAAGCTGCAAAATGGTCGTAAATCATAAAAAGATTGAAAGCCTAGGTGTCGAATGCCCTAAAATCCCCGGAAAAAAAAGCCTGCTTATTTGACAGTATGAAAGTAACCGAGGTATAAGCAATGCTATTAACCCCATTCCTAATGCAGCCGGTTCCTGGTATGAATGATGTGACAGTTTGTGCACATTAGGGGACTTAGCAAACTAATATACAACACTTTTTACGACATATTATGTAGTTTGAAAGTTATTTAGGTGTGTTTCAAGTTTTAGATTATTTAATTTTCGTGAAAAACTTTGTTATTGTGGAATAGAATTGACTGGGACCTATCTGATCATTTCCAAAGAGAAAAAAAAATAGTAATGTGATAACTATATGTATTTACCCGTCGCGCTACAGAGGTGATGTACGCCTACACAATTTTAACACTTAACTGCATACTGTTACCCGCAGGCAACATATAATTATATATCCCATTATGGCAATCCACATCACATACGAGTGTTAAGCTATTAGCCCCAATTAAGAACTGCCGGTAGATATAAAACACTGAACGTAAGTTGAACATTAAAGCTTGAAATTTTCTTCACGAAACGAAAACGAAAAAAAAAAAAAAAAATCATGCAGTAAATGGTTAACTGTCATTGAGACTCACCAATCAGCCTTGCGATCCCAAAAGCAGTGGATTCAGCGCTAATCTCGGTCATTTTACACTATTTACTTTTAATCCTATCTCAGCCCCGTCGCAATTTCGGCTGAACGTGGTCTTAAACGGTATCCAGAACGTTACAATTTACCTCAGCGGCTCATAAACAACGGATTCGACATTAATATATGTTATTTTCCATTATTTTTACATGTTATCCCTTCCCATTCTCCACCCCTAACGGAGGGTTCGGATGTTTTCATCACCATAGTATTTTTTTTTTCTTTCAGATGGTAAGTCATACGTGCACCAAGTTTCGTTGAGAGCTATTCTGGAACAATCCCACATACATCCATAATCTCGGTTATTTCAACATTCATTTTCACCCCTTCTCAACCTCCATAAATTATTAATTATTATGCGACACCTAATGGTGAAGCTGCTGGAGATCCAACAGACCTTCGACCTTAAGACTGAACATACTAGATATTATGCGCTAGTTTCCTCTACCTAATATTAAAATCTCCGGTATGCAATAATGTTATTGCTTTTGCGTCCCACTAACTATTTTTACGGTTTTCGGAGTCACCGGTATGTGGTTATATATCGAGCTTCAAATAGACTTTCTTATTCTCCCAGGAACAGGTAGCTGATTGTAGAGGAAAAAGGCTAATGGTAAATGATAAAATGTACCGTACATTTATGAGAATACGTATGTTGATTGTTTAGTGCTATGCATGTACACAGTATTTAATCCTTCGAGACTCGGATGAAACAGGCATTGTTTCACGAACTTTCTTTGCAGAGGCACGTACATTTGAAAATAATAATAATAATAATAATAATAATAATAATAATAATAATAATAATATTAATAATAATAATAATAATAATAATAATAATAATAATAATAATAATAATAATAATAATAGTAAAGCCTCCGTGGCTCAGATGACAGCGCGTCGGCCTCTCACCGCTGGATACCGTGGTTCAAATCCCGGTCACTCCATGTGAGATTTGTGCTGGACAAAGCGGAGGCGGGACAGGTTTTTCTCCGGGTACTCCGGTTTTCCCTGTCATCTTTCATTCCGGTCCGCCTCTGTGGTGTAGTGGTTAGCGTGATTAGCTGCCACCCCCGGAGGCCCTGGTTCGATTCCCGGCTCTGCCACGAACTTTGAAAAGTGGTACGAGGGCTGGAACGGGGTCCACTCAGCCTCGGGAGGTCAACTGAGTAGAGGTGGGTTCGATTCCCACCTCAGCCATCCTGGAAGTGGTTTTCCGTGGTTTCCCACTTCTCCTCCAGGCGAATGCCGGGATGGTACCTAACTTAAGGCCACGGCCGCTCCCTTCCCTCTTCCTTGCCCCTGTTCAGCATAGCAGGTGAGGCCGCCTGGGCGAGGTACTGGTCATACTCTCCAGTTGTATCCCCGACCAAGAGTCTGAAGCTCCAGGACACTGCCCTTGAGGCGGTAGAGGTGGGATCCCTTGCTAAGTCCGAGGTAAAAACCGAATCTGGAGGGTAAACAGATGATGATGATGATGATGATGATCTTTCATTCCGGCAACACTCTCCATTATCATTTCATAGCATTTATCACTCATTAACAAATCACCTTGGGAGTGGCGACCCCATTGTAATAACAGCCTATATATGTTTCATTCATTACATCCCTGACCCGGTCAATGACTGGAAAACAGGTTGTAGGTTTTCATTTTCAATAATAATAATAATAATAATAATAATAATAATAATAATAATAATAATAATAATAATAATAATAATAATAATAATAATATCTTCTTTTCTTAATCTGTTTACCCTCCACGGTTGGTTTTTCCCTCGGACTCAGCTAGGGATCTCACCCTTACCGCCTCAACGCCATTGTCCTGGAGCGTGAGACTCTGGCTCGGGGTGATAAAACTGGGGAGGAGGACCAGTACCTCGCCCAGGTGGCCTCACATGCTATGCTGAACAGGGGCCTTGTGGGGGATGGGAAGTTTGAAAGAGAAGGTAAGAAAGAGGGAAGGAAGTGGCCATGGCTTGAAGTTGGGTATCATCCCGTATTTGCCTCGAGAAGAAGTGGCATACAACGGAAAACCACTTGCAGGATGGCTGCCGAAGGAATCGGACCCCCTCTATTCAGTTGACCTCCCGAAGCTGAGTGGACCCCGTTCCAGCCCTCGTACCACTTTTCAAATTTCGTGGCAGAGCAGGGAATCGAACCCGGGCCTCCGGGGGTGACAGCTAATCATGTTAACCATTGCGATTAACTTCAGCAACACATGGAAAATATGTAGTTTAAAAAGAATAATACTAATGTTATTGGCTTTATGTTCCACTAACTAGGCTACATTTACGGGTTTTCGGGGACGCCGAGGTGCCGGAATTTAGTCCCGCCGGAATTTACGTTCGAGTAAATGTACTGACACGAGGCTTCAAATACCACCGGACTGAGCCAGGATCGAACTTGCTAAGTTGGGGTCAAAAGGCCAGCGCCTCAACCGTCTGGGCCACTCAGCCCAGCAGTTTGAAAACAGAAGTGCAGGCATATCCACTTGTAGCCAAAACAATATTACGATGACTATACTACTACTACTATTAATAATAATAATAATAATAATAATAATAATAATAATAATAATAATAATAATCCCGTGTGGGGATTTACCGGTTACCTCCATCGGGCGCGTCCCATTGGAATTGGGGAAGCTCGCTGGCTCTACCGCCAGCAGAGTCAGAGGGTAGTAGGGAAATAAAATACCACCGTGAAAAACAAACTGGTCCCTTGCCAGGGTTACGGCGAAGACTGGTAAATGACCAGAAGCCAGAAAACATCTTGAGGCAACCTCTAGGGCTAACAACCCTAGTTGTAAAAGGATGGGTACCCGTCCAAAGCAAAGTCAAGTCAAAAAGCATGATGGCACAACATTTCAAGAAACATACCCCAGGGGGTAAATCTTCGGATAAATCCCTCGTCGTAAACGCCACGGCGCACGAGACTGGTTCGGATTCTGGAGGAGACTCCACATCATGCAAGAGACGAGTCGGAGCGTCTCGGTGTAGCCCGAAGAGTCAAAAACTCAGGTCAAAATCTAAAACCTTTCTAGCAACTTTCAACATAAATTCTCTTACACAAACTGGCAAGCTGAAAACCCTCACCAAAGCTCTTCACGAAAATCAGATAGCCATAGTGGCCCTACAGGAAACAAGGTACCCAGATGAAGAGATTTTTGAATATGAAGGCTACCGATTTTTCAAGAGCAAAGCGCAAAGAGGAATCCTCAATGGAGCTGTGATGCTTGGAACCGCGTTTGCTGTTAGAACCAAGATCCTTAAATCGGTTGCAAATTTCAAACCTGTGAATGACAGATTGTCTATACTCACAATTAAATGCGAGAACAAAACCTACGTCCTAGTTAACGCACATGCTCCTACAAACGATAAGAACAAGTCGATCCAGACGAAGTTGATAATTTCTGGGACCTACTGGATGAAAAATTAAACAAAATCCCTAAACACCATGTCAAGCTTCTTTTGGGTGACTTCAATGCCCAACTAGGTCGTAAACAGAAGTACAAGAAAGTTATAGGAAATTAGCCTGCTCACAAAAGAACCAATCCCAACGGTAAAAGACTGGTGTCCATTTGCGAAAATCACAACCTGCAGGTCATGTCGACCCACTTTCGCCATCTACCCAGAAAGCAAATGACTTGGCGTTCTCCCGTCCAAGCTCGCGGAGAGTTCCAAATTGATTATGTTGCAATCTCCAAGAGAAACAGCCCTGATATTATGAATGTCAAGGTAAAGAAAGGCATCAATGTGGCCTCAGATCATTATATGTCTCTTATCAAATTCAAACCAATTCCCGCAAACACAAGGAAGACAACCAAACAGATCACACGCTTCGACAATGATAAACTTCGGCAGAGGGTCGAGGAGTTCCAGGAGAAGGCTAGACCAAATGACTGTGACTTATCAACGCCAAACGTCTCCTTGTTGAGGCCGCCAAAGACGTTGCAGAAATCGAAAGAAGCAAAAAACGTGCCTCGTGGAATGGTACCTGCGAATCAACCCTCCAAGAAAGACTCAATGCGTGGAAAGAGTACTACTCTACGAAATCAGAAAATGATTGGGAAACCTACAAAACCCAACGTGCCCAAGCAGCTAGGGTGTTCAGAACTGAGAAACGTAAATACGAAAAATCTCTCATTGAAAAGATAGAACAAAACTTTAGGAAGAATGAAAGCAGAGAGTACTACAGAGCCTTCAAACGCAAACTCACTGGCTATAAACCACCATCTCTATGCTTTGAGCGAAAGGACGGCACACTGGCGACGTCAAATGAAGAAAATTGCAGCATTCTGGCAGATTACTTCAAGAATTTACTTAATTGCTCTAAACCGCAAAGCGCCATTGAGACCAAGGAACCCTTACTCAGGTACCCAGATTGCAGACCACCCGACAGAGATGAAATCAAGCGCCACATTGCCCGTCTCAAAAATAACAAAGCGCCGGGGGAAGACTCAGTAGTAGCAGAACTATGGAAATATTTCCCAGAAGAATCACTTGATATCTTGCAAAAGCAAATAGAAGAAATTTGGAACAAGCACACCCTACCCGAAGATTGGAAAATAGCTTTGATACATCCATTACACAAAAAAGGCAGCATGAAGAACATCAACAACTACAGGGGAATATCTTTGCTACCCGTGACTTACAAAATTCTATCACTTGCCATCCTGGAGCGTTTGGAAGCACAAGTCGAACATCAAATAGGTGAATACCAAGGAGGGTTCAGAAAAGGTCGCTCAACAGCTGAACAGATCCAAAATCTCAAAACGATCATCAGATATTGTACACTAAGGTCCAAGCAGTATGTGTCTGTCTTTGTGGACTTTAAGAAAGCGTACGACTCCATTGACCGGGAAGTCCTGCTAAACATCTTAAATGAATTTGGAGTTGATTTGAAACTGCTGGCATTAATTAGAGCCACCCTGACCGATACAAAATCTAAGGTGAAGTTCCACGGATGTCTCTCGCATTCCTTTGACATCAAAACAGGAGTCCGACAAGGTGATGGGCTATCCCCGATACTCTTCAACTGTGTTCTTGAAAAGATGATCAGAACCTGGCGGGTGAGATTACAGGAAACCAACTACAGTCCATTGAGAATAGGAACCAAATCCAAGGGGATCGCAACAGACTGCTTAGAATTTGCCGATGATATTGCTGTTCTCTCAAACGACATAGAAACCGCTAGAGCTCAAGTTGAAATTTTAAAGGAAATTGCCGAACAAACTGGTTTGCAGATATCGTTTGAGAAAACAGAAGTAATGGCTGACATCAAAGAGGCTCCACCAAAACTCCATACAAAATACGGGGACATCACCCGAGTAGACAAATTCAAATACCTGGGTGAGATCATCATGGAAAATGGACTGGACAAAGAAGCACTTCAGGAGCGAGTACGCAAACTGGAAATAGTCTACCAAACATCCCGCACAATCTACAACAAAAAATGCCTTTCCCAAAACACCAAGATACGTCACTATGAAACAGTTCTGAAGCCAGTAGTTCTATATGCAGCCGAAACCCTGTCTCTAAATGCCAGCACAGGACTCCTTGAAGAACTGGAGAAAAGAGAACGTGAGAGGAATCTTGGGATCAAAGTACAGAAATGGAATCCATCAAACGAGATCCCACAAGGAAGTCTACAGGAAAATAGAGAAAATTACCGACATAATCAGAAAAAGATGGGCACGATTTTACGGTCATCTGAAAAGAATGGACGGAAGAAAGTTAACTAAAGAAATCTTTGACTGTTTTGATTCAAACCCCAAAACCACAATTCCCTGGTTTAGAAATACCAAAGAAGACCTGCAAATGCTACATATCTCAGCTGAAGACGCCCTTAACAGAGATCTCTTCCGCAAGAAAATATTGACGAACGGGCTAAACCGAGACGAGCAACCGAAGAGAAGACACGATGCCCCTTGGTCAGAGGAGCGTAAGCAGGCCCACTCACAAAGAATGAGGGAAATTTGGGCTCTAAAGAAGGCCAAGTTCAGTGTCAAATGCAACAAGACTTAACGTGGTCCTTGATGGCCCCAGCGAATCATATAATAATAATAATAATAATACTACTAATAATAATAATAATAATAATAATAATAATAATAATAATAATAATAATAATAATGAAATAGGAGATGCAATTTTGAGGTCTGAGTTTGACAGAGCTCTGAGAGACCTAAATAAGAATAGGGCACCTGGAATTTATGATATTCCCTCTGAATTACTGAATGCCTTAGGAGAAACCAGCATGGCAAAGTTATTCCATTTAGTGTGTAAAATGTATGAGACACGAGAAGTCCCATCCGATTTTCGGCAGAATGTTGTTATATAGCTATTCCCAAGAAAGCTCGTGCTGACAGGTGTGAAAACTACCGCACCATTAGTTTAGTATCTCATGCCTGCAAAATTTTAACACGTATTATTTACAGAAGAATGGAACAACAAGTTGAAGCT
Organism: Anabrus simplex; assembly: GCF_040414725.1. Classification (NCBI taxonomy): domain Eukaryota; kingdom Metazoa; phylum Arthropoda; class Insecta; order Orthoptera; family Tettigoniidae; genus Anabrus; species Anabrus simplex. The sequence continues at coordinate 241,530,906 of NC_090265.1, forward strand.
GAGTTGGGAGAAGATCAATTTGGCTTCAGAAGAAATGTAGGAACACGTGAAGCAATCCTGACTTTACGTCTGATATTAGAGGATTGAATCAAGAAGGACAAGCCCACGTACATGACATTCGTAGATCTAGAAAAGGCATTCGATAAAGTTGATTGGACCAAGCTATTTGCGATTCTCAAGGTGATTGGGATCAGATACCGAGAACGAAGAATTATCTACAATCTGTATAAAAATCAGTCTGCAGTTATAAGAATGGAGGGCTTTGGAAAGGAAGCAGCAATCCAGAAAGGAGTGAGGCAAGGCTGCAGTTTGTCCCCCCTCCTTTTCAATGTTTACATAGAACAGGCAGTAAAGGAAATCAAAGAGGAATTTGGAAAAGGAATCACAATCCAAGGAGAGGAAATCAAAACCTTGAGATTTGCCGATGATATTGTTATTTTATCCGAGACTGCAGAAGATCTCGAGAAACTGCTGAATGGTATGGACGAAGTCTTGGATAAGGAGTACAAGATGAAAATAAATAAGTCCAAAACAAAGGTAATGGAGTGCAGTCGAACGAAGGCAGGTGATGCAGGAAATATTAGATTAGGAAATGAAGTCTTAAAGGGAGTAGATGAATATTGTTACTTGGATAGTAAAATAACTAACGATGGCAGAAGTAAGGAAGATATAAAATGCAGACTAGCACAAGCAAGGAAGAGCTTTCTTAAGAAAAGAAATTTGCTCACTTCAAACATTGATATAGGAATTAGAAATATGTTTTTGAAGACTTTCGTGTGGAGCGTGGCATTGTATGGAAGTGAAACATGGACGATAACTAGCTCAGAAAGAAAGAGAATAGAAGCTTTTGAAATGTCGTGTTACAGAAGAATGCTGAAGGTGAGATGGATAGATCGAATCACGAATGAAGTGATACTGAATCGAATAGGCTAGAGGAGATCGATTTGACTAAATTTGACAAGAAGAAGAGATGGAATGATAGGACACATCTTAAGACACCCAGGACTTGTTCAGTTGGTTTTTGAAGGAAGTGTAGGTGGTAAGAACGGTAGGGGTAGACCAAGGTATGAATATGACAAGCAGATCAGAGCAAATGTAGGATGCAGTAGTTACGTAGAAATGAAAAGGTTAGCACATGATAGGATGGCATGGAAGGCTGCATCAAACCAGTCTATGGACTGATGACTCGAACAACAACAACAACAACAACAACAACAACAATAATAATAATAATAATAATAATAATAATAATAATAATAATAAACATTGCACATTTACTGCTGATAATATTTCTTAACATTAGTGAATGATTTTGCGACCATGAGTAATTAAAATGATCATTTCTAAATATAAATTTCTTAACAGAATGTAATACACGTACAATATCTTCGAAATTGTCGACGGTAAACGCATCACTTTCTAAGTTGTTTTCTTTATTAACCGTGAATCTCTCACTTCGTCATCGTCACTGTCAATACATTTTTGTAAAATCCATGATCTTCATTTTTCGCTCGATTATCACCGACATGTTCCTTTAATAAATTACATACTTTTCTTTTTCTTCTTTTACTGCTACTGCGATATCATTACTTGGTGTAAGCCATGCCGGGTATGTTAGATCCCGGCATACAGAGGGCAGTATGACCTACGTAAAACTACAATGTTTCTAGTTGCACTGGCTGAACATTTTCAGTTCCTTAGAATAATAACGACCACAGAAAGAGTTCTTTATCAATGAGGTTTCTTGGATATTTAATGAACTGAGGTTTATTTAAATCTCTGACTTATCTAGATGAAATCATTAGCCTGAAAACCTCTTATTAGGTAGATGGATCTTATTTTTATTATGCTATATTGCATTCGCACATGCATTATCTTAGAAATCAGTCTGAAGTAACATAGTGGGCAATCACAATTAAACTTTGGATAAAGCATACTTTGCCTGCATGATTATGAATTTGTTAGCGTCATACCCATGTAATAAATTACCATAGATAAATTTAGGGACGTGGATGGAGAAGACTATTGTGGGTTTGAATTAAAATATTCGCTACAAGTTGCCTAGTACCTGTTTGTTACTTCTATGTATATAAAATAACAGTTTTATCTGTACATTGCTCAGAATTTGAAAAGAATGGTATTTCTGTATCGGTCATGTCCACAGTAACCAGGAAATGCACATTTTTCTTTTCCGTAATTTCTGTCTGTCTGTCTGTGTGTATGTATGTACACGCATCGCTAGAAAACGGCCAAAGAGAATTTAATGAAAATCGGTATGCAAAATCGGGGAATAAGTCGCTACAATCTAGGCCATAAATAATTTTATTCACGCTGAGTGAAATGGTAGTTTAGGGGAAGGCTTAAAATTTAATTTTCAAATATTTATGTTTTTAATAGTCCTATCTTCATAAAAATTGGTATTCAGAGTCGAGGAATACGTCGCTATAATCTAGCCTATGAATAAATTTAATCACGCTGAGGAAATGGTAGTTCAGGGCAAGGCCTAAAATTTTATTTTAAATATTTACGTTATTAGTGGTCATATTTCATTGAAAATTGGTATGGAAAGTCTGAGAATGAGCCACTACAATTTATGCTATAAGTAATTTTTTTACGCTCAGTGAAATGGTAATTTAGGGGAAAGCCTAAATGTAATTCTCAAATATTTCTATTATTAGTTGTCGTATCGATAAATACTACATAGCCAAAGTTATAGAGAATAAAATTTCCGACCATTTATGTCTTATACATTTTTACCGTAGCGGTTATGATAACACAGATATTCATGAATTTGTATTTTTGTTGCTAAGTCCATATCAACGCCGAGCCACGAGAAAATGGGTTAACAGAATTTAATGAAAATCGGTATATAGAGTCGGGGAAAAAGAAACTACATTCTAAGCTATAAACAATTTTATTCATCCTGGATGAAATTGTAGTTTAGGGGAAGGTGCTTAAAATGTAATTCTTAAATACCAATGTTACTGGTCCTATCGAAAAGTACTATATAAACAGTTATAGAAAATACAATTTCCGATCATTTATCTTTTATTCAGTTTTACCGTACAGACTATGATAAGAGTGGTATTTAAGGGTCGGAAGAAAACGAAATGTGCAGGCCTATAATATCGAAATTACATGACATTGATCAACAATAACATTACATTGACCATTGTTTATTGTGATGTTCTTTGTTTCTTATGGTGCTTCTCAACTCCGATAGAGAAAGTTACTTGTTCAAAGCTTAATTCTACCCATATTCGATTATGGTGACGTAATATACAACAACCTAAACACCACACTTAACGCTAAACTTCAGCGGGCTTATAATACATGCATCCGTTTTGTATTAAATATGCCCAGGTATTGCCATATATCACCTTGTCTTGAACAGCTGTCGTGGTTATATTTGGCGGAGAGAAGAAACCTTCACTCTGTTTCGCTTGTTCACAACATTCTCCGTACAGACAAACCAAGTTATCTGAGAATGGATCTTAAATACTTGTCATCTCCAAACAGCATACCTACAAGGTCAGAAACCTCTTCCCTGCTGAGCTTCCCAATTTACCGCACGACCGGGTACGGCAACTCATTCATACCTGCAACCATACGCTCTTGGAATTCCCTTCCGGCTGTAATTAGAGACATACATAGTAGAAATGTATTTAAAAAAACATGTTATAAATGGTACATAGACTTAAGAAATTAGTATTTAATGTTTTTTTAAAGTGACTCTCAGAAATTTTCCTTTTGTTTATAACTATTATTTAAGTTTAATTTTATAATTCATTATATTTAACTAGAAATCCTAATATTCTGTAGTTTGTACAATGTAGTACATATGAGATGGTTTGGCATAACAGCAGGCTTCATAGCCTGAGCCACGCCACAAGTCAATAAATAAATAAATAAATAGATGGGATTAGTGCTGCGTACCGAGTATAACAGCCTGACTGAATATTGGCGGGAAATAGCCGGGGAGTTAGAAAACTTTCTTCTTTAGCATGCCATTTCTCTGGTTCATACATTTTCTAATACAGCTGGTACGTAACACACTGGATCATCATAGTATTTCAGCTATTCGATCCCTACTCTAACGCGCTGTTTTGAATGAGCAGTGTACATACTTGAGGCAGAGCCTCACTTAGTGGTAGTAGTAGTAGTATTATGGCCTGGTCTAGAATAACAATTTAGGCCTTTTCCAAATTATAGCACCACAATATTCACTAAATAACTCAAAATTCAACTCTGAAAAGAGCCATTTCTTAAGAAAAGCTTCTTTCCCTTCAGTTTTATTAAATTCTACATTCAAATTATTCCAAACTAGCAGTGAAGAGGGGGTTTCTCTTCTGGCTTGGAGGAAAACTTTGCCTTCAACTCAGATAGATTTTTTCGCCGCCAGTGTAATGAATTGATATTTTCCGACTCATCGGGTACTCCTAGGAAACAGAATAGTAATTGGGCATAGTTTTTGCCCTGTGAGTCTCCACTATTCGACCCTCTCCCCGCCGAAGAAAGCCGAAGAGTGTTCACCGATCACGGCTGTCTGCGGTTTGGTCATTCCAGGTCTGAAACTTTGGACTATTAGATAGGCAACTTAGTCCTGTTCGTTAAAAGTGAGAAAATGTGTGGTGTTTCATTTGAACGAGTATTTTATAATATGAAAGCATTGGTTTTAATCGCGCCATTCCTATTGACGTCATTGCATGTTCATTTCAGTTGGAAAAACCAGTAAAGACAGTCTTTCTGAGGATGTAAAAGGGCATTATAATGAAAACATCCCAACCTGATTGTGACTGATGGTGTGAAATTGGGTCTACCATTACAGTGAAAATTCCCTCAGTCTTCATATGAGAAAAGATGTTTGGTGACCTCCCGTCGCGTTTCTACGGTAACGTTAAGAGCTATGCAACTTAATACAATCTTGCTCACAACGTGTACACTACCTAACCTAGAATTCTGTATACAATGTAGAATTCCGTAGCGAAGCACGGGTACATCAGCTAGTTACTAATATAATAGAACTATGCAAGGTTATTGGCAAAGTGTATATTAAGGAGAAATACAAGACATATTTTATTACGAAAGACCGCAGCAGGGGATGAGCTATACAAGGTTTGATACTGATTCTTCCGTACAAATGTTTCAGGACGTGTAGTGTACAGCGGATCAGAACAGATTTGAATCAATCGCTTTCATGGATCTGACCAGTTTTTCATTTAACAGCAGTTTTTGGAAACCTATTTTTTTGTTTTGCTCTTTCCTTTACGTCATACCGACACAGATAAGTCTTATGACGACGATGGGATAGGAAAGGTCTAGGAGTTGGAAGGAAGCGGCCGTGGCCTTAATTAAGGTACAGCTCCAGCATTTGGCTGGTGTAAAAATGGGAAATGGGAAACCACGGTAAACCATGCTCAGGGCTGCCGACAGTGGGGTTCGAACCCATTATCTCCCAGATGCAAGCTCACAGCTGCGCGCCCCTAACCGCACGGCCAACTCGCCCTGTTGGAAATCTCTGAAAGCGGCACTGGGCAAGTTTTAAACGACCTAATTTCATGAAGTGGGTGAAAACTGTGAGAAGTAACTCAAATGTAACTCAATTTTCTTTAACTTTCGATAAGGCAAATTTTGCCATTGGCAGACTCAATTCTAAATTACATACGAAGATTTATATATGGTTCTGTAGGTTGTCTTGTTTTTATGTCTCATCATTACATTTCAGGTACACGTTTCTCTTTGTCAGCCATTGTATTTTACAACGGAGCATCTCTCCTGATCTCGTGAGCTCTGTCATACCGCTCTTCTCGAGTGACACACAACCATAATTATTGTCTCTTGCATCACACGAACCCATTAGAGGAGCGGAAGGCCACTCCTAGTCCGCCTGTCCGGCGACGGGAACTGTTCCACCTGTAATCGCTCTATCAACTTACATGAATCTTGTATTACCCACCAATGCACAACTAAAGTGCACAGCATTTACAGTCTATTACATGGTTCGATAAGGAGGATAACAGACCTTCAGGGTATGTAATGATCCCTGTTTATTATCATTCCCCTCCGGACCTGAACAGCCATGACGTTTTCTTCTGCTCATGGCCATGAAATAGTCGTCTTATTAGCTGAATCGAAAAGCTATACAATTAAAATTGTGCATAGAATATTTCATGGTCGTTTATGTTACATATGTTTTAACCGCACGAGGAAGAACAACAGATATTATCCCGATTATTTCATTCTTCACAAAATATCTACCAACATATTTATTCCATTTAAAAATTGGACAAAGCAAAAGAAACAGAAAATAAAACGTTGGGTCATTTATATCTCGTCCATTCTTCATTATCATGATCTGTTTACCCTCCAGGTTCGGCTTTTCCCTCGGACACAGCGAGGGATCCCACCTCTACCGCCTCAAGGGCAGTGTCCTGGAGCTTCAGACTCTTGGTCGGGGGATACAACTGGGGAGAATGACCAGTACCTCGCCCAGGCGGCCTCACCTGCTATGCTGAACAGGGGCCTTGTGGAGGGATGGGAAGATTGGAAGGGATAGACATGGAAGAGGGAAGGAAGCGGCCGTGGCCTTAAGTTAGGTACCATCCCGGCATTCGCCTGGAGGAGAAGTGGGAAACCACGGAAAACCACTTCCAGGATGGCTGAGGTGGGAATCGAACCCACCTCTACTCAGTTGACCTCCCGAGGCTGAGTGGACCCCGTTCCAGCCCTAGTACCACTTTTCAAATTTTCGTGGCAGAGCCGGGAATCGAACCCGGACCTCCGGGGGTGGCAGCTAATCACGCTAACCACTACACCACAGAGGCGGACCTCGTCCATTCTTACCGTACCGTACCAGCTATAATAATAATAATAATAATAATAATAATAATAATAATAATAATAATAATAATAATAATAATAATAATAATAATCTCCATTACACACTGTTCAGTCTACAAACCCCTGAGAATGTATTAAACGCCTTCAGAATCCTCTATTTGTAACTATCTCTGTGGCCTTGTTTTGTTCCACACCTCTTATCATTTAAATAATTAGAAACTGAGACTAACCATGAAAAAAAGTATCGTTTTCCTTCTCTTGTGCTGAAGACAAGTAGGATGACACAGCACGTACATTGAATGCTTCGAGAGCTACTATATCTAGCAACAACGAAGAAACTTTCTGTATATTTCCAAACCCCTCAGAGGTCTTAGCAGAGCCGGGGACTGTTCAAGAATGGAGGACATCAGCGGCGGTAACTAGTGTTCGAATAGGTGTGTTTATAGGAAGAACAGTTCGATTATCTACATGTTCGAACACGTGACCTCTAAGCTCGGTGAACTACTATTTAGCGGGATGATCTGTGCATATCCCACACATTAATTACTGTTATAATTCCAGAAAATTTGTGCCATACATGTCTAAGGAGGGGGCTTCACGAACCCACAGCGGATATTGGACGCATTCCTTCAAATTTCTATACTTTTGCAACAATACTATTGTTTTCTTGTCAGAAATAGCTTGATAGAAAACGCAAAAAAAATATGACAGCGTTACTTACAAACTTAGGCCTGGTAAATCTAAAATATCAGAAGAGTGGTTTCTAGTACCTCACCCCCCTTCCCCGTTGGATGTTTAGGGTTAAGCATAAATGAAATAACTCAACTCCTCGAACGATATCGACCGGTGGAGGAATGTTCCATGCCGAGTTCCTCCACGCCCTGAAATATGACTTTGTTGTTCAATTAATAATGTACCGCTTAATTAATGCTGTGGCCGCACGCCATTATTTTCTCTTTCTGAGCCAGCTGGGGCAATCATTGAGAGTAATCGGAGTAGAACTCTGTTCGAGCACTCCCAATAATTTATGTTCAGCAAACTATTTTCTCTCTTTTCGCATGGAGATTTCCTCATCGAATATGTCTGCCATATATACACACGATCAAATAAATTTTTGCATCACCCCTGTGTACCATTTAACTGTGTTGCAATCTTGGCCTGCGGAAAGACGAGCCTTAAGGTGTTTGTAAACATACTCACAGGCAGATCGCCACAGGAGGCAGGTTTTCAGTTGAAGTTGCACCTATAACGCCCCATAGGTGGCCACGGCTGGTCCGTGATCCAACGGCTCTGCACTCTAACCGGCCAACCGAGCAAAGGACGGGTGGCCACGGCTCTACCGTGGCTTTACGGGACAGAGCTGGACCTCACGGCTGGCTCCAACTGTCGGCTGTCCTGAGAATGGTTTTTCGTGGTTTTCCATTCTCCTGCACTAAGACGAATGCCGGGATAGTTCCTAGTATAGGCCACGGCCGCCAACCCCCTCACCTTCTCCGAGCATCTCCTTCACCGTAACAAATCTCCCGGCCTGGGAGACGTCGTCACCGTCTAACAGGCCCGCCTCCTCCTTCAGCGGAAGAATGAAAACATTTTAGCAGTAGTAGTAGCTCCAATGTGGAAGCATTAAAGGTGTGTTCTAAGCAGTGTGGTTATAGGATGGCACGACGTGCGATGTATACATGTGAACATGTACGCATAATCACATTGTATCAAGAAGGATGGTTAACTGGGGCAGTTGCTCCACGAGTTGACTGTAATCAATGTGGCTCGAACATGGAAGCGGTACAGGGAGAGAGGAACTGCTGATAACTTACTGTACCTCGCACGGGTCGTCCAAGGGCTAAGACTACCGTCGACGACCTTTACCTTCAAATTTCATTTCGGAGAATCTCTGAACGCAGTGCCACCATTCTAAATAATAATCTTCAGGCAGCCACTCGTAGCCGCGTTCTAAACCAAAATGTGAGAAACAGGTCGCACGAAGAACGAGGCACAACTTCACTCTCGACATTCATGGCGAAGCCCAGCTCTCAAACCTAGACAACATGGGGCGTGGTACACATGGTCCCAACATTATTTATTTGTTTATTTAGTATTTATTTATTTATTTATTTATTTATTTATTTATTTATTTATTTATTTATTTATTTATTTATTTATTTATTCATTCATTTATTTATCCTTCGCACACTACAAGGCTTTCACCAATTACAGTGTACTTACCCTGCTTATTGATACCTGATGTATCTATCGAATAAAAAATAAAATAAAATACTTTTCAATAGACAAATAATACGTGAATTCTGTTTTATATTAAATATATAACCAAATTAACTAGTGTTACTTTAAGCCTACAGAAAGACACCAAATTAACATACATTATATTTGTTACAAACTAGCATACTTCTAACCAACCAATTCGCACACAGCTATCACTAATTCTACGGTATATGCAGACATGTCCGCCTCTGTGGTGTAATGGATAGTGTGATTAGCTGTCACCCCCGGAAACCCAGGTTCGATTCTTGGCTCTGCCACGAAATTTGAAAAGTGGTACGAGGGCTGGAACGGAGTCCACTTAGCCTCGGGAGGTCAACTGAGTAGTTGGGTTCGATTCCCACCTCAGCCGTCCTCGAAGTGATTTTCCGTGGTTTCGCATTTCTCCTTCAGACAAATGCCGCGATGGTACCTAAGTAAAGGCCACAGCCGCTTCCTTCCCTCTTCCTTGCCCATCCCTTCCGATCTTCCCATCCCCCACAAGGCCCATGTTCAGCATAGCAGGTGAGGCAATCTAGGCGAGGTACTGGTCCTCCACCCCAGTTGTATCCCCCGACCTAAAGTCCCACGCACGAGGACACTGTCCTTGAGGTGGCAGAGATGGGATCCCTCGCTGACTCCTAGGGAAGAACCACCCCTGGAGGGTAAACGGATTAGGAAATAAAATAAAATATACAGACATTTTCAATGCTAGAGATGGGAAATATTTTCGTTAACGACAGGGTACTTATGGCAATTCTGAAACTGAATTGAATATGAATTGGTGGAGAGGAGCACTGAAATGTAGGCTCTGGTTTTTAAGAACAGCACTGTTGTAAACACTGCGCAGCCTATATGAGGGTGAATTACTGTGTAAATCATTTCTTGATACAGGGATCTTGAGTGTTGCGATTAACCTTGATGCAATACGGGGGGCATTGAAATTGAGGAGTTATAAGAAAGCCTGCACTTACAATTTTGTGTAAAAATTTAGTATCATCCATCTGCCTTCGATACTCCAATTTCTTCATTTCAAAATTTTGTATTAAGTCCTCTCCAGATACCATGAACGGGCAAGTGCCTGTTGTTTTGAGGTGTAGGAATGTGAAAAAAAAGTTTCTGAACTTGTTCTATGTTTTCAATATTAATTTTGCATCCTGGATTTCAAATATGGCTCTCATATTAGATTTTTGGTCGTGCAATAGCATTGTAGAAATGAGCACAGATGTTAATTTCCGTGGAAGAATATATCTCTTTAGAAATGCAAGGTTTCGGTAACTTTCACTAATTATATTGTTTATGTGGCGGATAACGGTTAGCTCACGGTCAAACAATACTCCAAGGTCTTTTTTCTCCATTACTAGTCGTAGTGATCCCGTTCCTGATTTGTATGAATATCTGACAGGAATTTTGTTACGAGTAAAAGACATATACACGCACTTGGAATGTTAAAATGAATTTTATTTTCTAAGGCCCAATGTATTAATTTATCTTGATCATGTAGGAGTTAAAAACAGTCTATAATCGATTGAATGGGCTTGAATATGTAGAAATCATTGGCATGTAGTAGGTTATGGGAGTATGTAATCCATTCAGGTAGGTCATTTATAAAAGATAAAAATAACAACGGTCCCAGGTTCGAACCCTGTAATTTCAGAATTAAAAACGTATTTACGAGAGGGAAATTGTTGGTGAGATACATATTGTTTCCCGCCATTCAAGAATGTGCTGAAAGATGAAGTAACGCGGTGGAAAATTCATAAAACTCGTTACGCTGACCACGTGGACCTCCAGACAGCAGTCATTTTAGCATGCCATAGCTCTGACGGTCTGCTGTGGCACGAGTTTGTTTGGTGTCCAACAGTGTGTCCATCCGATCTTTCTCTTATTCTGGTCAAATTTTGCCAAATCGTTCTTCATTCAGCAACTCTATTGAATTTCTCTCTTATCGGGCTAGTTGACCGTGCGGTTAGCGACGCGCAGCTGTGAGCTCGCATCCCGGAGATAGTGGGTTCGAACCCCACTGTCGGCAGCCCTGAAGATGGTTTTCCGTGGTTTCCCACTTTCACACCAGGCAAATGCTGGGGCTGTACCTTAATTAAGGCCAAGGCCGCTTCCTTCTCATTCCTAGGCCTTTCCTGTCCAATTATCCCCATAAGACCTATCTGTGTTGGTGCGACGTAAAGCAAATAGAAAACAAAAACAAAGAATCTCTCTCTGTATATATAAAACACTAACGTGCATGTTTCATAAAACTCAAGGTCTTAAACCAGACGGAGTTAAAAGTTGCGGCTTGTACAAAAATCTTCCAAATCGTCTCACTATTACAGGAAAATCTTGCAATTCTTGAAATGTCAACGGAAATATATTTATTTTCAAGATCAAATCATGAAATGATCACTTCAATAATTGCAGGCGAAGGCTTACCCTAACCCGCAATACATTCTGCACCAGGTTTCTAAGCAACTACCACTTACACTTCCTCTGATGATAGAAGAATACGATTCTCTGTTAGATACTCTTTGATTCTCTGGCCCTCCCCAGCTTTTGAATTTACTCAACAGATGGCAAAACATTCCTAATAACTTACATGCAGCTAATAGAAAACAGTCTACGTACGTACAGACATTAATAAAACGCAGGGATAAACGCCTGAAAAAGTGGGTGTCTACTTACCCGAACCAGTATTCACCCTCGGTAAATCATATATTGCACTATCTCGGGCAAGATCGTTTGAAAATATTAAGATCCAAATACGGCCGAATGGTCGAAGAACAGAGAACATTGAATGGAACGAAGTGTTATAAACTATATTACCGATGAATCAGTTATTATGTACCAGTTTTAAATGTTCATAAAACTATTGAAAAGGGCAGGCAAGACAGCCATATCTGACCTATTTTAAAGGAATTTCGTGGAGCAGCACGGGTCCGATAGTATTTATTTGTGATCCAGTCTACCCACACTCCCATCAGCATTCCTCTTTATTACCACGTTTCATATGCTTCTATTCATTATTTACGCACCAGTTGTTATCCAGTTTCACTTTCATACAATGCCACGCTCCACACAATAAAAGCTTCAAAAACATCTTTCGAATTACAAATATTTATGTACGGTACCCTCCTTGCTTACGCGAGTCTTCATTGTGTCTTCCTTACTTCTGACGTCGTTAGTTATTTCACAAGCCAAATAAAAATATTCATATACTATCTTTAAGACGTCCTTTTCTTCCAGTTTCACGTGGAATCCTAACCAATGGGGCGTGATTCTCATTTCAAAATTTCCACATACCATGCACATGCTGGGTTATTAACTACCTTGGTGAGAAGCAGCTGACTGTTTCACTCAGCTATCATAACCCCTACATTTTTTGGGAATTATGTTATTGACTTTAGATACCACAAATTATTTAAACGTTTTTTTTTTTGCTAGTTGCTTTACGTCGCACCGACACAGATAGGTCTTATGGCGACGATGGGACAGGAAAGGGCTAGGAGTGGGAAGGAAGCGGCCGTGGCCTTAATTAAGGTACAGCCCCATTTGCCTGGTGTGAAAATGGGAAACCAAGGAAAACCATTTTCAGGGCTGCCGACAGTGGGGTTCGAACCTACTATCTCCCGAATACTGGATACTGGCCGCACTTAAGCGACTGCAGCTATCGAGCTCGGTTTAAAAGATTTTCGCAGACGCCGAGGCACCAGCATGTTGTATTATTTGTTTTACTAGCAATGAATTCACTAAGTACTGCGGATTTAGCCAAGTATCGCCACCCAACCACCACCACCACCACCACAACCACAAAACAATAACAACAATAACAACAAAATACAAATGTACAATATGTACACAGATGTTAACAACATATTGCGTTATGGAAGTAATCACAATATGAGTATAACCAAGAACAGAAAGTACCGAGTATTGTAACTCTGATAAGAGAGGCAACTGGCTGGTCATAAAAAAAAGAAACAAGCAATAAGGCAAACTGGTTGGACACCAGACCCTTAATGCTTTCACGGTATTTTTGTAACGAGTGGTAAAGTATTTTTTTTTTTACAAGTTGTTTCAAGTTGCAGAGGCACAGATAGGTCTTATGGCGACGATAGGACAAGGAAAGTGCTAGGATTGGGAATGAAGTGGCCGAGCCTTAATAAGGTACAGTCTCAGCATTTTTTTGGTGTGAAAAATGGGAACCTCGGAAAACCATCTTCAGGGCTGCCGACAATGGTGCTCGAACCCACTATCTACCGAATACTGGATACTGGTCGCACTTAAGCGACTGCAGCTATCGAGCTCGGCACACACAACACTAACATGTAGTTCCCTTTACACGGCATTTGCCGATAACCTTCGCTGGAGTGCCTGCCCTACAAGAACTGCATCAGAATAGTAATAGCCACTTATTACTTATTTGTAGTAAAAAGGGCATTTATAAATAGATTGTCATGGTATGAAGTATATAGAAAATAATTTCATGAGGGCTAAACTTAGCATAGTTGATTTCATATGAAGTCTTAGAGAAAGTAGATGATCCGCCTCTGTGGTGTAGTGGTTAGTGTGATTAGCTGCCAGCCGCAGAGGCCCGGGTTCGAATCCCTGCTCTGCCACGATATTTGAAAAGTGATACGAGGGCTGGAACGGGGTCCACTCAGCCTCGTGAGGCCAACTGAGTAGAGGGGGGGGGTTTCAATTTCCTCCTCAGCCGTTTTCCGTGGTTTCCCACTTCTCCTCCAGGCAAATGTCGGGATGGTACCGTACATAACTTAAGGTTATGGCCGCTTCCTTCCCTCTTCCTTGTCTATCCTTTCCAATCCGCCCATCTCCTACAAGGTCCCTGTTCAGCATAGCAGGTGAGGCAGGCTGGGCGAGGTACTGGTTCTCCTCCCCAGTTGTATTCCCGACCCAGAGTCTCACACTCCAGGACACTGCCCTTGAGGCGGTAGATGTGGTATCCCTCGCTGAGTACGATTGAAAAGCCAACCCTGGAGGGTAAACAGATTAAGAGAAGAAGAAGAAGAATAAAGAGGATGCATATTGTTGCTTGGGTAGTATAATAAGTAACGATGTCGGAAGTAAGGAGGATATAAAATGCAGACTAGCACAAGTAACGGAAGGCCTTTCTTAAGAAAATAAATTTGCTCATTTCGAACATTGATATAGGAATTAGAAAGATTTTTCTGAAGACTTTTGTCTCGAGTGTAGCAATGTATAGAAGTGAAACATGGACGATAACTGGCTCAAAAAGAAAGAGAATAAAAGGCATTGAAATGTGGATTTACAGAAGAATGCTGAAGGTGGGATGGATGGATAGATCGAGTCACGAAGGAAGAGGTACTGAATCGAATTGGTGAGAGGAGATCGATTTGGCTAAATTTGACCAGAAGAAGTGATAGAATGATAGGACACATCTTAAGCCACCCAGGACTTCTTCAGTTGGTTTTTGAGGGAAGTGTAGGTGGTAAGGACGGTAGGGGCAGACCAAGGTATGAATATGACAAGCAGATTAGAGCAGATGTAGGATGCAGCAGTTACGTAGAAATGAAAATTTTAGCACAGGATAGGGTGGCATGGGAAGCTACATCAAACCAGTCTATGCACATTATTATTATTATTATTATTATTATTATTATTATTATTATTATTATTATTATTATTATTATCGTGCTATTGTATCGGCTACAAGTGGATATGGTGGCCCAGACGGTTGAGGCGCTGGCCTTCTGACCCCAACTTGGCAGGTTCGATCCTGGCTCAGTCCGGTGGTATTTGAAGCCTCGTGTCGGTAGATTTACTGGCGCGAAAATTCCGGTGGAACTAAATTTCGGACCTTGGCGTCAGTAGTTACTGGGACGGATAGCCAATAACTATGTATTTTTTATGTGTTGTTGAAGTTAATCGCAGTAGCTTGATTTTTCAAGGTCATATAACATGACGTGTATTACGTAATCAATAATGCACCACGTTATAGGCTACTGTAGTTTCCGCAGAGTGCACTCTAAGAGATAACTAAAAGCCCTCTGGTATATCGCCCCGCACCCCATCCCTCTCTTCTATCACCGACTCACCATACTTTCAAGTACAGTTCGGAAACATCAAACCGTATTCTGGGTGTCTTTTAGATGTAAGCTTACATTCGGGATAGGGTGGGTTCGAACTCCACCATAGGCAACGCTGGACGTGGATTTTCGATGTTCACACCTGGTAAATGCAAGGGTGAAAGCTGGGTGGGTTCAGAACATATTATTCATAAGTTAGAAGTGACAAATATGAAAGCAGCGAGAATGATTGCTGGTACAAACAGGTGGGAACAATGGCAGGAGGACACTCAGCACAAGGAGGTAGAGGCAATGTTAGGAATAAACTGGATGGATGAAGAAACCGTACTCTACTCATAAAAGTGCTTCAAAGGCGGCGTCATGTGAGGCGAATGGAGGAGGATTATCTTGGGGAATGATAGATACGCCGAGCTGAGTTGCTGAGGTAGTAGAGCACTGGCCTTCTGTGCTCAAGCTGGAGGGTTCGATCCTGGCTCAGTCCGGTGGTATTTGAAAGTGTTAAAATACGTCATCCTAATGTCGGTAGATATACTAGCACGTAAAAAGTCTCCTGAGGAACAAAATGTCTGCACTTCAGCGTCTCCGAAAATTATTATTATTATTATTATTATTATTATTATTATTATTATTATTATTATTATTATCATTATCATCATCATCATCTGTTTACCCTCCAGGTTCGGTTTTTCCCTCGGACTTAGCGAGGGATCCCACTTCCACCGCCTCAAGGGCAGTGTCCTGGAGCTTCAGACTCTTGGTCGGGGGATACAACTGGAGAGTATGACCAGTACCTCGCCCAGGCGGCCTCACCTGCTATGCTGAACAGGGGCCTTGTGAAGGGATGGGAAGATTGGAAGGGATAGGCAAGGAAGAGGGAAGGAAGCGGCCGTGGCCTGAAGTTAGGTACCATCCCGGCATTCGCCTGGAGGAGAAGTGGGAAACCACGGAAAACCACTTCCAGGATGGCTGAGGTGGGAATCGAACCCACCTCTACTCAGTTGACCTCCCGAGGCTGAGTGGACCCCGTTCCAGCCCTCGTACCACTTTTCAAATTTCGTGGCAGAGCCGGGAATCGAACCCGGGCCTCCGGGGGTGGCAGCTAATCACGCTAACCACTACACCACAGAGGCGGACAATTATTATTATTATTATTATTATTATTATTATTATTATTATTATTATTATTATAATTATTATTGACACAGTTACGGAGGGTAAGGGAAGCGGCGGCAGACGAAAGTGACGATGATAATACTCGAATTTTAATTATTTAATGTCAAGAGGGTGGAACTCCACAGGGCAACAGTGGTACTTGCAAATACTGTAATGTTTTTTGTTTATTGTCCCTTCCTTTGCTATAGATTTTAAAGGACATCATTGTATCGGAAGACAATGACATGAAGTTGTCTTAAACATGTCTAATTATTCAAACAGATTGATATGTAAATGCCCTTAATGATTTGGTTTCTTGTACTGTATATCCCAGTGGTAATAAACAGATTTAAAAAAATTGGCTTTCGGCCTGATCGACCATTTAGCCAGCTACAGTTTGGTATGTTTCTTATTAATTGACTTGTTAAATTTTGTATGTTCCTTATTAATTACGAATTGACTTGATGAAATGAACTTATACATTTAAGACGAACACAAAAACCCAGCCCTCGAGCTGGAGAAATTAACGAAATTAAGTTCCCCGACCCGGCCCGGAATCGAACCCGGGGCCCCTTGAACCAAAGGCCAGCACGCTAACCATTTAGCCATGGAGCCGGACATAAACACATTTTACTTGGCTGCAGAAATCGTGATCTTTAGCGACCGGACTGCTGTTGGACGGATAATCCGAACAACAGGGGTGCAAAGACATTTTAGCTCTTTAGGCGTTTTCAGTTTCCAATCTATTTATGTTTTCAACATTTGGAATCGATGAAATTGAATTATAGTTTCCTTTTGGGAATTTTTTTGAAGCAGAAATGTACCTTGTCGAGGATTCCAATCCCGACCGCCTTAACGATGTCAATTACCTGTCACAACTGTAAACAAGTTTTAATTTCTTCAGCTTACTTATAACAGGCTTTCCTCTTTCATTATTTTCATCCAACTAGTCTTAGACAATTCTTGTTCCCATCTGACGATAACGGTGTTAGATTAGAGAAGCCTCAGGAGTGTTTCTTTCTCGTTTTCCGTGGGTCTTCCAACTCCTTTTGTTTCTTTTCTTTCTGCTAGCTATGTCCATTCGTCGAGGTGTGTAGACTAACATATTTCTTTCCCTTCTGGACACGTAGCGGGATGTCTCGTCGTTTTCCCCTCAAAAGCCAGTCCCGTGATACAGGGGTACCGGATATTCTTCCCAGCTCCAAGGATTTTAATTCTGAATTGTGAGCTGGAAGGGGTTTACTCAACCTAAGAGACCAACTGAGGTGCTGTCTGATGTGAGGAGCAGCGGACCTGGTCAAGAAAGCCAACAGTACGGCTAAGAAGATCGTGACGCTGACCACATGGATCTCCAATATTATAAGTCTATCCAGCTTGGCAGTTGTTGTCTGCTAATGAATTGTGGGTGCCACGAGTGTTTTGTTGCCACTTAAAATAAGAACTACGACCGATACAGATATCAACACTTTTGCAAGTTATAATGTGCACTCTCCCAGTAAGCCCCCCTGTGGGTGGGGGCGGTAGAATAACACCCACGGTATCCCCTGCCTGTCGTAAGAGGCGACTAAAAGGGGCCTCGGGGGATCTGAACTTTGGAGCGTGGGTTGGCTACCACGGGGCCCTCAGCTGAGTCCTGGCATTGCTTCCACTTACTTGTGCCAGGCTCCTCACTTTCATCTATCCTATCCGGCCTCTCTTGGTCAATTCTTGTTCTTTTCCGACCCCGACGCTATTAGGTTTGCGAAGGCTAGGGAGTCTTTCATTTTCACGCCATTCGTGGCCCTTGTCTTCCTTTGGCCGATATCTGCATTTTTCGAAGTGTCGGACCCCTTCCCGTTTTTCTCTCTGATTAGTGTTATATAGAGGATGGTTGCCCAGTTGTACTTCCTCTTAAAACAATAATCACCACCACCACCATCACTCTCTCGGTAAGGCAGGGCTGAGGATGAAACATTTCCGAATTTCCCAAATGAATAAATTGCCCACGAATATTTTAGGATGGAATGTAGTGTTGATAGTTTGTCCTATGTCGTGTTTTGACAATCGATTATTCTGTTGTACATGCCAAGCCGGCACTCATGCTACTGCAGAAGAGACATGCAATATTCTTTGTGTCGTCATTGCTTCGGTGCTCGCTAAGCAGAAAAAGGGAGGTTATGGTGATGCTACGACGATTTCAAGCCCATGGCTTTTAGTAAGTGATCCCTAGGTGTTCCGACTAATAAGGTACACGGCCACTCGCATTTTGATTACTTTATATCCGGTTGGAATTTCAGGTCTCTAGATTGGCAGAAATGCGTTCTTCTCCAAGCAATACTGTATATCAGTTCAATAAAATTCCAACTTCTTTGAAATCATTTAAGAATAAACTACGTAAAGAACTGTTAGGGAAGGGTTATTCTGCCCGAAGGCAGGTCCGAACCTCCGCAGAGGTGTTCCTGAGCCGGTGTTTACGTGCGGTAGGGTGGCCAATTCCTTTCCGCTCCTCCATTCCCTTACCCCCCACCAACAGCGCGTGGCAACCCATCCAACTTCTGACCACGCCCAATGTTGCTTAACTTCGGAGATCTCACGGGATCCGGTGTTTCAACACGGCTACGGCCGTTGGCTCTGCCACATGACGATAACCCTAAATCCAGATCAACGGTGACTGAAAATGAATCGGTTTAACACTAGGAAGAAAACTGTGGCACATATGGCCCTTCAAACAGCGTATTCTCACATCTATTAGGTAATTTGACAACCTTCTAAGGAAGAATTTTTTAAAAATTTCGTGTGGCTATTTCTTCTTCTTGCTAGTTGCTTTACGTCGCACCGGCACAGATAGGTCTTATGGTGACGGGGGGACAGGATAGGGGTAGGAGTGGGAAGGAAGGGATCTTAATTAAGGTACAGCCCCAGCATTTGCCTGGTGTGAAAATAGGAAACCACGGAAAACCGACAGTGGGTTCGAACCTACTATCTCCCGAATACTGGATACTGGCCGCACTTAAGCGACTGCAGCTATCGAGCTCGGTGTGGCTATTTCTAGCCGAGTGCAGCCCTTGTAAGGCAGACCCTCCGATGAGGGTGGGTGGTATCTGCCATGTGTAGGTAACTGCTTGTTATTGTGGCGGAGGATAGTGTTATGTGTGAGTTGCAGGGATGTTGGGGACAGCACAAACACCCAGCCCCCGAGCCATTGGAATTAATCAATGAATTTTAAAATCCCCGACCCGGCCGGGAATCGAACGCGGGACCCTCTGAACCGAAGGCTAGTACGCTGACTATTCAGCCAACGAGTCGGACTCTAAGGGGACTGGGTATCTGTACATCATTTAGTTAGGTAAAGAATATTGAAATGTAGTCGAAATATCGATTAAATATACACAAGGTACATAAAACAACGATACTGTCCAATCTGCAAGGGGAAAGTTCTTATTTATTTATCTAACCTAACGTCTTAGGTTTGCCAAATGACACAGAAGAAGCCTTTCTCGTGGATAGTCGAGATTTTCTTCTGATGACGCAGAGCACAGTTCTCTGCGAAACGTAAATAATTTCACCTTATTTTCTTGACACGACATAAGCCCAAAAGCCTATACAGTATCATGTCTATAAGTACGGGCCGTGAACTCATCAATGGCGACACAGAATAGCTAAATGATATATTTGATATAAAAAAAAGATGTTTAAAGAATGGTTATTATTACAAACATGAGAAAGCTTGAAGAAAAGACTTGAAGAAAGTACTATGAACACCATATAAATGATGGTGATATTGCTACCAAGTACTTGAATATACAGTGAAAATTTGACCCTAAAGGACCTTTGGCAACTTCTATTTTTGCCACCACGATGGAAAAGACCGAGGAATAGTGCCCCTCGCCGAAGAAGAGAACAGTGACATCTATCTGCTTTAGGTTATAGGATACGAGGAAGAGAGGGATAGTGGGTTTATATTAATTATACGACGCAAGGAAGAAAGGAACATTTGATATTATTATCCTTCTTTTGGATATCAACTTCACTCCGTGGCTTCAGTTGGCTGCGAGATAGAAGCTTCAAACTGTATAATTGGATCGATAATTTCTGCTACGCTCTTCTGTCTATTAACCGCAATAACACCAGTCCTGCTATCGCTGCCTCCATCAGCAATTTAGTGTACTTCTTTATACATTTCGAGATCTTTGAGACCAAGGACGTTAGTGATGATTTTTATGAATTATTGCAGCGTTTAATTCGATGTAACTCTAACTGTGAACACTTCCCTCGCTTCTTATGGTAAAGTCTCATACTAATTGCAGTGTCTGAAGTGACCTGATCATCCCCGAAAACCGTTAAAGTAGTTAGAGGGACTGGAAACCAATAACTTTCAAATTAATGACCTGTGCTCTCCGAGGGCCGTGGAAGGTGAAATACGAATGTCACAATTGCAGTAATATTAAGCAACTTCTGCCGGTATTGTATAATTCTTCCCAAGCTCGTCATTCAGGTTTGATTTTCCTGAAGCCTTTTTCTATACGTACCTAAATTATTTTCTGTTTGCCACTGTCGTCATATTTTAATACCTATATACTTCTTAAATATCTGAGTATACTTTGAAGAATTCAAATTTTGAATATTGTACTCCGCCTTGAACATAAAATCTATCAAAATGAGGCAGGGATAACTCACTGAGAGTTCTCGCATGTTGATGGTACAATTTATTTTACGACATCAAATATTCATAAATATTCTCTTCAACAACAATATGTTGTTAACAAATAAACAAGCAACTAAGATTCAGGTCTTTGGTCACTACCAATTTACTGTACTACATATCAGGAACCTGATTAAATATGCCTTTCTTTGAAGCGTGGATATATTGTAGGAACTTCATGGTTCATTTAAACAACCAACAAAATGTTTATTTGAAGATGGACTCAATAACGATGGTGGTGTGCACAGACATTTTTTCTGTATAAAGTACGTCCTACTCTATGAATTACATTTTCGTAACGGCGAATATTAGACCTGCAATACTTTTCAATTGTCCCCAATGCCAAGAGCACTCATATATCTACCGTATGTTGTGGAGCAATCGATGTGGTCATATATGTACATCTTTTGTGCAGCTATACTACATAGAGCCTACGGAAATTCAGCATCGACTCTCTTGAACACTACCTGGCCATTACATTACTTACCTTACATATATGCTTAAAAACTGATGGTTTTTCATTTGCAGAATAATATAATGTTAGCGTGAGCGAAACACTTTGTACGTTTTTCTTGTGAGAATTCAGTGTCTTGCTCGCTTAATGATGCTGTTTTGTTTTTCTTTATGTTGCAGGTAAGCGTGGACATCTGATCTCTCAGTTCTCCATCAAGTAAGTTATTTCTCTATTCTATAAACTAACAACTGAACTCAAAACAAACTGGTATCAATAATTCTTAGAATATATAATCGCATTGAAGAGAGAGGGACCAACCCTCTAAGTCTCAGCTATCATTTAGAGACACAGTTAATCACAGTTTATTAGGCAAGTAACAATACAAATCTACTTCTTTAAGACTTCATTTCCTGATCGAATATTTCCTGCATAGCCTAAATTCATTCTACTGCACTCCATTACTTTTGTTTAGTATTTATTTATTTATTTATTTATTTATTTATTTATTTATTTATTTATTTATTTATTTATTTATTTATTTGCATCTTGTATTCCTTCTCCAAGACTATGTCCATACCATTCAGCAACTTCTCAAGATCTTTTGCAGACTCAGATAAAATAACAATATAATCGGCAAATCTCATAGGTTTGATTTCCTTTCGAAATTCCTCTTTGATTTCTTTTACCGCATATTTGATAAAACAGGAGGGTGGGGGGGGGACTGCAGCCTTGCCTCTCTCCTTTCTAGATTGCTGCTTCTTTTTCATAGCCCTCGATTCTTATCACTGCAGACATTTTTGTACATATTGTTTATAATTCTTCTTCCTCAGTATCTGATAACTATGACCTTCAGAATCTCAAATAGCTTGGTCCAGTCAAAATCATCAAATGTCTTTTCTAGATCTACGAAGGTCATGTCCTTGTTAATCCTATCCTGTCAGATTAGGCGCAAAATGTTCCTACATTTCTTCTGAAGCTTAACTTATCTTCTCTCAGATCAGCTTCAACTTGTCTTTCTGTTCTTCTATAAATAATACCTGTTAAAATTTTACAAGGGTGAGGTATGTTGCGGTAATGTTCACTCTTGTCAGCATACGATTTTCAGAAATAGTATAACAATATCCTATCTAAAATCGAATGGAACTTCTCGTGTATCATACATATTACATAATAAGTGGATTAACCTCGCCATGCTAGTTTCTCCTTAGGCAGTCAGTAATTCTGAGTGTATAGCATCAATTCCGGGTGCCTTGTTCATATATCGGTCTCTCAAAACTCTGTCGAATTCTGACTTCAAATTGGAGTTTCTCATTTCTTCAGCATCAATAGCCTCTTCTTGTTCCAGAACCTTATCATCTAATTCTTCATACGATTGTTGGATATGTTCCTGCTATCATTCTGTCTGCTTTCTTTAGAAGTGGTCTTCCATCTGAGTTCTTAATATTCATACTGTACCCTTGGAGCATGATACAACCTTCGACATCCTTGCTCTTCTCTTTCAGCCATTCTTCGTTACTCGTCCTGCACTTTCTACCTACTTCATTCTTTAATCGCCTGAATTCCTTTCTAACATACCCCACCTTCCTTCAGCAGTCCTACTGATCTCATTCTTCACGACTGTCCACTCTTCAACTATTCAGTCTTTTCAATTAGTTCTTGTGCAACATGCTGTTTTTTACAATTGGCTTTACGTCGCACCGACACAGACAGGTCTTACGGCGACGAAGGTATAGGAAAGGCCTGTAATTGGGAAGGAAGCGACCGTGGCCTTAATTAAGGTACAGCCCCAGCATTTTCCCGGTGTGAAAAATGGGAAAATACGGAAAAACATCTTCAGGGCTGCCGACAGTGGGATTCAAACTCACTATCTCCCGCATGCAAGCTCACAGTCGCACCCCCCTAACTGCAGGACCATCTCGCCCGGTCAACAACAACAACAACAACAACAACAACAACAACAAAAACATATTAGTTGAAACAATCCCTAACACTCTTTTCTTTCAACTGAACTGGATCTATCTTCTTGCATTTCTTCCTTTCTTCTATTTCTTCAGTTTCAGATGCCATTTCATGACCACCAACTTGTCGTCAGAGGCCACGTCTGCTCCTGGGAAGGAGTACTTGGTTTCTGAATCTCTGCCTAATAATAATGAAATCTAGTGGTACCTGCCTGTGTCTCCAGGTGTACACGTTCGTCATTTGTGGCGTTTGAATCAAGGAATAATAATGATCGGTGCAGAATTCCACCAGACAATTTCCTCTTTCATTCCTTTGTCCCGGTCCGAATCCTCCAACTGCATCACCTTCTCTTCCTTGGCCAACCACTGCATTCCAATCTCCCATCACATTAGATTACAGTCTTCTTTTACATATTGTATTACATCTTCTAGGGGCTGCCTGGCCGAGGCGGTAAAGGCGTGCTCGGTTCTCCCGGAAGGAGGTGGGTTCGAATCCCCGTCAGGAAGTCGTAAAATTTAAGAAAAGAGATTTCCACTTCCGGAAGTGCATATGGCCCTGAGGTTCACTCAGTCTACACAAAAAAATGAGTACCAGGTTAATTCCTGGTGGCAAAGGCGGCCGGGCGTAGAGCTAACCACTCTACCCCATCACGTGCCGAGGTTAACAATGGTGGAAGCCTTTACCTTCCACTCCTGTACGGAGATGACTTTGCTATTACATCTTCTATCTCCTCGTATGTTCTTTCGATCTCTTCATCATCTGCTGAACTAGTAGGCATAGGCCTATAGACCCGCTCTATTGTCGTCGGCATGGGTTTGGTTTCTACCTCGACAACAATAATCCCTTCACTATGCCGGTCGTGGTAGCTTACCCGCTGCTCCACCATATTATTCATTACTAAACCAACTCCTGCATTTCCAATGTTTGATTTTATCTTGATAATTCTGTAGTTGCCTCACCAAGAATCCTGCTCATCCTGCCAACGTTCATTCAGGTAAAATACATTACACATACATTAATACAACTTCAGCTACAAAGCGCTACTAGATATTCTAGCAAACTCATTGAATATATTTCTGTTTTTATTCTGAGAGTAGATATTGCCAATTAAAGGCTGAAATTTTTCAAAATTGTTTTTCTGAGAAGTATGATTATTGATTTAATGTGTTTTTTTTTTTTTTTTTTTGCTAGTTGCTTTACGTCGCACCGACACAGATAGGTCTTATGGCGACGATGTGACAGGGAAGGGCTAGGAGTGGGAAGGAAGCGGCCGTGGCCTTAATTAAGGTACAGCCCCAGCATTTGCCTGGTGTGAAAATGGGAAACCACGGAAAACCATTTTCAGGGCTGCCGACAGTGGGGTTCGAACCTACTATCTCCCGAATACTGGATACTGACCGCACTTAAGCGACTGCAGCTATCGAGCTCGGTTAATGTGTTTTGCTTGTAAAGCCACTATATAAAATACTCAGAAGTTTGAGTTTTATATACAGGGCATTTGTTTTTCTCAAAATTAGTATAATTTAAAAATGTATTTTGCGTGAATTAACTCCATGTTCAGGAAAGTTAAGGCATTATTAAGATAAAAATTAACGTCTGAAATTATTCTATCATCAGGATTACATAGAATATACTTAATTAATTGTTAACAACGTGTCACGGTATTTTTATATTCGGTTTTGAGTTTATGTTACTTCCAAAATATAATCGAAAAATATCACATTCTTACAATCATGATTACCGCTAAATTTATTGAACTACGCTCATCCATACTTGAAATCCGTGCAATATTACTACAATTCACGTAACTATGTAACTGTCTAAGAAGAGGGCAGCAAAAACTTTATATGTTCTGTAAAAATAAGGAAATAAAATCAGCCATGAACTTCTGGCTGGGTGTTGTTTATACTGTGGATACATAGAGATCGTAAAGATGGTGATGATCTTAGGTTGAAGGAACAAAACGACGGGATAATCTGCCATTTTTTTTACCTTAAGCGTTGGACTAAAAAGAAGAGGTCAGACCCGTTGTGGACAAAATGCAGGTATCCAATAAAGGAAGAGTCTGGCTCCTAGAATGAATGGTTAGCGTACTGGTCTTCGGTTCAGAGGGCTCCGGGTTCGATTAAACAGTCTCCAATGCTTCCGGCTTCAGCCAGTTACCGTTGAAGCAGAAAGGCAACAATTTACCGACTGCACCACTGAGATCGGCTTAACCAAGGGGGGTCAGGTAGGAAATATGAAACAATGCGTCTTGCGCAAGTGGTTGGAAGCAATGTCGAATGTAGCTACTATTCCGTTGTCACCCAACAACGTTCCAGAAGTTGTGAGTCTCCGGTAAAGAGATCGTTCATTCTTATTCAATTTATTCAGTGAAGTGCCGTAATAAAAACATACCCATATTAGTCATAACTTCTCCAGTGCAAATGTGAAAACTCATTTTATTGGGAAGTGAAATTATTTACGATCTTTGATCCCGAAGTTCGCACATTTTAATTGCGTCATCTGTTAGCCTGACAATCAATTTGTACCCATTTTTCGTTGTAACGCCCGATCTCATGATAAATGTTGCAATATCGCTGGATATTAAACATTTATTACATATATTTTATGCACTGAGCGGAGAACTTCGCTTCTACTTGTAGTATCTAATTATATGAATCTAATTAAACATTCCTTTTAGTCGACAGGAATCCTGCCAGAGTTTGTTTTATGCAACATCATATTAATCACAGTGGACTGCTCAGCTGAGACTGTAGAGGCGTCATGGAAGGACATGGAAGTAAAATAACTTGAGGAAGTAAACTTCCACTCCTATGGATGGGCATGGGGCGGTTAACTTGCAGCCTGCTATAGAAATGAGAACCAGGTTAATTCCTGGGGGCAAAGTGGCCGGGAATGGAGCAAATCACTCTATCGCGCTCAGTGCTGTTTCAGTCCGGCTCCATGACTAAATGGTTAGCGTGCTGATCATTGGTCACTGGGGTCCCGGGTTCGATTCCCGACAGGGTCGGGAATTTTAAACTTGTTAATTTCGCTGGCACGGGGGCTGGGTGTACGTGTCGTCTTCATCATAATTTCATCCTCATCACGACGTGCAGGTCGCCCACGGCAGTCAATTCAAAAGACTTGCATCTGGCGAGCCGAACTTGTCCTCGGACACTCCCGGCACTAAAAGCCATACGCCATTTCCATTTTTAGTGCCATTTCAGATGTAATTTCATTTAGTTTTGATGTATTACAACTGTTGTTTATTTATCATCCTCTCCATTTCCTCGAGCGTAATTTTGTTGTCATCGCTATTCTCTTCTCAATGAACTCTATTGTTCGTAACTATATTACAATGAGATGATTTTAAAAATAATCCTTTCTTCTGTCCAGTTGTTCCCCAGGATATACAATGATTTCATCTGATTAACACAAAACGCTATTCATTTCTTTTTCTATCCCTTCATTGTTACACTCCTGAAATATATTCCTGCCAACTGACCTAGCTTGTCCAGGTTATTTCCGAAATTCCTCCAAGATATTCTATTCAATTCTATAATAATTAGCAATTGGCTCTATTTTCTTCCTCTATGTACAATTCCCCATCTACATCTTCTTGCTTGGATATGATTTTGATACTGAACCCGAGTGACTTAGGCCCATAGTCAATCATGATTTGATCGGTAAAATAATATGGTACATTTATTGAAATGAAGAAGTGTAGTTGAAAATATTTCGTTTAGGTAATGTCGAAATCAGAGCGAAGGAAGGACGACAGACTGGAGCCTGACGGATTAGCTCAACACGACAACTTTTAGCTACTTCACAGCAGGGAATCTCATTAGTTGGCGAACAACGAAATACAGAGTCCACAAATAAGTCTTGGTCAGAAAGAGGAAGGGGGAGAGTCATACAAAGGAAACTCACCACATGAGTAATACCTTGGGATATTTTTGGTAGGACGGAAATTCCGTGACCTCGTGGAAAATTACAGCGGCTGAGTGTACGTTCGCTAGCCTAAGTTCGAGCAGGTGGAGATTTAAATCACGTGACCGCTTGCCGGCCAATAGTAAAAATTTGATGGGAGGCTCAGTGATACCATCTTAAGGAATGAGGGATGAGATATTTTCGTAACTACAAAAGTATTCAGTAATAAATTATTATGAGTACGCGGATGGATATACTGGATTTATTGGAGGTCACGCATGGAAAAATAATCAATACTTATTGGCAAATTAATTAAATTGAAGGCTGGATTTCTTGGAAACCAGACAGCTTGAATCTCATTGGCTGAAAGAAGACCACGTTGTCAGAGACGCTTACGAAGGCGCGAAATGTGAGGAGCTAAATCCACCCATATCTCCTAAATCTGTGATCACCAGGAGTTCATATTTTATCCAGCAGATCTGCTAGCGGAGTGGATTAATTTGATGTAAATTTTAACTTCCAATTCGGAGTGTAAGTACCGATATTAAAACTCCACCCCCTCCCTGAGGGGTATGACGTCAACGAATCCGCGGGAAAAAGGCTTCATCCATATATACGGGGCAAGGGATCCTCGCCAGCACACTTGTCTTGAATCGTTGGAGCTGAATTGACGGTCGCCAGCACACGTGAATTGAATATCGGGAGCTGAACTGTTGGTCGCCGGTAACTTAGAATTCTACGGTCGTACAGTCATTTAATGGCGCGAGCATCCGCCAGTGTTTGTAAAATGTGATCGCGCTCAAGCAACAGGAATTAGAAATAGTTAACGTAGGACAGTGTTTGTCATTTGTGAATATCAGTGATGTAAAGTAATTACACTGCAAGAGAGTAGTATAAAATATATCACCATAAGTACGTACATAATAGACTGTGTGACGAACAGTATTTTAAGGAAGTAGTAGCCTGTACTTAGCTATACCGAACCGATGTCATGAACACGTCAAGAATGCCGTATAAATCGGGCGTATCGCGACGGGCGTAATAGTTGACACCTCGTCGTACGTGTCCAGGTCCATTGTGCGGTAGGTGGACGAAGATTAAATAGTGTAAATATATTAAATTCTTGGGTCTAGGATAGAAATTTGTTGTATCCAATTTAAAGTATACAGTGTTAACGTTGTAAATGGTGAAGGTTTGTGGTAATCAAGATATGAGTGTAAAATGATAATGTGCCAGGAAATCTTTTGTGAAACTACGCCATCAAGAATGGAGGAGTAAAACGCAGAGAGGGGCCGGATGGAGCCTCTCGCCTGCAAAGCTGCAATGGAATACCGATAACTAAGATGAGTACTAAACTGTAAATAATATTTGGGAAATGTTATCGTGATGGGAAAAATGGGAATAATTTGATTATACTTGGTTACCTTCTGTAACAAGATGGGTCGCTTAACGACCCCATCCTAAATTTGTAGCACGGACAGTAGTAAATCATAATAATGTAAATAATCGGGTCTTTTATGTATTCAATTTGTTGGAGATGTAAATTTGTATATATAGTGTAGTACGTTAAGTCATGCATGCATTCATATTTTCTTTGTAGTCGATAATTTCCTTTACATTTGATTTTGGTTATGCTAGTTAAATAAGACCCGATATGTGCTTTTATGTTTTGTCAATTTTAACGAGCCATTTATTGACATGGAAGGAAAATCCAGCTTCGCCATACCAAGTGTGTTTTGTTGTAATTAATATGGTCATATTTTCAAAGTGAAGTTGTTAAATTTTGTGAGATGCGATTAATATAATATTTCCAAGTAAATCATATCTGGAGTGTTTAGTGCCAGAATAAATCGACTTTGTACAAGAGGTTATGCGTTAAACATATTACGAGTGGACTACCGTATTACAGGCGAAATATTTTTTTTAAATAATAATAATAATAAATAAATAATATAACTATTTTTTTTTGAAGAAGATATTTTTTTAATATGATTTGGAGATAATAATAATTTATGTGATCAAGTGTTGAGTTTGTTGGGAATCATTTAATGACGGGATGTCGTTTTTAATTCGGAATTAAAGTGCGTGATAATTTAATTTGGTCAATTAATAATATTGAAATGTAGATCGGTGCTAATAATCCGTACATGTTAATGAACGTGTGGTTTAAATTACGGTCCAATATTTTTTTTACGTATAAATGTCGCGTTTTAAAGTTGCGATTCATTAGCCGGAACATGTAGGGCTAATATTACGAGACCATGATTGTCAAAATTTTGGTAAATATAATTTCAAGATGTTACGATTATTTGTGGCGAATGAACTAAAGCGTAGATCAAAACGAGATAGAAAATGTGAAAGAATCTGCAGTCAGATAATAAAATGTCGTACGATGTCAGAAGTTGAATAAATAAGTCAGTTGATAATTCTGTGAGAAATAAATGAATCAAGGAATATTGAGATAGAGAGGAAAATAAATTCCGTACGAGAGACACTTAGGATATTGAAATGAGTGTAAAATGTACGGGCAGTGTCACAGAGAAATACTGATTTACGTAGCGGGTAGAATTCGAACCCGTGACAGCATGTACGAAATAAATAGACTGCACAGCTATTCGTTGAGATACAACGGATTTAAGGATAATGAGAGTTCAGATTCCACATAAATGGTCGTATATTGTATTCATTGTAATGACGAGCGAGAACAATCATGATGTCGTGATAATAATAATAATAAATATTGCAGATAAAGGATTGGACCGCCTTAATTAATTGAATGTTGATAAAGATGTTAAACGAGAATCTAAATGATAATATGCAACCGATAATAATAATAATAATGTAAGGACGATGTTAAATCATCGCGGTCAGATTAATAATAATTGTCATAATAATAACTGTAATGATGCCGTTGGTTGATCAGTAAATATTTGTAATTGCGACCGATATCTGTCTATATTTTGGCGGAAATGACCGGTCCATTAATAATAATAACCTCTTAAGTGACGTGAATAATAATAATAATATCTTGAGTCACCTATTCATTAATAATAATAATAATCACAAGAGGGATATAATAATAATAACAGTAATAACGATTTGTGTTTGCATCCCGCATAATAATGACGGTATTAATCAAACGTGACAGTGCCAGGAACCGTTGAATATAATAATAATAATAATAATAATAATAATAATAATAACAATTTCGATGATGATAATTTCGTGGATTAAATTGTTTGGTGACAATATCCCTCCATTCGTATGTTTGAATAATAAGAATGAAAATATTAGAGTCATTTGGTACCTCGTTATTGTACGGTTTCCGTATGGGACGATGTGACTGCATACTTGGCGTGTTTGTTTACTTCGCTCGCGATGCGAGGGGGGTCACTGGCACGGTATTTTCCCACCGCTTCTCGTTATCTCATCTGTGGCAGTAGTCTACTGAGGCTAACTGGTGACAATTCAGATCACATGTAAATAATATGTAAATGCTAATTCAGTGGTATGGCACCAGCTGGATATCGTAAGATAGGAACTGTCCGTGGAATCCAGTTTTCGCACTTCACGAGAAACATTACCCAGTCCGAGTACCGGTCTCGGAAAAATGTATATAGCCGGAGTACGTCATCTTAGTTAAATCGGGAAGCCGACCGTAACATGGGTTATGCTCGGGCTCCCGATAGAAGGAAGCTATATCCTTGAGTAACGGTTCGATTCAAATGGAATCGATCCGTAAATTATACCTCCAAAATGTCATTTTATTTCAGAAGCAACGCAGCAAGATATTGATACCACTTGCGGTATGGCAAGTGATTTATATATGTAACATGTGTGTAAATTCAAATATTGTTGCCACGTGTATCTAAGTTTTATACGTCAAATGGCGTAATAAACCGCTCCTTCTGGCAAATTATTTCAAAGGAAACCACTCTCATAATCTTTTTATTGTAGTTAGATGATGCCCTTTTTAAAGTAACAGTCACTTCCTAGTCCTATCATGGAGTCCTTAAATTCAAGTTACAATCGAGCCTTCCCCCTTTTAATTTTAAGTTGCTCCGTTCATCCCCGTGTTCTTTTATGCCGTTATATTTATATTTGATGATTTAAATAATGAACCGACACCCCTGAGATAAATGCTAGTCTGGGAATCGGGAGGTGGACGGGTGCAAAAATGGCTGGCCCAAAGTGGGGCTTTAAGAACGGCAAAGTGTTGCTTTAAGAACGGCAAAGTGTTGCTTTAAGAACGGCAGAGAGGGCCTAACAAAATAAGGGAAGAACTACGAGTCATGTTGGTTGACATCAGTAAAATGATGACCAATTGTAGGATATGTTACAGTTGGGCCAGAAGCAATATAGCTTGCCCAACGTGTTGCTTTAAGAACGGCAGAGAGGCCAATATTATTGCTAATCAATCGTAATATTTTTATACTTTGTTTTCAAAATTTTATATTTTTAAATTTTTGATTTTTATTAATTGATGACCGCATTACGGTCAAGTGTGTGTTCACTTGTAACGTAATATCATGCTAGGGTAAGGTTAGTTTCGAACGGAGCTAGATTTGACTAGTATATTAATATAATCCATTGCTAATCTCTTCAAGTTTGGCAATGATTCAAAATTCAATAAGCTCGAAGATTTGATGTTTCTCTTTTTCCCATATGAAATTTAATATTATTTTGATAATTCAGGACTCCATTTAAATGTCAGTGGACATGAGATGAGTATTATAAACAGCTGTTTAGGAAGGCTTGAAATGGTAAAAATATTACTGAGCACCAGTTCAAGTTATTATTTAAAAAGAGGTTGAGATGGTATAAATTAAAATTAACGTATTTCAGGGCAGGAGATTTCCAACTTCATCGTTGTTTTTAATGTTGTTTTTGTTGTTATATTGGAGCGGTTTATTGTAAAATCTTAGGCGCAAGCCAGCATTCAAGTTGAATGACCTGCAAATGTAAACAAGTTTTAAAGTCAAAATTTTTTTTTGTTAAATGAAAGTTAGTGTAGGGGTATAATGTCATAGGATAGGGCCTAGACCCAATAGCGTATTCCTTCGTGTGCAGCAAGGTGAGAGGCCGATCGGCCCTTTTGCTTTCTCAAGAAAGGTTATAATGTCTGACGACGGTGGGGAGCGATCCCAGGACATAGTGGTAGAAGGACAAGGTGAGATGAAAGCTCTCACGTTAGAGGACTTAATGCAAGCGTTGGCTGTGAATAATGTTGTAATGGAACGTAGGTTCGATCAAGTACAGGCTAATAGTGTTTCATTAGAAAATAAAGTTGATCAAATGCAGGCTGATAATGTTTCAGTTATGAACAAATGAAGGTTAATAGTGTTTCATTAGAGGACAAATTAGACAAAGTACAGGCCGCGAGTGTTTCACTAGAGAATAAGATCGACCAAGTACAGGCTGCTTGTGAAGTAAATAAATCGGAACTCAAAGCACAAATAGATGCAGTTCAGGCCGCGAGCGTAGCGATGGGACAGGAACTTAGGGACAAATTAACTCAAGTCCAGGAAGCATGTCACTTCGCGAAAGACGAATTAAAAGTGCACATGGATGCGTACATTACCATCGTTAATGAAAAGGTTGACCGCGTTAGAGATGAGGCTCAAATGGAACGCGCAGAAATTAAGGAAAAATTGAACGCTAGTGTCAAGGAACTCGCCGCTTTACGATTAACTGACAGAAAAGACGTAGAATCACACATAGAGGAAATTCGGGATGAATGTCGGAAGGAAAATGACATCGTCCGGGGACAAGTAGAAGAAAAATGCGCGCAGATAACTGGCACCTTGGACAAGCATGACAAGGGCATGAACGAGTTACGTGGGGAAGCCGCACGTACACTTGTCATCGTAGCAGGACTGAAAAACAAAGTCGAAGAACTAACTATAAATTTAGAAGACCGTAGCCAGAGAATAACCAAGTGCGAAGACGCAAACTTAGCGTTATTCCAGCGGACGGAAGACCTAATTGAACAGGGCTAATCATTCGCCGACACGGAAGTTCGCTTGTTAGAACAATGCAAGGCGTATAATGGGCAAAATTCCGGCACAAAAGAAATAGCCAGTTGTAATCCCGACGGAATGGATGACATGCGAAAAGACTTGGAGATGTTGAAGGCTAGGTTGGAACCATCAGCGTCTAGCCAAGATTTTAACCTCCAATATCGCGAATACGAACCCCATGATAACCAGGGGATTCATAAGAAAGGAGGCCTATCCCATGCTGATACACACGGTTTCAAGTTTGAAAACAGAGATGGGTCGTCTACGTCATCAAGTGCTATCCCGACATCGGTGGTACACGTCATTAAGATGTCTGATGACAAGCCACCAAAGTTCGATGCCCGTGGGCATATCACCCCGAAAGGTTTCGTCCGGGAAATCGCCGGTTATATAAATGAGAATAAAATACCAGTAGAGCGACAACTGCGAACGGTCGAGAAATTCCTAGACGGAGCACCAGCTGTATGGTTCAGGGCTTTCTTGTATACTTTTGAAGATTTTGAAGGATTTCGGCGGGCTTTTCTCGAAAAGTTCTGGAGTATTCAGGAACAGCAGGAGTTAAGGCTGGAAGTATACTCCAGACGATATGCAACATCTTCACCCACGAAATTCTCTGATTATTTCGTGGCACAATTTCACAAGCTACGGGAGCTTGATAATCCAATGAGCGAAACAGAATTGATTAGCGCCATTGGAAAACAATTGCCATTCGAGGTCCAACGAATGATGATAGCGTCAAATGTCCAGACAGCTGTCGATGCGGAGGCTTTATTACGTCAATTAGACCTCACAACGCATCATTCGAACCCAAGACAAATTAGGAGCAGGGACCAACAAGTGAATAATATCGAACGGACAATCGAACCGAAGACCACGAGTACAAAGAACCAGGGAACTAGTACTGATCCGGAACCTCGTCGAGCATATAATACGGAGTGGAAGCCGCGACAATGGACGAGACCAAGGAATTTTGCGGAAGGCAACCGGCAAACCAACCAAGGGAACTTTTGAGCCGACAGGGGATACCGTGGATTCCAGAGAAATAATTATAGGCCGTATCCAGCTTGGAATCAAGGGAACCCGAGATATTACCAGGGAGGATCTCGTCAGGAAAAGGATGACAGATATCAAGAATCTAGGCGGTATATAGAAGAGCTGAACAAGAGAAAATGGAAGGAGGCGATCCATGATCGAGGCCGTGATGAGGGAGCGACAGGAGCGGAGAGCTTGCAGTTCCAAAGAGCAAGGAAAGGGGGCAGTGACCTGAACCCGAATGCACCGACGTTCGAATCTGAAGAACGGCTCGGGGCGAAAAAAAAACGCCGAATTTTAACGGAAGACTGGATCATCGCAGAGGTCGATACATGGGTTGTGACCTCTGACGAATTAATTGACGACCCCGAAATCCAAATTTCAAAGGAAATTAAGAGACTACCAGTGATATACACTAGGATCAACCACGTGAGGGTTCGATCACTCATTGATACAGGCGCCAGCGTATCAGTAGTATCCCAAGTTCTGGTAAATGAACTACAATCCAAAGTAAACATCCCGATTATCCCAGTTTCAAATTTGAAGATTCGTGGAATTATCCCGGATAAATCCGTCATATGTAAGAACCAGGCATTATTGGACATCGAAATTGGAAATTCAAAATTTGCTCATACATTTATTATCATGAATAAAATCAACTATAACTTGATCCTAGGGGCTGATTTTATGACCGAATACCAGGCTGTGATTGATATGGGGGATAACTCTGTCAGATTTAAGCACAGGGAAGGTATTGAGGATACAACCATGAACCCTCAGTCAGAGATAGGAGAACATGAAGAAATTTGGAACACCGAAGTCGTGAATCCGCTTAGGACGGACGAAAGTGTCATGAGTGAGACGGATGATCATGTGACCTCTGATGATTATAAACTATTTGCGGCAGAATTGCAGGAAGGTGAAATCAACTGTGGGAAGGTTATAGCAGATAAAGTTAATGCAGCTGTAATAGGTCCCGAGGGGAAGGAAGATTTATTCAAAATTTTAACAAAGCATAGCGACACGTTTGGCTCAAAACCTGGAAAAATTGAAAATTTTGAATACGAATTAAACGTCAATGATTGGTCCCCGTATAAGAAGAAATTATATCCAATTGCCGAGAAATTCTATCCCCAAGTCCGCGAAGCTATTAGAGAAATGGAAGCAAGTGGATTGATTTCGAAGTCACCGACGCCATTTTTAAATCCTTTAGTGATAGTAAGGAAACCGGACGGATCAGTGCGCATTTGCCTTGATGCACGTGCTATCAACGAGAGATTAGTCCCAGAGTATGAGCAGGCCCCGCCTATTAAAGAGATCTTGAAGAGATTTAAAGATATGGAATATTTTACCACTTTTGACCTGACGTCATCATTTCATCATATACTGTTGGAAGCTAAATCTAAGTTGTTGACGGGATTCTTATTCGATCAACAGACTTATGTCTTTAATCGTCTCCCGTTTGGTATTAAGAATGCGGGTTCGGTTCTCATTCGAGCTCTTGACCGCAATCTAAGTCCAAAGGTCAAAGAGGCGACTATCATGTATGTGGATGATATCTTGGTAGCTACAAGAACACTGTCGGAACACTTGGAAAATATTAATGAAGTCCTCACCGATTTAGGAAGGCATAACTTCAAGGTCAACCTATCGAAATCACATTTTTGTCAGAAGGAGGTGTTATTTTTGGGTCACCTTGTAGATGGAGATGGTGTACGACCAAACCCAGTCAAAATTGAGGCCATTAGGATGTTTCCTAAGCCTACTAAAGTAAAACATGTTCGGCAGTTCCTTGGAATGTGTCAATTCTTCGCTGATCATTGCCCTGATTACACAACCGTAGTAGCACCATTGCAGGACTTACTTAAGAAAAATAATCGATGGAAGTGGGACCATACTTGTGATGAGGCGTTCGCTCAGACCAAGCAACGATTACTGCATAATGTTAAGCTCGGATACCCGGATTTCAGCCTCAAATTCATAATTCAAACAGACGCCTCAACCATAGGTATAGGAGCCGTATTACTGCAGGAAAACCCCGATGATCCAAGCATAAAAACCTATATTGCCTTCATGAGCCGGAAATTGCGGAAACATGAGATAAAGTATACTGTCACGGAATTGGAAATGCTGTCTATCGTGAGCGCTTTGCAATATTGGAAGAAGATCGTGTATGGTTTTCAGATTGTTATCCGTACCGATCACAAAGCGCTGACGTTCATTATGAAAACCAATATGGCAAGCGAGAGGGTTAGCCGTTGGGCATTATTTATCCAGCAGTTTGATCTAACAGTCGAACATTGCCCCGGGAAACTCAATATTTTGGCAGACACATTGAGTCGACTTCCAAACCCGGAGGAAGTCGTAATCCACCAAATTGAGTTGATAGAAGAGGATCAGGAGGTCTTAAGGAATCTGAAGGACATCGGAGCGATACAGAAGAGAGATGGGTTCACTAACTTGATGATAGAATTTTTTAACAAAACATTGCAGCCAGACAATCCACAGTATGACAGAGCTAGTAAATTATCAGCGAGCTACCATTATTTGAATGGGGTTCTTCATAAGTTTTTGGATGAGGAACACACGAAACTTCGCATAGTCATACCATCTGAAATGCAAGTACCGGTAGTCAACCATGTACACCGGGTCATTGGACACGGAGGTATAGGGAAGGTTTTGGCAACTATCCAAGAGACATTCGTGTGGGCCAAGATGAACCAAACAGTCCGAAATGTACTACGATCATGCGACGTCTGCCAAAGGATTAAACCTAATCCATACTTACTTAAGCAATCTCCGCGCCCACTGTTACCTACTGAACCCCGCGAGATATTCGCAATGGACCTGTACGGACCACTCCCCAAGGCCCGTAGGGGAAACCAATTCATCCTTGTTAGTTTAGATGTATTCTCTAAATTGGTAGCCTTGTATCCGCTGCAAAAGGCAAATTCTAAAACTGTACTACGAGGAATTACTTCACATATCATTCCACAGATGGGGAAGCCTAAGAAGATCCTTACTGATCATGGTAGTCAGTTCACATCTGCTGCGTTTGCAAATCAATTACGACAACTAGACATTCAGCATGTACTTGGTTCGATTCGCCATCCCGAATCGAATCCATCAGAGAGGATCATGCGAGAGATTGCAAAATTTTGCAGGATCTATTGTTCCGAGGCACATTGGCGGTGGATTGACGTGGTGCCCATTATAACTAAATGTATTAACACCACGATCCACGAAGCAACAGGCCAGATACCGGAAGTGGTTCACTTTAACAGATATCCGGCCAGGCCATGGCATAATGCAGTAGCATGTCCTGCAGATCCACGCGTATCCAGCGAAATTTGTATCAGAAAGACACGGGAACATTTGGAGGCACAAGCAGAACGACGATTGAGAAGGCTGAGGAATAAGCGATTCCACCGTCCGTTGAGGGTTGGCGAGCTCGTTCTAGTGAAGAAGCCGGGTGTATCTAACCCAGAGCAGAAGGTGTACCACAAGTTTTGTAAATTATTCGTGGGCCCTTTCAAGATTATACAAACTTATGACAACAATGCTTACAAAGTTCAGAGCTTGGATGGAAGTTCAGAGAACATCTATAACGCTGCAAATTTAAAGCTTTACCACACGCCAGCAGACCAAAGGGAAGCAGAGGATGAACGAGAGGAAGCAGATGACGAGCCGGAAGAAGATGAGGTCGAAGAAGAGGATGAAGAAGAAGACGGAAGGGAAGAAGAAGTCCAAGTAATCCATACACCAATTGAAGCAAGGCCATGTCCAGAATGTGGAGAGATAGACAGAGACGTGCAGGAATTTGTAAATACGATCCATGAAATCGAAAGACAGAACGAGGAGTTAAGGTTCAGGAACCAGATGTTGAGAGACGAAATCAATAGCCGTCGCAGAACAGAGGATCCGATGTCAAATCATGATAGTGATGATATGGACACATCATAAAAAAAAATCTCATGATACTCACTAGATTTTTTTTTACCTGGGCAAGAGGAAGATGAACCCGAGTGACTTAGGCCCATAGTCAATCATGATTTGATCGGTAAAATAATATGGTACATTTATTGAAATGAAGAAGTGTAGTTGAAAATATTTCGTTTAGGTAATGTCGAAATCAGAGCGAAGGAAGGACGACAGACTGGAGCCTGACGGATTAGCTCAACACGACAACTTTTAGCTACTTCACAGCAGGGAATCTCATTAGTTGGCGAACAACGAAATACAGAGTCCACAAATAAGTCTTGGTCAGAAAGAGGAAGGGGGAGAGTCATACAAAGGAAACTCACCACATGAGTAATACCTTGGGATATTTTTGGTAGGACGGAAATTCCGTGACCTCGTGGAAAATTACAGCGGCTGAGTGTACGTTCGCTAGCCTAAGTTCGAGCAGGTGGAGATTTAAATCACGTGACCGCTTGCCGGCCAATAGTAAAAATTTGATGGGAGGCTCAGTGATACCATCTTAAGGAATGAGGGATGAGATATTTTCGTAACTACAAAAGTATTCAGTAATAAATTATTATGAGTACGCGGATGGATATACTGGATTTATTGGAGGTCACGCATGGAAAAATAATCAATACTTATTGGCAAATTAATTAAATTGAAGGCTGGATTTCTTGGAAACCAGACAGCTTGAATCTCATTGGCTGAAAGAAGACCACGTTGTCAGAGACGCTTACGAAGGCGCGAAATGTGAGGAGCTAAATCCACCCATATCTCCTAAATCTGTGATCACCAGGAGTTCATATTTTATCCAGCAGATCTGCTAGCGGAGTGGATTAATTTGATGTAAATTTTAACTTCCAATTCGGAGTGCAAGTACCGATATTAAAACTCCACCCCCTCCCTGAGGGGTATGACGTCAACGAATCCGCGGGAAAAAGGCTTCATCCATATATACGGGGCAAGGGATCCTCGCCAGCACACTTGTCTTGAATCGTTGGAGCTGAATTGACGGTCGCCAGCACACGTGAATTGAATATCGGGAGCTGAACAGTTGGTCGCCGGTAACTTAGAATTCTACGGTCGTACAGTCATTTAATGGCGCGAGCATCCGCCAGTGTTTGTAAAATGTGATCGCGCTCAAGCAACAGGAATTAGAAATAGTTAACGTAGGACAGTGTTTGTCATTTGTGAATATCAGTGATGTAAAGTAATTACACTGCAAGAGAGTAGTATAAAATATATCACCATAAGTACGTACATAATAGACTGTGTGACGAACAGTATTTTAAGGAAGTAGTAGCCTGTACTTAGCTATACCGAACCGATGTCATGAACACGTCAAGAATGCCGTATAAATCGGGCGTATCGCGACGGGCGTAATAGTTGACACCTCGTCGTACGTGTCCAGGTCCATTGTGCGGTAGGTGGACGAAGATTAAATAGTGTAAATATATTAAATTCTTGGGTCTAGGATAGAAATTTGTTGTATCCAATTTAAAGTATACAGTGTTAACGTTGTAAATGGTGAAGGTTTGTGGTAATCAAGATATGAGTGTAAAATGATAATGTGCCAGGAAATCTTTTGTGAAACTACGCCATCAAGAATGGAGGAGTAAAACGCAGAGAGGGGCCGGATGGAGCCTCTCGCCTGCAAAGCTGCAATGGAATACCGATAACTAAGATGAGTACTAAACTGTAAATAATATTTGGGAAATGTTATCGTGATGGGAAAAATGGGAATAATTTGATTATACTTGGTTACCTTCTGTAACAAGATGGGTCGCTTAACGACCCCATCCTAAATTTGTAGCACGGACAGTAGTAAATCATAATAATGTAAATAATCGGGTCTTTTATGTATTCAGTTTGTTGGAGATGTAAATTTGTATATATAGTGTAGTACGTTAAGTCATGCATGCATTCATATTTTCTTTGTAGTCGATAATTTCCTTTACATTTGATTTTGGTTATGCTAGTTAAATAAGACCCGATATGTGCTTTTATGTTTTGTCAATTTTAACGAGCCATTTATTGACATGGAAGGAAAATCCAGCTTCGCCATACCAAGTGTGTTTTGTTGTAATTAATATGGTCATATTTTCAAAGTGAAGTTGTTAAATTTTGTGAGATGCGATTAATATAATATTTCCAAGTAAATCATATCTGGAGTGTTTAGTGCCAGAATAAATCGACTTTGTACAAGATGTTATGCGTTAAACATATTACGAGTGGACTACCGTATTACAGGCGAAATATTTTTTTAAATAATAATAATAATAAATAAATAATATAACTATTTTTTTGAAGAAGATATTTTTTTTAATATGATTTGGAGATAATAATAATTTATGTGATCAAGTGTTGAGTTTGTTGGGAATCATTTAATGACGGGATGTCGTTTTTAATTCGGAATTAAAGTGCGTGATAATTTAATTTGGTCAATTAATAATATTGAAATGTAGATCGGTGCTAATAATCCGTACATGTTAATGAACGTGTGGTTTAAATTACGGTCCAATATTTTTTTTACGTATAAATGTCGCGTTTTAAAGTTGCGATTCATTAGCCGGAACATGTAGGGCTAATATTACGAGACCATGATTGTCAAAATTTTGGTAAATATAATTTCAAGATGTTACGATTATTTGTGGCGAATGAACTAAAGCGTAGATCAAAACGAGATAGAAAATGTGAAAGAATCTGCAGTCAGATAATAAAATGTCGTACGATGTCAGAAGTTGAATAAATAAGTCAGTTGATAATTCTGTGAGAAATAAATGAATCAAGGAATATTGAGATAGAGAGGAAAATAAATTCCGTACGAGAGACACTTAGGATATTGAAATGAGTGTAAAATGTACGGGCAGTGTCACAGAGAAATACTGATTTACGTAGCGGGTAGAATTCGAACCCGTGACAGCATGTACGAAATAAATAGACTGCACAGCTATTCGTTGAGATACAACGGATTTAAGGATAATGAGAGTTCAGATTCCACATAAATGGTCGTATATTGTATTCATTGTAATGACGAGCGAGAACAATCATGATGTCGTGATAATAATAATAATAAATATTGCAGATAAAGGATTGGACCGCCTTAATTAATTGAATGTTGATAAAGATGTTAAACGAGAATCTAAATGATAATATGCAACCGATAATAATAATAATAATAATGTAAGGACGATGTTAAATCATCGCGGTCAGATTAATAATAATTGTCATAATAATAACTGTAATGATGCCGTTGGTTGATCAGTAAATATTTGTAATTGCGACCGATATCTGTCTATATTTTGGCGGAAATGACCGGTCCATTAATAATAATAACCTCTTAAGTGACGTGAATAATAATAATAATATCTTGAGTCACCTATTCATTAATAATAATAATAATCACAAGAGGGATATAATAATAATAACAGTAATAACGATTTGTGTTTGCATCCCGCATAATAATGACGGTATTAATCAAACGTGACAGTGCCAGGAACCGTTGAATATAATAATAATAATAATAATAATAATAATAATAATAACAATTTCGATGATGATAATTTCGTGGATTAAATTGTTTGGTGACAATATCCCTCCATTCGTATGTTTGAATAATAAGAATGAAAATATTAGAGTCATTTGGTACCTCGTTATTGTACGGTTTCCGTATGGGACGATGTGACTGCATACTTGGCGTGT
Organism: Anabrus simplex; assembly: GCF_040414725.1. NCBI lineage: Eukaryota > Metazoa > Arthropoda > Insecta > Orthoptera > Tettigoniidae > Anabrus > Anabrus simplex. The sequence goes on from NC_090265.1 coordinate 241,572,939, forward strand.
TTGTTTACTTCGCTCGCGATGCGAGGGGGGTCACTGGCACGGTATTTTCCCACCGCTTCTCGTTATCTCATCTGTGGCAGTAGTCTACTGAGGCTAACTGGTGACAATTCAGATCACATGTAAATAATATGTAAATGCTAATTCAGTGGTATGGCACCAGCTGGATATCGTAAGATAGGAACTGTCCGTGGAATCCAGTTTTCGCACTTCACGAGAAACATTACCCAGTCCGAGTACCGGTCTCGGAAAAATGTATATAGCCGGAGTACGTCATCTTAGTTAAATCGGGAAGCCGACCGTAACATGGGTTATGCTCGGGCTCCCGATAGAAGGAAGCTATATCCTTGAGTAACGGTTCGATTCAAATGGAATCGATCCGTAAATTATACCTCCAAAATGTCATTTTATTTCAGAAGCAACGCAGCAAGATATTGATACCACTTGCGGTATGGCAAGTGATTTATATATGTAACATGTGTGTAAATTCAAATATTGTTGCCACGTGTATCTAAGTTTTATACGTCAAATGGCGTAATAAACCGCTCCTTCTGGCAAATTATTTCAAAGGAAACCACTCTCATAATCTTTTTATTGTAGTTAGATGATGCCCTTTTTAAAGTAACAGTCACTTCCTAGTCCTATCATGGAGTCCTTAAATTCAAGTTACAATCGAGCCTTCCCCCTTTTAATTTTAAGTTGCTCCGTTCATCCCCGTGTTCTTTTATGCCGTTATATTTATATTTGATGATTTAAATAATGAACCGACACCCCTGAGATAAATGCTAGTCTGGGACTCGGGAGGTGGACGGGTGCAATACACCTTCCATATACGTTTATGCCGGCTCCGTGGTGTAGGGGTAGCGTGCCTGCCTCTTACCCGGAGGCCCCGGGTTCGATTCCCGCCCAGGTCAGGGATTTTTACCTGGACCTGAGGGCTGGTTCGTGGTCCACTCAGCCTACGTGATTAGAATTAAGGAGGTATCTGACGGTGAGATAGCGGCCCCGGTCTAGAAAGCCAAGAATAACGGCCGAGAGGATTCGTCGTGCTGACCACACGGCACCTCACAATCTGCAGGCCTCCGAGCTGAGCAGCGGTCGCTTGGTAGGACAAGGCCCTTCACGGGCTGTAGTGCCATGGGGGGGGGGTCTATACACGTTTACAAGAGATGTTCACTTTTGCCCACAGCTGTTCCAGGACATGCCTTTATTATCTCTTCTACTATTATGGTATCCCTAGTTGCCTTACACTCTCTTTCCATATCCTCAACCTGCTTACCGTCAATTCTTTTAAAATGCTCTAATTCTCTTTCATTCCCATCCTTATCAGTCTACAGACTGAGTTCACTTTCTCTGACCTAAGGACTTACTTGCAGATTCCTTGAATTCATATTCATTTATGAGATAGTGTACCATAAATCTGGTGCTCCTACTCCATCATGTGTAGCACGCTTGAAGAATGAATGAACAACTGGTAATTTCGTACTGGCACAGGAATGCAGTAAACGATTTCCGTTCGTGTAGCTTCCATGCCTTCCCCACATTCACCTATTACCCGCTCATAACCTTCATTTGTATTTTAGTGGTGCTGATTGCTATTCACATAGTAAATTTACCGGACAATATTTCCCCCCGCCCCTATAACTACCAAATCTGTTCATAATTCGTTCATTCACGTGCCTTAATGGAACTCTGTTGCGTGCAGTCATTTTCCTAATGAACAATTCTACCCCACGTGCAGACCGTCCCCTTTTAACACTGTTAAGAACGCCTTTTCAATTCCTAACTTTACTTCACTACTTATCCAACAATCGTTATTTCGTAACAGATCCATGTAAGAAGATGATGATGATGAAGAAGAAGAAGAAGAAGAAGAAGAAGATTCGATGTCCTTGATATTTGACTTCTGAAAACAACAGTTATCGTCAGCTTTAATAATAAAATAATGATTTTGTGCGTAAACAATTTCCCCTTATACTTCCTTTTCTTAGGAGTCTCCGTGCCCCAGGCGGCAGCGCGCCGGCCTCTCTCCGCTGGATACCGTGTTCAAATCCCGGCCACTCCATGTGAGATTTATGCTGGACAAAGCGGAGGCGGGACAGGTTTTTCTCCGAGTACTCCGGCTTTCCCTGTCATCTTCCATTCCCGAAACACTCTCCACTATCATTTCATTTCATCTGTCAATCATTAATCATTGTCCCAGAGGAGTGCGACAGGCCTCGGCAGCTGGCACAATTCCTATCCTCGCCACAAGTTGGGGATTTCATTCATCCCATCCCTGATCCAGTCATTGACTGGAAAACACGTTGTAGGTTTTCATTCTCTTCCTTTTATTAAATCTCGTATTAGGCATAAAAGTCGAAAGCGATATCAGTCAAATTTTTGTCTGTCTGTTCGTTGCGATATTACAAGAAAGTAACTCAACAGAATTTTTATAAGCTAGGTATTTGATATTTGGTATTTAATAACCGGATTATGCCCTAGGTAATGTATTATTTGATTAGTTTGTAGTGGCATAGCAACATTAAGAGAGCCAAAATAAGAAATGTCAAATTTGTTTTAATATAATGTTTTATGTATCGAAACAAAGTACATAGTGAAAGTTGTATAACACATTAATTTTCGGTATCTTTTGTTTTACACATGCTACCGTACGAGGAGTAATAAATGAGACATTCGCGATTATTGCATTTTTCACAAACTTCCGAGCGAATTCGTGATGGTTATCAACGATAGCCTAACACTGACTATGACAGTTGAGATGTTCTTTGTTTCTTCTGCTGCAATTCACTTTCACTAGATTACATATCTGATGTGAAACGATTATAAAATAGGTTTTCTGCAATTGTACAAACATCAGCCTATCAATAACGAGTACAACAGGTAGTGGTCAGTAAAATAAGGTTGTAGTAAAAGTCCCTCAAGCATTAAGGATATCATTATGGACCCATTTCTGTAATGAAAAGGGATTTTTCAACGGGGTAGTTGACCGAGGAAGGTCGGACGAGAAAGATAAAAGAGACGGTAGTAAGACCTACAAGTAAATAGAAACACTGTGATCAAAAACCCCCGCTTCAAAATTAAGAACCCTTCGAGAGTTTTCCCATTTAGTAGCCTCTTACGACATGCATTGTATGCCCCACCCACGAGGGACCTTAAATGTATCTTACACACTGAATGTTGTATACAAGGAATCGGTACACAGAAAACACAATATAAATTTATTGATTCAATAGGTTTTTACACAATATGTACATAAATACAACTAAACTTTTCTTGAAGCTGGATGAGCTTGTGCGCAATTAATGATGGTATTACTGTAGACTGGGGGTCTGTGGAAATATACACTTTATATACACAAGAGTCTATATACACACGAATCTATCTTGCGGAGATAGTCTGTCAAGTAAGAGAGAGTTCAAGATAGTCGAAAACTATCTGCCTTGTAGAATTACTAGTGTAACTTGCAATGAAAGTTCGTACTAACAGAATGCTAGTAATTGCCGTAGGCTTGTCAGGAGCTGACATAAATATTCACAATTAGTAGAATACTAATGTTAATGTCGGAGCCTAAGTGAGGACTGTGGGATGAGTAGAATACTGACATCGGGGCTCGACGTGGTTACAGGAAGCGGGAGGTGAGGCAGTGTCTAGAAGTGAGACCTCACAACCAGAATTTCAGTCCACCTGTTCGATACACATGTTTAAGAGGGATAGCCTCCGTGTTCGACTTGCAGTGTAATCCGGCGTTAGACACTGTGGAGTCCTAGGAAGGAGCGGAATGCAGCTTCTTTTATAGCGCTGGCTGACGTCACAAGCAAGCGCACTGCAGGAACCTCGTAGAGTCGAGAAAGATCAGGGCTGCGGCGTGTTGCGGAGCTATCAGGCGCAGAGCTGAGATTGCGAAGGACACACAACACTGAAAATGCGTAACATTAGGCAACAATAATATTGAAATGTTTCTGTCAACTTGTAACTATACGTATATGTCGTGGGTGGTTCTTGTGCCTAAATATGACGGGAAAACACCAAATGTGTGCAACAAGGCTTTTCTCTGTGATCGGGGTTACATATTTATAAAACAATATTCTTCATAAATTAAGCTTTAAACTATCCTACTTTAAAATGTATTTATAAATTTTAATCAGTTAAAACAATGAAGCAGACTTTATAGAAGCATGTGGATGTAAAGAAACATTTTTTTTGGACACAGGCCTACCTAACTCACTCATTTTATAGTTCAGGGGGCACTTAGACGTTACTGCAAAACCATGGATATATTTAGTTTACTTAATCTGTTTACCCACCAGATTGGTTTTTCCTCAGTCTTAGCGAGGGATCCCACCTCAACCGTCTCAAGGGCAGTGTCCTGGAGTGTGAGACTTCGGGTCGGGGATACAACTGGGGCGAGTGGCCAGTACCTCGCCCAGAGGGCCTCACCTGCTATGCTGAACAAGGGCCTTGTGGGGGGATGGGAAGATGGGAAGGGACAGGCAAGGAAGAGGGAAGGAAGTGGCTGTGGCCTTAAGTTAGGTACCATTCCGGCATTTGCCTGGAGAAAAAGTGGGAAACCACGGAAAACCACTTCCAGGATGGCTGAGGTGGGAATCGAAACCACCTCTACTCAGTTGACCTCCCTAGGCTGAGTGGACCCCGTTCCAGCCTTCGTACCACTTTTAAAATTTCGCGGTAGAGCCGGGAATCGAACTCGGGCCTCCGGGGGTGGCAGCCAATCACACTGACCACTGCCCCACAGAGGCCGACTCTATTTAGTTTAATCAAAGCAAATCCCATAAAAAAGTGTGTCTAATTTTGGAAATAAATATTGTAGTTCAATAATACTACGTCCTGGTCAGAGGAACAATTTTTCTGTTATAATTAAATAGATATAAAATCCCCTTACACGGTGGAATATCACTAATTTTTTCGCCCCCTTTCTCAACATTATTGGTACAAGAGCATTGTAAAATTCTCCTTACACCGGGCGGGTTAGTCGTGCGGTTAGGGGCGCGCGGCTGTGAGCTTGCATCTGGGAGACAGAGGGTTCGAATCCCACTGTCGGCAGCCCTGAATATGGTTTTCTGTGTTTTCCCATTTTCACACCAGGAAAATGCTGGGGCTGTACCTTAATTAAGGCCATGGCCAGTTCCTTCCATCTCCTAGGCCCATCCCATCGTCTTCATAAGACCTATTTGTGTCGGTACGACGTAAAGCCACTAGGAAAGAAAAATCTCCTTACTGTTGAACTAACAATATTTTCCAAGGGCAACGTAATAATTACTCACGGATAGTATAGAGTTATTTATCATCCATGGTTCTAAAATCGACATAATTGAAGTTACACATGCAAGGTTGGTGTTAATAAATTGTGACAGATAATGACGAACGATGACTAGGTACGGCTGATTAATGATTGGTGTTCGTATTTACGTGCTAAGTCGCGCGCTTCATTGATTAGTGGCTTAACCAGTCTGTAACAGTGGGCACAGAGAGAATCTACAGTGATTAATTTTAGGACAGGCCCAGTAAACTCAGATTCAAGTTAACTTAGATAACTCACTGACGAATAAACCAGTTGATGCTAGATGCTAGATGAATTAAAAAACGAAATTTGCCCCTTTTTCCGTTTCTTTTGCTAATTGTTTAATGTCACCCTAACTCAAACTGGCTTTCTGGTGACGTTGGGGTAGGAAAATGACCTTAATTAATGTGCAACCTTATTGTTTGTCTGGTAACAGGAAGTGACAAATTCAGTCATCAAGGCTCCCGATAATTGGTTTCGAACCCACCATCTCCCGAATCCAAGCTCACAACTACGTGAATCGACTGCATAACCTAAAAGGCTTTACCATCCATGAGTAACATTGCGGAGTAATTTAGGTCAACCAATTATTATTGGCTGAGATTTGATTGAATTTAGTTTTAGTTTGTTTCTACATCTTCGTTTGGACGTCTTTTGCTGTACGGTATGTCTTTGAAGTAACACGTACTCTATTCAAAAGTAATAACTTAGTTGGAGGCGTTGCGCATACTGATGCAATTAAAGGCACAGTCAACGGAATGTAGTTCAACTTAGATAATGCTCATACCAGTAAACATATTCAGTTCAACGGCACAGTTATATAAAACATCGAAGAATTTGCCGAAAACGCTGCTAAAATTATACAAATAAAAGAAGGTAGGTCGGACGACAATTTCGTGTAACCAGAAGATGCCTCATGTACACGTGGATATCCGTAGTAAACAATGTTGTCAATTCATTCTCAAGATGTAACGTATGTCCCAACGTGATACGATGTTTTCTTAACACTTCACGACATACTATGACTTTTATCCAACTTTCCAAGACGTTTTAATCTATATCGCCTCCAATACATATTTTCATCCTAATTTTAAATATTGGACTCAAATATGATCAAATACTGTATCTTTTAACTGTCTTGTTCTTGTTCTGTGACGCCTTAGTTTTGATATTCTGTTTTCCGAACGTGATATTTATATTGTTCAAGCTTTTTATCAAAAAATCCATTTCAGTGTCAGACATGGATTATTAAAAAAACAATGTATGACAATTACTTTTAGACGAACATTTCAATTTTTCAAATGTTCTTAGTATAAGTTCTGTTTTATTCAATATTTTTATGCTGTAATCATTTTGCATCCACAGTATCAACACTTGTAAATATTCATCAATACGTTTTGTGTAAACTATTATGATTCCTTAGACCAGTGTGTGTTTTAAGATTGATTGAGGCTGATGATGCCCAATAAATAGTGGGCGAAACATGTAGCCCACCATTCAAATTTCTGGTAATTTCTATGTGTATTTAACCACACAATAGTGGAGTAAATTTATTGAATAGGTGGTATTAAAATTACTCCTTGTATAAACTTTGTGATTAGCTACTTTTCAATATGGAATAATGACGAGAGTAATGGTTTGTAACAAATGGTGGGCCATAATAAAGTTACAAAGCATGGTGGGGAGTGAGGTAGTTTCCTATTGCTTCCCTCAATGGGCAAAGAAGTGCTTTTGCAGTATGACCGGCCTATGAATAGCACCCTTGGTAACATTCAGGCATTCTACTCTTGCTCCGAATGCCATACTCAGCACCACCGCCCCGACCTTGCAGCTTCCGTGCAGGCACAGACTTCGGTAGAAGTTATATTTTGACCGAATGAGTTGGCCATGCAATTATGGGCGTGAAACTGTGAACTTGCATTCGGGAGATAGTGGGTTCGAACCCCACTATCGGTGGCCCTGAAGATGGTTTTATGTGGTTTCCTATTTTTCACACCAGGCAAATGCTGGGACTGTACCTTATTTATGGTCATAACCATTTCCTTTCCTCTCCTAGCCCTTACCTATCCCATCGTCGCCATAAGATCTATCTATGTCGGTGTTACGTAAAGCAACTTGTAAAAAAATGAAGAAGATTTTATTTCAGTAAGTGCCAAATCACAGATACAAAAATACTGTATCCATCGAGATACAGAAACAGATGGTTTAGTCAGTAGTCGAAGTGGCTATGTCCGATGGTATGTGAAGGTGGTCAAATACTCTAGCCTCGTGTTGGTAGATTTTCCGGTATCTAAAGAGACCCTTACGGGACACTATCGACACCTTTGAGTCTCCAAATGTCATAAAATCCTCGTCTTCATTATCTCTCTGAATGAACGTTTTGTTTCCCGTCAGAGCATATTTTCTAAAATGTCTCATTAATGCTCCCGGCCAAGTAAATGAAAATATACCGAGAAGCAATTTTTTCCTAGGATGACGTCAGAGGGTCGTGATGTTCCATGCCATGTCCTCCTTATGCTCCGTGAGGTTGAAAGTGGAGTAGCCTATATTGGTGATCGATATCTTACTAGCTGAGTGAACTTATAAAATGCGCCATGACTAAAATTAACATTAATGGATATTATAGTTTAAGAATAACGCAGGATCAGAAGGACGGTAGCTGTGTTGACACCCTTTTGATTTTTCAACAGGCCAGCCTTGTAAAATGGATCATCCATGTAGGAAGCGTATAAATCATTGCACTTTTTGATGGGAGCTTTCGAAGACCGCAGAACCAAGCCATACATCTTCTTTATTAATCACTTGAGAGACAGTACCTAAAGCGACTAGAATGAACTAGTTTCACCGGGATGAGTGGGTCAGAATGTTGGAGTCCAATTTAGGGGTTTATTTTGCAAACTTCTCCGGGTTCTATAAAATATTTACGGATAGAACACAGCAAACACTATATTTCACAATTGTTTGTTTGTCAGGGGAAAAACATAATACCTACACCGTATCTGTCACTTTTTGATTACTAATTATCTGACAAATTCATAATGAATGAGCTGACGAGTTGGCCGTGCGGTTAGGGTGACGCAGCTGTGAGCTTGCATCCGGGAGATAGTGTGTTCGAACCCCACTGTCGGCAGCCCTGAAGATTGTTTTCCGCGGCTTACCATTTTCACACCAGGAAAACGCTGGGGCTGTACCTTAATAATGGCGACGGCCGCTTCCTTCCCACTCCTAGGCCTTTCCTATCCCATTGTCGCTGTCAGACCCATCTGCGTCGGTGCGACGTAAAGTAAATTGAAAAACAAGTAAAATATTGAATGATGTGTCAGTGCATTAAACAAGTTGTCTGCACAGTGCTGACCGTGTAGTTGAAAGCTTGCATTCGAGAGATGGGGGAGACAAACTCTTTTCGTCGGCAGCACTGAAGATTATTTTCCGTGGTTTTCTATTTTCACATTAGGAAAATGTGAGGACATTGACTTAAATAAGGCTACAACGGCTCCATTCTATGTGTGTCATACTGTGTTAATGTCGTGTGTTCGTGTATCGTGCATCGTTTTTCATGCATTATACGGGGTGAAACACGGCTTACTCATAGGGAATCTTCATAGAAGCCTCTTCAGATCTAGTGGGATTAACATTTCCATAGAAACGACAATATCTAACTTGTCAGAAATTCATCATATCGTCTGCTATATAGATGCATTCTTCATAATGAAGATTAGAACAGTGAGGTAGTACGTGTATTTTTTACTGCTGTATGGAGCAGAAACTTCAATATTGACCTAAACGCTAGAAAAAAAAAGATGATTTCGAAATGTGGATGAACTAACGGCTCTTTGAGGATAATCAGGGTAGAGAATTTGATTAATGTAAAAATATTAATCTTGACGAAACGGCGCATAAATAAAGGTGTACCCTATGAACGAGGATAACCTCAGTTTGGATGGGAGAGAGCAAGGGCACAGGAGTTTTGTGACTGATATCAAAAGTATGTGGAACCGTTGTAAGACCTGTTGCACCGTACGGCACCGAGTAGTGAGCTACCACTAAATGTGCATCATAGATATGAGGCTGATTTTGTGTATTATGAGCATTTCTCGTCGACTACATCAGGAATGACACCATCAGGCAGCATATTGGTGTGGTACTGATCGTTGAGAGGGTCCATTAAAGAAGACTTCACTATTATGGGCATATAAAGAGAACTAAATCTTATAGCGTTGCAAAAACAGCAGCAAATCGAGGGAATAAGTCCACATCGACAACAAATAATTAGCAGAATACTATAAATCAAGGTCTTAAAACAGTCAGGCTACGATCAGTCGATGCAGCTGAACATGTTAAGTAACGTAACAAAATCCATAAAGTAAAGTCACCTCCGTACAGGCCATGAAGGCCCTTGGAAGAGTGGAAGGTAAATGCTTCCACCATTGTTAACCTCGGCACATGATGGGGTAGAGTGGTTAGCTCTACGCCCGGCCGCCTTTGCCCCCAGGAATTAAGCTGATACTCATTTTTGGTATAGGCTGAGTGAGCCTCAGGGCCATATGCACCTCCGGAAGTGGAAATCTCGTTTCTAAACTTTTACGACGTCCTTCCGGACGAACCGAGCACGCCTTTACCGCCTCAGCCAGGCAGCCCCTAACAAAATCCATAAAGCGTACCGTTAACTAACCGCGATAACCTCGGACATACAGACATGGACGTAAGTATTCGTACAGCCACTAGGAAACAACCATATTTATTTGTGGAACTCTCAGTACAAACAAACACAGACACTTGTGATATGCATAAAGAAAACTAATCACTTGAATGTATGGACGCAATAATGAGACAGTTTTAATGTTCTTCATACAAAATAAATATTTCTTCTCTGAATACGAGTTTCAAGCCGGACAAAAGTATTTGTTCTTTTCTGACAAGGAGAGATATGATATTTAACACATCGCTTGCCACACCACAAGCACACACACTGCAGATCTGGTACACGGTACGTCTTACGTTGGCAGCACTTATGATTAAACCCGTGAACAGGAAAGCGGGTCACTGAATGCCTCAATTCGTAACCACTATCTGTCCACTTTTTCGTTGTTATCGCATCAGTGGAGTAGAATTTTTCTCACAGTTCTTATTTCTTCCTCTTCAGTTCGTCCAAGAGGTCTCTATAGCTCGTGATGCATCTGAATCCGAAGATCTTCCGTAAATAAGTTTTCTATTGTAATTGCATATACTAAACGAGATGGGGTGAATTTTGATACACTAAGAAATCTTTTTAGGTAGATCGCTTTTACCTTCGTTAACACTTTTAAGTCATGTTTGCTAAGATAGTCCCAAATGAGTTCCATTCCTTAGGTAACCACAGGTGTTTATTTTAACCCTAAACAAAATCATTGCAGCGTTAATAGAGATATGGCTTAAGTGCTTGATGCTGTTGAATGCCAATATTCCAGCTATGGTTCTCTCTTTGAGGTGTTCCGTGAACACTATCCCTATGGCCTGCATGGTTATTCCTAAATATTTACACTTATTGACTATGTTAATTTTGGCGTCCTCACATGTTAAAATATCTTTGTCTGAGGTTCTGTCTCCCCTCTGAATATCATACCTACAGTCTTATTTTTGTTGGTAGTTAATTGATACTCTTCAGACCAGTTAGTTAGTTTGTGCAGGGATTCCTGTGATTGTCCTAGATTCGGCGATAACAAGACCATGTCGTCTGCGTAGATTAAAATCTTGACTCTTTCTGAGGCAGTGGCTTGTACTACATCATGTGTTCCTATATTAAATAATAAAAGGCTGATGCGTCTCCTTGAAGTACTCCTACAGTCTGCAATAGGGGTTTTGATATTAATAAATGTATACATACCTTGTAATTACTTTTGGCCATTCGCCGCATTAAACATTATTATTATTATTATTATTATTATTATTATTATTATTATTATTATTATTATTATTATTATTATTATTATTAAAGTATTTGTACACCCACGTAATATTAATCTTCTTCCACTGTTGGCAGCCATGAAGATGCTATTTTGTGGTTTCAAATTTTCACACCAGGCAAATGTTGGCTGCGGCTATACCTTAATTAGGCGACGGCCGCTTTTTTCTAACTCCTAGCCCTTTCCTATCCCATCTTCGCCATAAAACCTACCTGTGTCAGCATGACGTAAAGCAAGTTGTTAGAAAAAAAAGAAACAATGCTGAATTCTGTCCCTCAGTACATGGTGTGCCTACTTCCCTCATACTCTAGCTCAAACTGTACACCAGATTTCCATTTGTCTCTGCTCCATTATTATGCCATTCCTTCAGAGGAAATTATTTTAGCTGAGATTTGCCGGAGCTGTGCTCTTTTCGTATCATTCTTTACAAATCGGTCCAGAAGTGTTAAATAGGATTGAGATCGGGGAACTGTGCTTGTGTCTTTAGGGCGTGGGGCGTATTACAAAGCACTCATAGTCGGGCAATGTCGGTTGTATGCTTGGGATCGTTGTCGTTGTGGAAACAGTTATCGCTTCCCGATCCCAGTTCCTCTCTCACTCTTCTTTAATTTTTTCATAATACATAAATAAGCAAATTGTCCATTGTGGATATAAAGAGCAGTATTGGGCGTCGTCCAAACCAAAACATGGGCGTCGCTATGCAACAGCTTGAATTAACCTTCGACAGTCCGGCTCCATGGCTAAATGGTTAGCGTGCTGGCCTTTGGCCACAGGGTCCCCGGGTTAGATCCCCGGCAGGGTCGGGAATCCTAACCTTAATTGATTAATTTCGCTGGCACGGGGGCTGAGTGTATATGTCGTCTTCATCATCCTTTCATCCTCATCCAAACGTGCAGGTCGCCTGCGGGAGTCAAATCAAAAGACCTGCATCTGGCGAGCTGAACTTGTCCTCGGACACTCCTGGCACTAAAAGCCATACGCCACTGCATTTCAACTTTCGACAGAGAAAACAACACTGTTCCAGAAACCGAGGTCGTTTCCTACATAACTCTAATTTGCTCTTAACTCTAAATCCTGCACAATTGATGAGACGTCTTATTCGTTGGGGTGTCATTTGCTTTCCGAAATGTTAGGTAAAATAAGCAGATATCGCACTAGATGTAGATTCCTGATAATTTGCATCGCGTGCCTTGTTTCCCTAGTGGTCAGCTTTTGTGGGTGACGACCCCTTTCTTTGTTTATTTACAAGTTCCGTTCTTTGAACTGCTTAATATTCTGCACAGTCGAACGACTTCTCCCAACGACGTTTGCAATTTCAGAATTTGACTTACCTCCACGAGTTATTGAGATAATCAATAATATTTTTGAAATGCACAAACTTTACTTTTAATTGAAACAACTTCGTTGGATTCAAAATATTTAGATATGTTTCCAGAAGGCAGTGGTTGTAAGTTTTATTTGTTTCCAAAGTAAAAATTTGTAATTAAACCTACATCTCAGCGTAGATGAATGAAATATTTCCAGCAAAAGACAATTTTGTATTCCAGGAATTAATTAAAGAATATCCAAAAGATAAATGATTCATTGATAAATGTACTTTGAAGTTTTACTACTTTCTAAGGTAAGAATTTGCTGTCCTAGTTTCATGGAGGTCATGATGGTACTGGTGGTGCTGCTGGTGGTGAATGTTGTATGTTTCCTAATCTTGAAAAATGCTAATTTTCATGTCATAGTCGTTGCATATCCTTTCAAGCAACAAATATCCTGTTGCTAAGATGTAGACTAGCCTAACTCAACTCCTGCCACTTACAAGTTTCAATTTAATTTAACGGAAACATTCTACAGCATCTAATGTATAGCGTACGCTATCCATTTCATCGCGGCGTAAGACTCAAACCGAGTAACTTATCCGCGTCTACTCTACGTCGCACATAACTTATAACTCCATTACAGCACTCCAGCTATCGCGCTATTTGTCAGTGTATAGAAGTGACAGCCAGACATCTCGTCCTCGCCTTTCATACCTGCAGCTGTTACGATGCACTCGTTGTTACCTCTCTTCTGTTAACTCTCGTATGAAATGTAAGACACTAACCGAGCTCGATAGCTGCAGTCGCTTAAGTGCGACCAGTATCCAGTAGTCGGGAGATAGTGGGTTCGAGCCCCACTGTCGGCAGCCCTGAAGATGGTTTTCCATGAAGCAAATAGAAAAAAAAGAAAGAAATGTAAGACACTAAATACACTAAATAAGCCGGTTCACGCGTTATTTTTCTATGAAACGCGTATAGAAATGAAATAACATGTGTCTGCCTTCCGGAAGGACATCATGTCTAAACCACGGGGCGGGATTTCATCCTTCACTAATTAATTCCTCTGACCCGGTGACTGGGTGGATGCCTTCTTCAGCATTAGACTTTATCCTAGGGAAGTCTTATATATCTATGCACAGGTATTTCATGGGCATCTACTTGATAGATCTGCACCATGCCTGTCACAGTGTACAGATCTTTCACGTAATAATGTCCTAGCTGATAGATTTCTTCTTTTATATGTTTGGATAAACATAGTTAATTGAAATGTATGTATAATAAACAGACATTATTCATAATTAATATTGTGTAAGTTTAATAAACACAGAATAATTATTCATTTTTACAGATAATTTGACGATTTTTCAAATTACGTTGATTTATTTACGGTTAATCGAAAAAAGTAATATAGAAATATAGGATCACTGGAAGTATGAAAAATATTATGGTCATCTAAACTTTCAAAGTGAAAAAAATAATTAAATATACGAATATATGCTTCAAGTTGACAGAATTAAAATAAAGTATTTGTGAAATGTAATTTTCAGTTTAAATGTATCCAAGAGTATGTTTAAGTGATGAATTTTAAATCATTTTAATGACTACGTGCTGCATTATGTGTGTGCTTAATCTTTAAAAAACTATCAACACATTTGATAGATGTTAATTTGAATGCCTTTGCTGGCAGGACCTAGTGTTTACAGTGCACTATGTCTTCTGGTATGGGCTAGAGCAATTTTGTTACTTTCATTGATCTGTCTCTGTCTTATCCTTGGCTTTGACAATATGAAACTGACTGAGGTATGAGCGATGCTAGTAATTCCATTCCTTATGCAGCCAGTCCCTGTTATGAATGGTGTGAAAATGTTGCTCATAGGGTCGGTTGGTGCATGCATTTCAGTGGAACTGGCAGACTGATATGTAATAGCAACTTCTGGCTCGGTGAGGAAAGCAACGGGAAACTACCTCACTCCTCATTTCCCTAGTACGCCTCTTCAGTGATGCCTAGGCCATCTGTGACAGCTGATGGCAGAGCTGTTGAGGATCCAACCAGCCTTGGGGCTGAAGACTGAACATACATACATTTTGATCAAGGAAGGCAGGATAGAAGGGAAGTGAGGACGTGGGTGGACAGTGATTCGATATCCACGGCATGGATGTCGCCAACTTTCAGTGAGGACACGGCACTACAAGCAGAAAAAGAAGAAGAAGAAAAAACATATATTTTTAAAGTTGATCATCATAGTTTACAAAACATCTCCAAAGCTTTAAATGTAAGCCTTATTTTAAACACGGCAATCTCTCAGGGCAGTATGAATGATACACTTTGTATTTATCGTACACTGACATTTGGTTGGACCATATATTCCTTTCCATGTACAACACTTTGAAATGAAACACGATTTCGGGCGCTGTCTTTAGACCTCGTCAACAACGAAGCACAGCTACTTGCACCATCCTGAGCACAGCACCATAGTCCTTCTCATCAATATGGCAAAAATAAACCATTGACCTAATCCTACATGTTTCGTCTGGGTTGAATTTCGATGGCCTGAATATGCACATCATCATCTAACGAGGATTTCAGTTGAAGTACGTGCTACAGATTATATTGATTACATGAGAATTACAGTTATTTCACTCGATTATATCCTCGACAAAATTAATTCATTTGTCTTTATTCATTGTTATTCAAGACCCCTCTGTCGTAGATTGCCTGCCTCCGGATCCAAAGATTGCGGGATCAGTTTCGGCAGAGGCAGTTGGGTTTTTGAAGGGCGGAATAGAGTCCATTTAACACTCCCTGTCTTACGATATCGGAATGTCCAAGATCTCTGTTGAAGCATTTTATATTTACCAGAAAAAAATTTATTAAAAACTGAGACATAGATAGGTTATAGCTTGATACATTTAGTAAAATTAAAAACAGTCTATATCAGCACACATTAAAATTATATCATTTCCATCATCAGTGGATCCTTAAAATTCCCGTAATTCTTTCGTCTTAATTTTAAAATGTAGAGGATAGTTGTGCTGTAATAAAGATAGATAAACGAATACGATGAGCTAACATAACAGAAACTTTTAAAACTAATGAATGTACATAACAGAAATGTTAAAGCTAATGAATGTAGTTGAAAACGTACCTACCCAATAAAGAAAGGAATGACCGAACATGCCGTCTCAGCTATTACCCGAATACTGAGCAATCCTCACCTTATTTGCTGTATTATTCGCTAATCTGCCAACTAGGGTCTTTAATCTATTTTCATATAATTCAGTAGGTTTTAAATAGCTCACTGTATCGAACACGGAGTTCATCCACCCACTTTGTACCTTCTACTTGTCCCAAGAGTCACGATGCTTGTTCCGAAATGATCTCGTTTGTGGGCGTCCTTGCGTCGTAGGCCTATTTCTTGTAGGTTTTTATTGACGCTAACGTACCACGAAATTATTGTTTCTGGTTTTGAGTCGAAATGGTTAAAAATTAGTTTTGTCCATGGAGAGTCGTCCATCCGTCGTAGGTGACCGAATAAGCGAGCTCTTCGTTTGTGCATTGTGTCCGTGATCTCCTCAATCGAAGAGTAGATATATTGTCTGTATTTTCTTTTGTAAATCCCATTTTTGTAGTTTGGGACCGGGCAAGTTGGCCGTACGGTTAGGGACGCGCAGCTGTGAGCTTGCATCCGGGAGATAGTGGGTTCGAACCCCACTGTCGGCAGCCCTGAAGATGATTTTCCGTGGTTTCCCATTTTCACACCAGGCAAATGCTGGGGCTATACCTTAATTAAGGCCACGGCCGCTTCCTTTCCACTGCTAGGCCTTTCCTATTCCATCGTCACCATAAGACCTATCTGTGTCGGTGCGACGTAAAGCAAATAGCAAAAAAAGAAAAAAAGAAAAAAAGAAGCTTTTATAAGCTTCCAACCGCGTGGTTATTTGCTCTCATGAGGAAAATAGAGGAGATGATTACTGATATTAGAAGAAAATCGGTACAGAACGAACGCTCGACGAATGAAGGAAAATAGGTCAGAAAAGAGAGCATGTTTTAAGGGGAGGGGGTTTGAAAGCCCTAATATTACGGAGCCGGAAGAAAACAAAATGTGATGGTCTACTATTTTGCTAAGCCCCTAAATAATAATAATAATAATAACTGACTGACTATTGATGTTAGTTGGTGTGACACTGACACTCTTTTCCACTAGATAGTATTACCGCTACAATCATGAAAACTAACCCGACAACGACGGATAACAAAATCTATTTATGAATAATACCTGGCTATTATGTATAATTCCTAGAATTATCAAGTTTACCTACATATCCTTCCTTGTTTGCGAAGTCCATTTTACGGATTTTTACCTTATCTGCTTCCTTACCTTTAATCTACTTTACAGGTAATAACAATGTTATAATGTTATTGGTTTTATGTTCCAATAATTACTTAAATGGTTGTCTTGAGACGCCGAGGTGTCACAATTTTGTGCCATGGGAGTACTTATGACGCGACCATAAATATACAGACACGAGTCTAGCTTGTTTGAGCACCTTCAGATCGAGCCCGTCACCTTGGGATCGGAGAGCCAGAGCTCTGCACTTTGAGCAACAGCCCGGTTATTAAATTTAGGATTTGAGGAAAATTATATCAATTTTCGTCCCTCACTCCACTCAAAAACAAACCAAAAAACACGTCGTCATTAAAGACAAACAATTCTCATGCCATGAATTTCCATTATATAAATGAGTTCCTTGTTTCTTAGTTTCCTGAGCAACCGCTCATTGATTTTCAACTTCCTTGTGCCATTATTGTCGATGCATATCTTTGATTTATAATCAGTGTCACTCAAGTTTTGCGTATATTAATTGTATTTAGTGTTTATCTTTTCTAGACATACGGAAATTCCGTGCAATATTAAAAGGGTGTATTGATGTGGGTCAAGGCATTTAAAATGAGGACAGGAAGCAACCTTCTAAATAGTAATTTCTCATCCAAATTCGAATGGGCAAGTGACGTAATGCTGTTTTATACGTGGGGTCTGACTGCTTGGCTGAATGGTCAGCATAGAGGCTTCGATTCAGAGCGCCGCGGTTTCGATATCCGGCCGCGTTGGGGATTTTAATCGTAAGTGGTTAATCGCCACGGCTGGGTGTTTGTGCTGTCCCCAACATTCCTGAAACTCTCACACAACACTAACCTCCATCCCATTAGCACGCAGTTTCTAACTCAAGGCAGACGCCGCCCGCACTAATCGGAGGGTGTGCCTCACATGAGCTTCACCAAGCTAACAATGGCTGCACGAAATAATAATAATAATAATAATAATAATAATAATAATAATAATAATAATAATAATAATAATAATAATAATAATAATAATAACATTTATTAAAATTAAAATAAGATAAAATTTATTATTATTATTATTATTATTATTATTATTATTATTATTATTATTAATATTATTATTATTATACATGGTCTGCGGTCCAGATGGATCAACAGTGCCCCGGCGTCTTAAATCATGGTTATGTAAGAAACCCACTTGAAGAAATGTCAAAACCCGTGCAAGAACGAACGTCGAAGTTTTGCAGGAACACAACATTCCCTTCACGCTCACCGTGGCGTTGGTCGAAAGTAAAAATCGAACTGTGAACAAGCAGAACGACATCAGAGGCTCTCGCCTGATAAATTATGGTTACAAAACTGTCTGTCAAGTCATCAGTCCAGAGGCTGGTTGGATTCTGACATAGCACTACTGAAGGTTATGCAGTTATAAGGAAACCTACTGCAGAATCATGATGAGGCGTACCAGGCATGATGAGAAGGGAGTAGTTTGCCACTGCTTTCTTCACAGGGCCAGAAAGTGATATCGAAGCGTGATTGATCCTATCAGTAGCACGTTGCGAACCAACAATACTTAATTGAGAAGCTTATTTTCAAAACTTACCAAATCAGAAACTAAAATTTTATATTGCATCCGGAAGATAGTGGGTTCGAACCCAACTGTTGGCAGCCCTGAAGATGGTTTTCCGTGGTCTCCCATTTTCACACCAGGCAAATGCTGGGGCTGTACCTTAATTAAGGCCAGGGCCGCTTCGTTCACACTCTTAGGCCTTTTCTATCCCATCGTCGCCATAAGATCTTTCTGTGTCGGTGCGACGTAAAGCAAACTGTAGAAAAACCTACAGGAGAGAGAGAAAGCGTTCAGTGCGTACAATTCAATTGAAAATTCATTTTAGCAATTTTGTTATGTTTAGATACAATAAATGTATTGTTACACAAAGTATTTCTGTTAATTTTTTGTAGTTTAAGAAATATTCAAAAATTAAGGATGGATTTGATAAGTTTTTGCACTTAAACTCTAAATATTTCCGTCTGAAAGGCATACATTCCACTTCAATAATCAGAAAACTGACTGTATTTAAATAAACTGTGATCAAAATTACTTGTTTACAGTGAAGGCACAGATATATTAAATAAAATCATCGAACACAACAACGTGAATTACACAAGGTGTTCTGTTGCTGTTGGTTACGTGGCCTGGAAATGACTCCTCATTAGCTGCATGGATACATTATATTTTGGCCAATTCTTGCGGTGGGGTTCGGTACTTATTAGCATCAAACGTGATTTTAACGCCCTGTTTGACGTGGATTTGGCTAAGTTCGACAATTTCTCTTTCTTTCATATTATGTAGCATTCTACCAACGTATGTTTTCATCATCAAATCGTTTTTTGAATATTTTGCATTCGGTACCTCTTGGAAATAAGATTTTCCATTAGAGTCGATGAAAATTTGAAGATTAGCGATTTGGTTTCTATAATCGTATTCTTTTTCCTGTTCATCTTTATCACCACTAGTAATTATAATCCAATCCTCATTTGACGTTATACTTCCTACACCCTCTAAATAAAACTTATGACGGTAATATCTAGGGAAAGAATGTTTGCCATTATACGGGATTACTGTATTTTACATAGGTTATTACACTGCTTCTTTGGCTGAATGGTCAGCGTCACGATCTTCGATTCGCTTGGTCCCGAGTTCGCTTCCGGTCGGGTCGGCGATTTTAGCCGTGTCTAGTTAATCCCCCTGGCTCGGACACTGGGTGTTCTTGTTTGTCTCAATGCATAATCCTTTATGTACAGAGATAGAACAACACTACCAACATAGTAACATGCAACTGTGAATATATCCTACTCACATGATTGCCGTCTGGAGGTGCGTCCGGCTGTAAAAGCACGGGCAAGTGACAAGGTTTACACTCGTGACCCCACCAGAATGTGTGAAAAGAAGGAGAAGGCAGATTATTATACGTCATGAAATCCATCTATTCACTGACAATTAAGCTACAGTGTTAGTTAATTGAGGAGTTTCTGTTCAAAAGGTTGTGGATAAAGCGAAAAATAAAAGGCACATGGAACGTAGCCATGATCGAGTTTGGTTCAACTTTTAAGGGATTATGTATTTCCGGTCTGACAATCGATAATAAGCACTGTAATGCATGTAGACAAAATAATGATCTATTTTTGGAAGTAGAAATAGCACCTCTTGAACGAACACTCCTCAATTGCAGAATAATTTTAATTTAATTTATTGCTTGCTACAGGATTTTCATCCCAATTACAGCAGCATCCTTTATAATACACAGATAACCTACAAATAATCATTACTTAATATTACCTAGCCTAACTTAAATCTATTATAAATTAATTTTAATCTAATCCGTTTTACTGAAAAACTGAACGACTTTCTAGACATTCTGCATTGCCATAAGAACGAAGTTTTTTTTTTTTTTGCTATTTGCTTTACGTCGCATTGACACAGATAGATCTTATGGCGACGATGGGATAGGAAAGGCCTAGGAGTTGGAAGGAAGCGGCCGTGGCCTTAATTATGGTACAGCCCCGGCATTTGCCTGGTGTGAAAATGGGAAACCACGGAAAACCATCTTCAAGGCTGCCGACAGTGGGAGTCGAACCCACTATCTCCCGATTACTGGATACTGGCCGCACTTAAGCGACTGCAGCTATCGAGCCCGGTAGAACGAAGTTTAACTACATAAATAAAAGTCTCACAACTAATAACAATAAGACAAAATACAGTCTACAGCATTAACATTTGGAAACACACACACACACATACACACACTCGCACACACACAAGAAAGGAACAATACATTGCTTATTATGAAATTAACGGGAATATAAAGGCTGACCGGTGTGATGC
Organism: Anabrus simplex; assembly: GCF_040414725.1. Lineage (NCBI taxonomy): Eukaryota > Metazoa > Arthropoda > Insecta > Orthoptera > Tettigoniidae > Anabrus > Anabrus simplex. The sequence goes on from NC_090265.1 coordinate 241,593,721, forward strand.
TCCATTCTGACTGTGGGATCAATTACATGGCCTTTCTTGCTGTCATGAATTATTTTAAAAATATTGTTATGTTTGTACTGAAATCAAGAGCATTATTTTTCCGAGATGCACCGTTATAAATACTGCATAGCCTGTCAAGTGGTGAATTTCGATGGGCAGATGTCCTAGTTGTTTATTTGAACTTAAAATTAAATTAAATCTTGAATCTGGGCGTGGCACATGGAAATTCAGGAGGGAAAGGAACTCAAGATTATCAATTTGCGAATTTATTATTTTATATATAAACCTTGCCTCATCTTTCTGCCAAGTGACATATTCGAAGTAGTTATAGTAGTAGTATAGTATAGTAGTTATAGTAGTTATAAAATTCTCCGTAGTTTCCATGGATAATTTACTGAAAGGTGATGATATTCAACAACAATTTGACAGATAATGTGATGGCAGATTCTGTCGAAAATCGTTAGCCTAAATTACTCGAACTTTACGAAATGTGCATTGAGTGTGGCAATTCCAAGACTAAAGCGATGTCACAAGACAAGAGTGTACCAAATTGGAGTATGGAATGTGCATGGGCATACTTTCTTCTTTCACTCAAGAAGACAGAAGAGTAACTTGAATTTCACTTTATTAGCTCACATTTTTCTGCCGACAAGAAGACTTTGCCAATTTGTGCTCATCGATTTAATCCATTTTCAAGACCATGGCGAGGATTTTCACCGGTTCAAATAATTACAAGGAGAAATTTTCACTCCCATCCAATTCCGAGGAAATGGATTTTCAATGTTTCGAGAGTGCTTCATAATACTAGCACGTCCCGCATTCCTACCAAGGACGTACAACGCAGTGAGCAAACTCTCCGCTTCACAAGCTCCCGATCCCTGGATCGAATCTTGCCTCCATAATGTTTTCATTGCTTTGTTTAAAAGTTCTAATAATAAAGCATTTTGCTTTACGTCTCACTAACTACTTTAACGGTTTTCAGAGACACCGAGGTACCGGAATTTAGTCCCGCAGGAGTTCTTTGGAGGTGCCAGTAAATCTACCGATACGAGGCTGACGTATTTGAGCACCTTCAAATACCACCGGACTGAGCCAGGATCGAACCTCCCACGTTGCAGCGCCTCAACCGTCCGAGCCGCTCGTCCCGGCGTATTTTAAAGTTCAGTTTGTTCATTATTCACATTACTAGATCATTAAAAATATGCACAGTGATAAACATTTAACAACTACTACTGTTAAAATGTATTCATTCCGTGCCCAGACGGGGTGAGCCTATTAAAGGAACTTTCATGGCATTCGTCTCAGTGAAGACATTAGAAAATCACGGAAAATCATTCTCAGGACAGCCGACAGTGGGGCCTGCCCATCGCCTCCCAAATACAGAGCTGTAAAGCCATGGTGGCCATTAGTAGCCCAAGGTACTCTTCTCGGTGGGTATTTAACAATATCGCTTGAATAACATGCGCATTGTCTGTCATCTGCTTCTCTGTGGGAAACTGGATGTTATGTATTCAAAGTATGAGTAACTTATTGTTAAGTGTTCATTGTTTCAGGACCTACGTACTGTATGTATCACAATGGTATACTTAACATTTTTTGACGAATCCCAAATAGGCTATCTTTTACCTTTGCTAACCAGTGGTTCTCCCTTACCGTAAACGTTATAATACCTGTTCATTGCGTTTATGTTGAACCTAGGTTCGTAGTTTTAACATTCTTCTCTGCAGCCACGTTTCAGTACTTCTTCACCGTGTGCTTTTTCAGAGATCATGTCTCAACACCATAGAGTAGGTTGTATCACACGTAGCTTTTTACCATGCTGTCGGAGTTTCATGTTGACAGCATCATTACCAAATAACGATTTCATTTTGGTATTAGCTATTTCTACATGGATTTTTCTATTCTGGTCGGATTGATATCCCAGTACTAGCAGACCTCAGCCTGGAGCAAGAAGGTCCTGAAAAAGATGATAAACTGAGATCATTTAGTATTACGTCAGTTTTATGAAAAGAGAAGGTCTTCCCCACTCAGGATGACTCTGGGCTCTGCCACAGTAATTGGATGCTAGACGTGGCTTTAGGTGACATGAAATATGTTGCAGTAGCACGCTGTACCGTAATATGTAGCTTAGCCAGTGTCGGAAGAGCAGGTGTGTGGAATCGGCTGGACTTAGGAGAAGTACACGACGTTATGACTTTTCACAGAAATCGAATGTTTGAATTTTGACTGCGTGCGATAGGAATCGAGCAAAAACTGAAGAGAAGGATTTGATCTAGATATAGGTTTTAATAATATTATAACAATATTTCAACTCTAATATAAATTACACAAAGGATATAGTAATTATACAATAATAATAATAATAATAATAATAATAATAATAATAATATTAATAATAATAATAATAGGTCACCAGTACACAATGGACGAAGCCAGATTAACAAAACACATTTTTGAACACTATGCAAATAAAAAGGTAGACCAGCATTTTTCAAAGAATCCGAAGAAGATTTGAAACTACTCAACATTAAAAAAAAGAACAAATTGCAAATAGAAAACATAGGAAATCAATATTTGATTTTAAATTTCCAAAGAAAGCCAAGAAGAAATCTGGCGGTAAATGGACGGACGAAAGAAAATAACACTGAGGGGAGATGAAGGAAGTTTTGGGAAAACAAGAACAAGAAAACCTGGATTTCATACCTGACATAACCCTTATCTTCTCAATCCTTACATTGTTCTTACCTGTTTATACCAACAATCTTTCTCAATACCTTCACGTCTGTTTCTTGCAACTTGTGATCAAAATATCCTTCTGTCTGAAAACAGTCCGATGTAAAGTCAATTTCATTCGAGAGTGCACTTCATTCTTATAGAATACCGTTGACAGCAACTGTAAACTCACGGAATAAGCTTTTGTACTCCTTGGTTCGATTTTACTTTGTGTAATACCATCCTAGGATAATACACACCCTAACAAAGAACTGTCTACACTGTCATATCGAAATCGACAATGAAATTTAGCAGAGACCATGAGGAGACCCATAAAATAACGATGTACAAAAATTTAGCTGCCATTTCGAACTGGAAGGTTTCAAAATCTTGATATAAAATCCCTGTGAGAACGCAGCTTACTGGTCAACCCTTGCTTCGTGCTGGCTCACGCGGCGCACAGCGGAGTGAAGTTGCAGTTGTGCTGGAGAGAGAGAGAGAGAGAGAGAAAGAGAGAGAGAGAGAGAGAGAGAGAAAACGAACTAGCAGGCTGCCATGCGCCAAGGTCACTTTAGTGTTACGGAACGAATGTGAAACATAAAACGAGGCGCGTTAATCACATGATAAAAACACAAATATTTTTGGCACCATGCACAACGAATGTGCATTTGAGGCCACATTGTTCTTCACAGTTTTCTTTACTTGTTTGAAGGCAATATTTCGGAGCACTTCGAACTTGGGAGGTCTCTCCGTTGTATAATTGGTTGCGAGCCACGAATATTTAATGATGTCCTTGAACTGTGGGGAAGAAAATTGAAAATGAATGAAGCACTGCATTTTCAGTATGCTGTTTCTCTGATAAACACCAAACTAAAAGTCTTCACAAGTCGGCACAGTGTCTGTTAAGCGGCGATACAAAGCCTTCCACTGCCGGAAGGAAAACTTGTCCAAGGGCTGTATTTTCCCTGTAGTGTCGGGAGGAAGCTGGAGAATTTCTATACTGTTGCCTGGATGAATGTCTTCAAGACAGCTCTTAACACGATGAGTAGTCCAGGAATCTAGCAGTAGCAAACACTTCTCTTCTGCAAATGGGAAGGATTCTTTAAACCAATACTTTTTCGCCATTTTCCCTGATTTTGTGGCTGTTACAATTATATTTCTGGCATAAAACATATCTTTGTGAACTCTCGGACCGAAGGTTCCAGTTGCCTCCTGTAGTACAATGAATAATTTCGGGAAAAGAGTACCGGCCATACTAATTGTAGGCATAATTGTGTACGATTGGGTGAGTGCACTAACTGATTGAGCAACTGTTTCTGTATGTTTCTCACAAACAAACTATAGAGCCTTTTCGCTTTCATTTCGCGCACGAAACCACTCTGATCAGTATTGTATATTGAAGAAGGGATGTAGTCTAAAAATCGCTCTGTAGCTGCTTCTACAAATTTCTTTGCGACTTTATCTTTTTCGTCTTCTTCTTGCAGATACGTACGGGATAAAAATATTGCAATTTTTCTACTTATATTCTGTACTTTTTCTTAAAACGAGTCAACCAACTAGCACATGCGCTGAAATTAGTTCGCCCCATTGAAATCTCTCTTGAAATTTCCAACGCTCACAGTCGCAAGTCTTCAGCGTATATATTCCGCTTCAGTCTTCTTGTTTCTGTAAAGCCAGAAAATAATTTTGTATGCATCAATTTCCAGTGTTCAATCTACTGATGTAGATTCTAGCTGGTTATTCTACCTGTATAGTTGTCGTAGTGACGTCACCTTACGACAACTTTTGCGAACAGTGGCTATCCCCCTTATTTAACCATAAATTTACAGATTTTCTCTTGTACGCAAGATCTACAGTTTGTTTCACTTTCTTCTGTGGACTCGAAACATAGCTTGAACTAGTAGATTTGCTAGGTGACTGCGGTGTCTGTTCACTGGATTGACGGGAATCATACTCGGGGCTCAAAATCGGATCCGTAGCACATCTTGTTCCTGACAATGGTGTGATGCCTTCCCTTTCAGATAATGTAGATGAGGTGTCGCTGCTTCCACTATCACTTTCACTGTCACTATTTCTCTACATTCACGAGTCTGAGACGATGCTGGCACCCATGGGATGATTTTCAGTTAGTTCGATCACATGTCGGCCTATCTCCCTTTCTTCCGAAGTTATTTCGCGGGAAGAGGAGAAATGTTTTCACGGAAATAACGTAAAGCATATTCTAGAACATTAGCCGGATTCATGACTGCTCTTTCAAAGGAACATGTGTCAACTGACTAACGCAGAAAGCTCAAGGTAACCCGGTCGCTTCAGCTGGTCACCAGGGCTGTCCACGTCGAGCTATGCGCTAACGCGTGCAATTCTATTAGACATTTCCGTATCGATTTCAGAACCTTAGAGATCGAAATGGCAGCTGAATTTTTGAACATTTCTTTACAATGGACCCCTCATCCTCTCTGCCAAATTTCATTGTCGATTTCGATATGACAGTATGGACAGTTCCCTTGTGAGTAGCCTACTTGAAAGGATACACTTGTCCCTGTTTTGTAACTCCTACCTGATATTAAATTCCTTCTGCCCCCGCTCACAGGTTTATTCGCAACCGAAACACTTTATTCATGGAATTCCTCCCTGTCAATTTACGCCTTTCAGTATTTGATCCATTTAAACCATAAATAATAAAGGTGAACGGTTATAGCTTTGTCTTTTCCTCATAACTACTTCGAACCAAGAACTAATTTAACTATCAATTGTCACAACGACTCAATTATCAACTTAGATAATAATATTAATATTAATAATAATAATAATAATAATAATAATAATAATAATAATAATAATAATAATAATAATAATAATAGTACGTGATTCGTGGTGTGGGTTACTAATCGCCTCCTAGTTCGTGAACCACGGGCAACAGCTGAGAGGCCTAGAACGTGCTCCCGAGTGTCAGGATACTAACTGCTATGGAATGGGAGTGGGCATCTCGGACATATTCTGAGTCATGGCCCTCCTTGTGTTCAGGTGGTCAGGATTATACAATCCACCAGAGGTCCATAACCCGTTAGAGGAGAGATCCTCACTTGGACTATGTGTAAATAAAGATAGCATCCTCTTTCACATAATTTTCCCGAGCACGCTCAGAACGTTTTAAGCAAGTCTCGGACCCATGGGTGTAACGGAGCCCCACTCCCATTTAACAGGCGAGAGACTCCTTGGAAACAACTCGACGAACAAAATGAAATTCGATGGGGATCTATCAATATTAATGGGGCTTATGGAATAAATAAACTAGAACTGGCTGAATCAGCAAAGAGGATGCATCTGGATGCTTTAGGAGTTAATGATATTCGATTAAAGGGAGATAATAAGGAAGAGATAGGAAGTTATAAAGTGTATTTGACGGGTGTTAAAAAGGGAAGGGCAGAGTGTGGAGTAGGGCTGTTCATTAGGAATACTCTTGCACGCGACAGAATTTCTGTTAGGCACGCAAAAGAGCGAATGGTGTGGGTAGAATTGGCAGTTGGAGGAATTAGGACGAGAATTGTCTCAGTGTATTTACCATGTGAGGGCGCAGATGACGATGAAGTTGACAAGTTTTATGAAGCAGTGAATGAAATCGTAATCAGGGTCAACAGCAAGGATAGGATAGTGCTAATTGGCGATTTCAATGCGAGAGTTGGAAATCGAACTGAATGATACGACAGGGTGATCGGTAAATGTGGGGAAGGTATGGAAGGTAATAGGAGTGGGAAGCGTTTGCTGGACTTCTGTGCTAGTATGGGTTTAGCAGTTATCCTACACATGGGAGGGTAGGGGCACCAGATCCGTAATAGACTATATCTTAACCCACTTCGAATTCAGCAAATCTGTTAGGAATGTGTGGGTATTCAGGGGATGTTTTGATGGTACAGGCCACTATCTGATCTGCAATGAACTACATATCTCTAGGCTTAGGATAGAGAAAGTTAGATCTGTCTGCAGACGAATAAAGGTTTGCAAACGTAAATGAAGGCGTATCAGAAAGTCTTATCATTCTCTCAATTCCCTGGCGCCCACTCCAAATCCACACCGTTTCGCACGAAAAACAAGCAGGCATTCCAAATAGAAATCTGATTATAACACTCAAAAATCAGGGGAATATTACGTAACGTCCTTACCACTTTCTACCTAAATAACTCAATTTTGTATTTATCTTAGTCGGAACTCTTCACTTTTGATGTTTATGCTTTAATAATAATACGCGTGTCAGTTAGGCATGCGTAGCCTAAATCACGGTAGCTAGGAGAGAGACGGTAGGTGTCACGAGACGGATGCGCAGTAGACTGCCGTAGTCGTGACGTCACTGGACCGTCCCTCCCATTACACTACGCATTGTTTGGCGAGCTAATATCAGTCTATATTCTCCTTGGTGTCAGTGATTTCACTCAAGCAGTGAAGTTCGGAGCATTGCTATTCGTCTGAGGCCTAGGCATTGTTTCTTTAATTACCTAATTACTTTCGAGGCTTGCGAATGTTTTGAAAGTCGTGAACTTGTGCGTATCGTTAGTGAGTGAATTGCGGTGTATATGTAGTGTTTGTGCTGTTAAAATGCCGTGCTGTGCGCTTACAGGCTGTACAAACCATTCGAAACAAAGGGTACATTTTTGTAAAAGAAAGTATGCTTTTAACTCTAAAATCGCACATTATGCTCCGAACATTTTCTGTCCTTTGATTTTGAAAGAGAGTTACAATCTGAACTCTTAGGCCTTTCCCCTAAGCGCTTGTTGAAAAAAGGAACAATTCCTTCCCAAAACATTCCCACGTTTTCTGCATCAATAGACAATTCAGAGAGAAATACACGCGCCGAAAGGCGGGATTGTAAAAAAGTTCTAGAATCGCTGTTAAGCAAATCTGTAGAGATATCAAATAAGCTTGATGACCTTTTTCAGGAAGGACAAATTAACGAACAGGTAAGCCAAAAGAAATACAACTTGTCCTTGAAGTGTGAACTAACTGGTGTGATGGTCGAAAATGAAGAATTAAAAGAAAGAAAAAAATACTTACTGAAGATATAAAAATAGCCCAAACCAAAATAACGAAATTTGAGGCAATTTTAAAGAACTATGAGGATTTGTTTTGTAAATGTCCAAAACAATGTTTGCTAGAAGAAAAGTGCACAAACTGGTCACCTGAAAATATAGCCAAAGCAGTTACAATTCGGTGTATTTCCAAAAAAGCTTTGTCACATGCTAGGGAAACTAAAATATCCCCTTCCTAGTGAAACAGCAAGAACACGGTGGTTGTCACAATGTTCAACTACAACTGGGTTTTTGGATATAAGTTTGAACCTACTAAAGGGTCAAGCAAATATTATGAATGATAATTTTACAAGAGATGTAGTGATGAGCTTTGACGTGATGAAAGGTAAATCTGAAATATGTTACGATAGTGTTGAAGGTGTATTTAGAGGGCCTCATGTAACTGTGCAAGTTATTATAATAAGAAGTCTAACTGGTAAATGGAAACAGCTTGTTCACTATCAGTTCGATCAGACCGTCACTACTTATTTATTTTAAGAAACGGTAAAACTTGCTGAGGAAATAGGATTTCGCTTTAAGGGCTTTTGTGAGTGATATGGGTGGTTCCAACCCAAAGTTAAGCATCGACCTGGGAGTAAGTCCAGAGAAGTCTTCCATAAAAAATCCATGTACTGATTACTGTGTGATATGGGAGTTTTGTGACGTTCCTCACATTCGTAAGTTGATAAGAAACCATCTCTTAGACCAAGGATATACGCTTGCACGGTTACAAAATACAGTACATCTTTGTAGACGTAGAACAGTAACCAAAAATTGGGGACTTAAAATTCACTCCCAAAATAACCAAACAACATTTGCTACTAACTAGTAGTGAACTACAGAACGTAAGAAAAGCTGCTGAACTTATCTCTGACACTGTGGCTAAGGCTATATCGTATATTTTTCCTGCGAATGAACGTGTAATACAGTTTGTTGAAGCTGTTAATGATGGATTTGATGTTCTTAATAAAAGAATCCCTCATCATCCAACAAACAAGTTCAAAAGTGCTTACGGATCAAGTTTAGAGGAGCAGGATGTTATCCTGAATAAAATGTCCCACCTGTTTTCATCAGCAAGTGTTATTGGAAAGACTACCTTTTCAAATAGGCTGTAAGTTTCCATCCGTAGTAGCAGGGATTATTTCGAAAAATAAACTCTAGGATATCAATACCTACTAGCATCGAAATGTAATCAAGATGTTTTAGAGTCATATTTTTCTATGATCTGGGGCTTAGGTCGGTTTTATGACCACCCCCTGTCCACAGCAGTTACCAAGAGAATAAAGTCCCTATTACTGAGCAAAAGTGCATATGACATAATTAAAACTAGAAACTGCGACAGGGAAAAACGTGAAACATTAACTGTGGATGTCCTCGGCCGAGTAGACACCATAGAATCAGTGGAAACTAACTTGGACATTTTTGATTCAGAGCATCGGTGTGAAGGATTTAATTGTATAGTTGACTTATTAATAGATCAGTTTACTGAGCAGCACAATCTGGAAGATTGATTACATAATGAAAATAAGGACTTATTGAGAATGTTGGCGTGGTGTATTGCATACCGAGTTACGAAGAAAGGAATCACCACTAACTTCATCTACTGAGGAAAAACTGGAAAATGTGTTAGTATTAGGAACTCTGACTGGATGTCGGCTTTGTCTAGAGGAGGCCTAATGAATCCATCTCCCCATTGGTTCGAACTAGAAAACGATTTTCAAAGGTTCGACGGAAATGGTCTAAGGAAGCGCCCACGAGTGATGAAAGAACTGATAAACATCATCATACCTAAGCATAGTGAAGTCGACGACTTCACTGCTACGTGTTTTATGAGAACTCGTTCATTTATTAGAATGAAAGATCTGAATAAAAAGAGAGCACTCAAGAGGGCAGTGAATGAAAGCTGGACTACGGATGCGCATATTAACGCTGCACGGAAAAAATCAAAGAAGATGAAAAAAATTGAGTCCTGAAAGGTAGGCCTAAATTAACAGTAATGTTATTTTTGTTATGTACATTTATTATTATTATTATTATTATTATTATTATTATTATTATTATTATTACAATTTGAACTCTTAATCTTTTGTTTTGAAGTATTTTGCGATTATAAACTACAGACGTAATATACTTTTGTGAAATTGGGCTCCATATTTTACTGGATATTCATTTATTATTATTATTATTATTATTATTATTATTATTATTATTATTATAGATTTTTGTTAGTAATAAAAAAGCAATAATGTTAGTACAGTACTTACTATTTTCAGGAAAAGTAACAACATGCAGTATTTAATCTTGTGTATTTTATTTAGACTTTTTTGGTTAATTACATTTCTTGATTGTTAATCTTTGTTTTATTTCATCTGTAGGTGTATAGGGTACTTTAAATTATTTCAAGTAATTGGGGACTGTAAATACTTAACTTCCGGTGTATTGGAACATTTAGAAATTATCTTTAAACGATTCTGGCTTTTAAAGTTGGTCTGCAATATTTACGAGAGCACACAAACAAAATAAAAAATTATAGTTTTATGCAATATATTAGTGGTTTGCGTGTGAAAATATTATATTACAGCGTAAACGTATTTGTGATAACGAAGATAAGCGGGGCGCTCGGCACACTAATTTGTAGTATATTACAGCGCCTGGCAGACTAGAGTCCGCTGATGTCATACGCTCCTGGCCGGCTGCGCGTGACACCTCTTTAGCTACTGTGGTCTAAATGACCCTTGAGCCCCCGGCTATCTCCCCTCGGCAACCATACTGAACATTAATAGCAACTTCTTGGAAATGGTATCCCTCATTTATCACTCACTACTGTTTCCATCCCGCTTAAGGAGGCTCAGAATGCTATCCTATCCTTGCTTCTCATACTCACTAGCATATTACTAATCACTAACAACGAAAATACTCGTCACGAAATACGTATCATAAATAAAAATGTGGTTTAATCCGGAAAATTCAGCTCTCTTAATTTTACGTTAATATGACAAAAAAAATCAAATTCAGTATTAGGACGTACATTATTTACAGCATTTGTGTATTAAACAGAAGGAAATCCTACATTATGTCACACCGGTTATCTTTTATCGTGCTTGGAAATAACATGGACATCAACTTATCTGTTTGGTGATCATTTTTCCTTCCACGGGAAACCCATGGTGGAGTTCTACCCGTTCATTCTCTCGGCACTGTAGACGAGAGTATCAGGCTTCGTACCTGGTCTTCGACAATCCATCATGCTGATCGGCTCGTCCAACGGCTACAAATCTTGAAACCAATTGGTATCAGGTCCAGCACTCGTCACAGTTCTTTTCTGGCTACAACGACACATACACAGAATTTAACACAGGAGTTTTCCCTTATAGAAAGAGGTCACTCTGGTCAAGGGCGGCACGCACTAACATAATGAATAGGGTGACCCATAAGACTTGAAGAACCCTTACTCCGAATAGCGGAATTGTCCCTGTCGACGCAATTCTACCGCAGAATTTCATTGCTCTGAATTTTATACCATTAATTGACTGATATCGGGTCGTACTTTATGCTGGCATTGTTCTAGCCAACTCCGCTATTTATTATTCAAATTTCTCTAGCAGCCTACTTAATTATGCACAGAAATTGAGACCTCTCAATTGGCTCAATTGGCTATTATTGAAGTTCCTAATACACAGTTCCCAAGATGCCCTCCCGGGTTACAAGTTTTAGGATTGCGACGGACAAAACTTCGTCTTTGTTATCTGTCAAGTGACTGCCCAACGTGGGCCAGGGCCTTTCTTTTTATTGACAACCGACCTGCACTTGGGGTTGGAGATTCCATCATGCTGCATTAAGGAAATTTTCTCCGTTAATAAGCGGAGCTCAAGACATTTAAAGGGTGCGTATTATAGAACTCGAGGCCCCCTTTTACTTGAGGGGCAAGTGCGATCGCAATTTGATCGGCAGTTTTTAGGTAATCAAGCTCCCGCCTTCAATTAGAGCAGTAGCGTCCGTTTGTGGGAGGAGTTAAAGTTTTGGGCACAATACTCGGCTTGGAGACGCGGTGTGTTCACGCTTGTTAGCAATATATTACAGCTGGATACCCGGTGACTTCAATTCGCCCCATGCATAAAGTATTCCATATTTTCAGTCTGGAATACGCAGAATATTCAGCTCTATTCAATGATGTGCGCTAATTTTTCCTATGTCTGGATCAGAGTATCACATAATTTTGCGTGCCAAAATTCGACGTTGGTACTTGTGAAACATACAGGAAAAACAGGATGTTTTTTCTGTTAGTGTGGATTCCTGTAAATAGGCCCCGCCTGTTGGCGTGTTAGTCTGTTCGTTGCGTCGCATCTTATTTCTCACTTTGTCTGAAGAGAGAGCGCTTGTTCCGATGGGGCTGGTTTCACCTGCACCTTTCCATAGTCTTCCAGGATCACTTTCGCAGGTCTGGCTCTGGTCACACGCCCATAAAGCCCCGGAGATGTTCCTTTTGCCCATCATGGTGAAATTAACGCAACTTCTGAAATGATTTCAATGGGATGGAAAGATGCGGATACTGTCAATGAGCTGTACAGGACACTGTACGTTTTCATTTTGTATGTATGTGTGTATGTATGTATGTATGCATGTATGTATGTATGTATGTATGTATGTATGTATGTATGTACGTTATGAAGCTACCGGGACTGAGCATTAAATATATTTAATCATATCACGCCTCATTTTATTCGGCGTGCTGTAAATTTCTTAATATTTTTCGGACGAGATTATTGCAAAGTTAGCGTTTACTAAGTCTTACGCTGGGACTAAGAAACTATTTTAACTGGGGGCGTGGAATGTAGTAACCAAGTTAACCGAGCTCAAACTTATTGGTCGACATTTGTTCCTTTCTTCCAATATCTCGCCGTTGGACTCTCTATTATTTTATGGAACCTAAAAATTACAAGCAAGAGTTAATTGAATTTCTTATTAGAAAAGAGCCGGAAGACGTCCAATGACCCAGTTAGTAACTGATCATATAACGATCACGATATTCCTTCCTCAATTTTCTGAAGTTCTACTATAAGGAAAGTATCACGTTATGACCGAGCATGTTCTGCGTTTACCATACTCATTTTAGTTGCAGAATAACAACCTGAACGAATTTGTGCGAAATTTCGGCTATAATTGTGCTTGTTAAATCGAGTGAATATTAAAATGCAAGCCACACCGCTCGGAGAAACATGGTTCGAGTCCTATGTTAATCTATTCCTTTTTTTATTGCAGATACCTCCCACCCCATGACGCAAGAGCCCCGTAGCGCCATGGCCTACCAAGCAACCGCTGCAAGATTTGCAGATTACGAGGTGACGTGTGGTCAGCACAACGAGTCCTCTCGACCGTTATTGTTGACTTTCTAGACTGGGGCCGGTATCTCATCGTAAGGTGGTTCCTGATTTGTAATTACGTAGGCTGAGTGGACCTAGAACAAGCCCTCAGATCCAGATTTAAAAAGCCTGACCTGGTCGCAAATCGAACCCGGGGCCGACTCTTATTGCAGGCACCTAGCTGAAATATGCTGCTTGTACAATCACAGTTCCTACATTATCGTGCTTAGTAGTTTGCCACTTGGTTCAACCGAGTTCGATTCCTGACTCTGTTCTGAATTTAGAACTGGTCTAAGGGATCACAGAAGGGCGCACTCAGAGCCAGATGACATAATTAACAAGACATTTTAGGAGAAATTCCTAGTTTTGGCCATCCTGGGCGTGATGAATGGTATTTTTTCTGATTTCAATTCAAGATTGGCGGGTGGTGTTTATTTATTTTCCAAGATACGTCAGCTTATACATTAAAAGCGATTTCAGGGGTCCTTAAACACCTGAACAATTGCTCGCAGTGGTATAAGCGATCATAGGAGGATATGGATCTTAGCGAATGCTTTAACCTCTAGATCTGATACTCTCTCTTCACTAAGTTTCGGGGCAGCAAGTGCTAGTGGTAGTTGTTATTTTAAGGGAAGAACAACTAGCAGCCATCCCCTCTTAACACTAATCTGAGAAAAATCGTAGAGTTCAAAACTTTGAAAAATGAATCAGGAAAAGAAAGGGAAGGGAGGCGAAACGTATGCAATGAATGACTTCATAGTTTTCACACGTATAAGCATATTGAGGTCGAAAGAAAACGAGATTTGAGCAAGGGAGGTCAGAAAGCCGCCGATAGCTTATGAATTTAGCCATGTGCCGAAATGGGTCACTTGTTACAACCTTTCTGAAGATTATTCGTAGACTCTAATTCTAATTAATACTCCTCAAGGAAGCTGGAATTGATTATCAGGATTACGTAAGTTATAATTAAAAATTTATACTGAAATCAAATAGCTGGTATAATGGTTGAAGGAGTTCACTCAGTAAAGATTGCCATCCAGTCTGGTGCCCAATAAGGGTGCGTTTTGTGTCCAGTACACTTCAATTTACATTTAGAGATTATCTTCAGGGAGGCCTTGAGAGATCTGGACCACTTAGTTCTATAATCATTGTACCAGGGGTACACTTTCTCCGGCCAGTTAAACTGCACGCCTTCTATAAGGCCATCTATGTTATCTAACTTGAACTGATGTATTACCAGATACTTTTGTTAGTATCTCATCGGTTTAATTGCTCCCCCTAGCGGGTCGAACTCTAATTATTATGAAATGTGTATTTTCACAAGAGGCAAACCTTAAACTTTTAGGATACAGTTCATGTATCAAAATTGTCAACACTTCTGCTGGTTCCTTCTTCTATGGTAATCAACCTATCAGAAATTTGTAAATATCTTCTCTAGCCAATCTAAATTGGGGGTATGTGCAGGAATCCAAGAGCTCTGGAATCATCCCCTCAGAAATACTATGAAAGCTGGGCGCATTTGGGCCGTATTGTCTTCTTCATTGCTCCAGTTGGGTGTGGCGTGTCATAACGGAGGGAGGGACTGCGGACGGGGTTCGGAAGGCCCAACAAAGCAAGGTAATGGCAAACTTTTCATAGACATGTGATAACTTGCAGATAACTTGAGGGGAAGGTTTCAACCTCTTTTAATTGATGTAAATTTCTAGATTTGGTGGATTAAATGTAGAATTTTTGGCCACTATGAGGACTCTGTTCAACTCCTTACTGGGAAATATGTAATGATTCCCATTCAACTTGTAATGGGGTGACTAAAGTTTCTAAACATCTAAAATTCTTAACACTCCTTTGGTATTTAATGTTTCTCATTTAGTCACCCCTGTGTAGAATAGGCTTAGCCTCTGTGTCATTGCGCCATAATCCCACCTAGGGTTTTAAATATTTCTAGAAGAAGTGCAAGGAGTGAAATTATGTTCAACCTTTTCTTTTTACATTAAGGTCATTTTGTATGGACACTCATTGCCCCTGTTTATTCGGTAATTGTTTCTGGAACAGTATATAACAAGCTGTTGAGCCATAAATGAGCCCACATCAGGGCAACGATGTGTAAATACTTTTATTAAGGACAAAAGATAGATTGTAAGGGCGCCATAATAATATTAATGCCTCTGAGAGGCTGGACTGTGATATGATTGGAGCGCAAACTCCCCTGTAGTGTGAAGGATAGGAACAAATCGGGCTCTTGCAAATCTTGTAATTGCCAAGAGCGATCCAGGTCTTTTCTCTGTAAATTAGTATTTGTAATTCTCTCAAGTTTTGGACCTGATTTTTGGACTTTAAGTCATTATTGTTGGAGCTGACATGCTCAAATGTTTATTGTTCTATTTCTATTTATCAATTTTAAATAGAAAAAAAGAAATGAAATTTAAAAATTTGCTGTGTTAAATTATGTTCTAGTCAATTCCTTGTCCACCAATTCATCCCAGGCGCTTCTTAACCCTCTGTACCGAGCTCGATAGCTGCAGTCGCTTAAGTGCGGCCAGTATCCAGTATTCGGGAGATAGTAGGTTCGAACCCCACTGTCGGCAGCCCTGAAAATGGTTTTCCGTGGTTTCCCATTTTCACACCAGGCAAATGCTGGGGCTGTACCTTAATTAAGGCCACGGCCGCTTCCTTCCCACTCCCAGCCCTTTCCTGTTCCATTGTCGCCGTAAGACCTATCTGTGTCGGTGCGACGTAAAACAACTAGCAAAAAAAAAAAAAACAAAAAAAAAAAAAAACCCTCTGTAAACCACGGAGACCCCGTGTTAATAATAATACTAATGGTGTGTGGCCTCCTGATAGGCATGGTGCAGGTCTTTCTAGCTGACGCCGTATAGGCGATCTGCGCATCTGTAAGGATGGGGCCCTACCTAAGGTGGTTTATAATGCTGAAGACGGCACAGACACCTAGCCCCCGAGCCAGAGGAATTAACTAATGAAATTTAAAATCCCGACCCGGGAACTGAACCTGGGACCCCTGTGTCCAAAGGTCAGCATACTAACCATTTACATGGAGCTTGACCTGGGAGTCTTGAGCGTCTCAAAGATATCAGGTACGCAGGTGATGGTACTGACGGTTAAAATGTCACAAGTAAGTGCACTGTGTGGTTTAAAAATCAAAAGGCCAACATTTATGGGTTTAAAAACAATAAAACATTCCAGGAAAATGATTTCTAAATGGCACAGAAAGTGAGAGAGTTATGAATTTTATATACAGTACTTAAGAAGTTCTGGAAATTCAGAATGGGACCAACCAGTCAAAAATAAATGCCGAATAGTAAAGGCGGGAAATGCCTTTGTCAAGGTTAGTTCTATTGTGAAAAGTCACCATCTGAACATTTAAACTAAACTTCGATTGGTGAAATGCTACGTTTCTACAGTCTTGATATACGGTGTAGAAACATGGACACTGACTACAACCACTACAAAAAAGTAGGAGCCTTTGAGAAATGAGTATACAGACGTATGTTAATAATTTCATGGACAGACAACATAGCAAATTGTGAAGTAGGCCTATTATGAAGACCCAGAATCTAGAAATTATTAAAACTGTTAATAAAAGAAACTGTGAATATTTGGGACATATACTGAGACGTCCTGAGAGGTTTGGATTCTGTCAGTTCATAAGTTACTTGAAGGAAAAGTAGCTGATAGTCCTGGGCGTGGAAGACCTCGGATGACTTGGCTAAAACAAATTTCGAGGTTGGACTCAGTACTTCTACTGACTATTTCAGACTGCAGTAAAAGTAAACTTGTCATGTGAACGACGGATCGGCACTCCAAGGAGAACAAGAATATATACCGAAAGCCAGTGGAGCGACGCCTGGTGCTTATACAGTTCATTAAGTGTTCCAGCCGTGTCGTGGATTTTGACCTTCATTGGTTAATTCGGATGGCTCGTGGCTTCGGTGTGTGTATGCTGTCTTCAACAGTAGAATTTCTTCTCACAGATGTGCAGGTCGACTATGAGGCATCAACTCGAAAGACCTGCTGCAGGCCTCACACACGCCATAAAAAATATCACCTTTGAAAGCAATTTTATGCATTGTTCCTTTTCGATACATTTTATGATTACAATACATTTTGTTTAAAAGTTAACTATGTTTCTTCTTCTACTCTTTTTCAGATTAAACAGATTTTTGGATTGAGGTAGTTCGGATTTCCAGTGACAGTACACTGATAAATACAGCAACCGTCACATTCGATCTTGCTTGTTACAGCAGCGCAGGTCTTTACTTGACTGCTGTCAATCGTCTGCTAATGGTGGTACAGGTCAGGAAAAATGCGAGGCCGATGGGCATGTTTTCATAGGCCAGAGCTCAGTCACAGTGCGAGAAAAAGTTCCAGATGTGTTTCTGTAGCAGAGACTGCAGCCTACCCTCAATCTTTCTCTTCCTGTCTATCCTCTCCCCAGAGAGGGGACAGGGCACTATAGAGTAGGCTTTATTCTCCGTACTGCAGCCGTTTATTTTTTTTTACTTTGGATATTCTCATTCATCACTCAACTCTATTATTTCAGCAAATGATGTTATCTATAATTTGATTTCGCCATTTGTACAGCAAAAGGTACAGCCGAATTACCATAATTGTTTTTGCAAGTAGGCAAACTTTAATTGCGTATGCACTTAGGGTTGAAAATTCCCCGGTTTTGCGGATTTTAATGTTCGTTTTCAAACCCCGGTTAAACATTCAAAAACATGTAAAAACTCTGATCTACGTATTTGTGAATCATCTGGCGAGAGGCATTTGAAATTGGGCAACCAACGTAGACGGCCTTCTGGCAACTTTTCCTTCACATGTGCCACTCTTTTGGCTTCTCGTGTATAATTATCTACAACGCGATGCAGCCACGCATGACCCAGTGCCAATCGCAATATATGCATCTCCATAGCATACAAGTTTTCTAATCTCAGTCCATATTATTTACAAGTCGTTATATCAGTGTATACACCAGGCAGGTTATACTGGTCTGCGATGAATTCATTGCCCTCGAAATGTACATATTTTAAGAGAATGACATTACCCCAGGTACAAAGTCAAAGTCAGAATACGCCTAGTACGTACTAATTTTATCATGTTTGGTACTTGGATTTATATATATTTATGCGATACATTCAATTGGATAAATTAAATAACACATTATACGAATGATATTAACGTTTGAATTATTTTATTTTATTAACAGAAGGATTTTGCCATGCAATGTGGACCAAAAAAGTAATGTTTTACACTCACACGTTGATTTTTCGTTGAAAATTCGCGTTCTTTAAGTGAATAACAGGAGGATGAGAGAAGACATCATGGACTGCGGAACATCAACAAGCTCGCTAATTACTGTTGGAAGCTCAATAGAGGCACCCCGGGAGCCATTCATAGAAGAAAAAAGAATAGAACTTTCACAACAAAAAAGCGGCGAAGAGAGTACCGTCTGCTAGTCCACATATTGTGCGTTACATTGACACTGAAAATGCACAATGACAATATTATGATTGTGTTTTACACAGGAAATAGTGAGAAAAATAACCTATTTACAAGATTATTCATACATGAGAAATGAGATTGATGACTTATTTTTTAACTACATAGACGTTTAGGCACACATTTCAACAGTTTATATTTGTTTTGTGTTCGATTTTACGGCCTGGGTTTGAACAAACCAGATGTTCAAAATATTTGTTCAATGTTTATTTTTTCACAAGTTGTTCTACGTCGGACCGACACAGAGAGGTCTTATGGTGACGATGGGAGGGCTAGAAGTGGGTGGGAAGCGGCCGTGGCCTTAGTTAAGATACAGTCCCAATATTTGCTGGTGCAAAAATGGGAAACCACCGAAAATCATCTTCAGGGCTGTCGACAGTATGGTTCGAACCCACTATCTCCCGAATACTGGATACTGGCCTCACTTAAGTGACTGCAGTTAATTTGTTCGATGAAACCTCATACCTGTGCAAAATATAGTCACGGCAAATTTGTCAACATTCTTTACATGATACGACCGACCGACCGACCGACCGACCGACCGACCGACCAACCAACCAACCGACCGACCGACCGACCGACCAACGAAAATAGTTTTTCAGATATAGCGCATTAGTGATGAATTGAATCTGTAGTGCATCGGTGATATATTGAATCATTATACGTATTTGGCTTAGGCAATATTTATGAAGTAGAAATTCGCAGGCTTGATATTAGACGGAATTCACTCATCAAAATGTACTATACATGAAGCAAGGGCACACTTGGAAGTACTTTTCTTTTTTAATAAAGCACTGCTTGCATGTTAACGTGGCCAAATTCCAAATAAAATATTAAAAGTTTGGAGGAAACCATGTTCTCAAACTTATAATACGATGATGAATAATTAACGACCATATAAACAGTATGCTAGTCCTCTTCTTTATGCGCACCTGTACGTAGTTGTCTGGCACCATATGGTGAATCATATTAACAAATCATTTGCATGACTGCTCTGTATTCAGCAACTTGTTTCGAATGAATAAACGAGACAGGGCAGATCAATAGTCTCGGGAAAAAAAATGTTCATCGTGTAATTATGAGGTTTGCATAGAAGCCATTTAGGCGTGGAATCAATGTAGGTGGGACAGAAATCAGGATTCAGATTTAGTACTGACTTTATTATACGACATACATTGCCCTAATACACGATAATTCCTGTGAGCGGGGGTATAGATTGTACAAGAGATAATTTTACTTTTAAGTAAGCCAATGCGATTTCTTTGTGCCTCTTTTGGTTTAGTAAGTTCTAAATTTTTCTCAGTGGTCAGTATGAAAAGAGGATACACAAGGGGTGTTCGTTGTTTCATATTTTATAACGAGCTGTCGGCCCATGCGAGGGCATCCCGAAGCACTTCATCACAGTGTTTTGACTGGAGTACAGTTCTGTAACTTCTTTGAAATCAACGTCTTATGGAAGATGGCTCATCACATATTCTGTAGCAAGAACGACGGGTTTTCTGCTTATTTGAAGTCAAGTTTAATTCGTTAAATAACCCGTGTGCACAAGTTCACCATTTTATTGCAAGCACGCAACCACAGATATTCTCTTGATAATGCTGCACACCCGCCACACAGCCGAGGATAAGAGTGTTGATGCCTTCCAGCATCTCCGATCCGTTACAGCATTTTCGCCATAAAATGAACAAATCTTGCTCTAGGTTCGAATAGTGTTTTCGCCCATGTAATATTAAAAGGCTATACGATGCCTAAAACGCTCACGTAAAGTTTCCATGTTGACAAAACTCAAAACTAGCCAGAGTGTAATAAATATCATAGTCATGATCCGAATGAACAGGTAAGTTGTACCTTAGATTATGATGATCTCGGCAACACTCCCTGCCTCGGCTGTATCGCGGTGTGCAGAATTATCCGAAGAATATTCACGGTTGCGCGAAAAGAACTTCCCCATCCAATACAAGTTAAACATCTTCAATAATTAAGCGTATATGCGTTGAGAAAGTCATTCATGATATCCAAGACAACAAAATCATCACCTGCAGAAATGAAAACCAACCTGTAAGAAAGCTTCTGTTCTATTGTAACTTCTTGTATTATCTTCAGAAAACAAAAGGGGATTTACTACATTATAGTGCGAGACTATACAGGCTACTTTAATAGAAAGTTAATTTACTGTAGAAATGTTGTGAATATTATTATCAAACCACAATTCTCTAGCGGCATATCTAATTTCATCAAGTAAATAGTGAATTTGAAGGGCTTGATGAAAGAACCAGGTAGCTTATATTCTACTACATTTTGAGATAATCACAGAGAACTACATAGACGAGCCAGTGTAATTTCCAATATTAAATTTGAAGTATTGGCAGAATAGTAAAAATACTATTTCCTGTACTGAAAGTAAAATTTCATCATACTAGAATCACATGTACCTAAATATGTTAGTCGCTGGAACTAGCCGATTTGTTCATAAAAATATAAACATTTTATTGACCACAGAAAGGCATTAAATACCACAATACATTTGAAATGCACAAAAAGAGAATATTTAATAAGAATCAACCAATGAAAGAAACAACATAATACAGTTCCACACACATTCTTAACTATAAAATTTGAAGTAAGTTCCACTTCCTCATAAATACAGTATATATCTCTCGATTAGACTCTAAAGTACCTCACCTAACATCCAAGTCGGAAAAACTGATCGATAAAGGTAAGTAATCTTTAGAATCAACTGGTTGTTTTTCACACACACACACACACACACACACACACACACACACACACACACACACACACACACACACACACACACACACACACACACACACACGCACGTACGCACGCACACACACACACACATCTTTTAGGATCAGTGCGAACTCATTTTGAAGGAAGAGTGCAGCTACTTGGTTCTTTTACGAAACACTTAATTATAATTTGGCTTTTTTTTGTAGAAATTGTGGATTATATATTTCCGTTGTTCTTACGTCGTCAATAATCCGGTTTAGCGATCCTGAAAAGCACATAATTTTGAATTCTTATTTTAGGGCCATTGGAATGGCCTACCCCGTCAATGTTAAAGGTTACTATTGATGTCCTTATACTTTTATATAATCTGTAACTGAAGAAAAGGCGTTCTCAACCTTGTTCTTGGGAGCACTTTGGTACTCTTTAAATTATATTATGTGCTCGCGTCATGCGAATAAGAAAAGTTCACGAGCACGAAATCTCCTGAGGACTTTCCTTCAATTCGAACTTCAAATTACGAACCAGATTAACAGTGTTGAATGTTTATAAAATAAATAAATCAATTTATTAAGCTGTTCGATTTCGTGGTGTTCGCATACTCGGTCACACCTCGACATTGTTGTGAAGTGGAAAACAGATAATGGTATGATGGTAAATGGTGTCGAGTCAGGCTGTATGTTTCAGTAAGAGGAAACGTTTTAATTACTGTATTGATACTTATAAGTAGGAAGTACATAGGAGAGATCTTAATTCGTGCAATCACATTAACGAGGTTGTACGAAAAGTTAATAGATCTCTTCATAACGTTATGAGAGTATTTAGGGTTTGCAGTAAGAATGTAAAGGAAAGGAAGTATAGATCACTGGTAACATCACAATTGGAATAGAGTTCTAGTGTATGATACCTTCGCTAGAATTAACTGATTCGGAAAATGGAAAAGAACCAAAGGAATGTAACACGATTTGTCCTGGGTGATTTACGACAAGAAAGATGTGTTACGAAAATGTTGAAAATTTTGGGCTGTAAAGATAGGGATGTAAGGAGACGAGCTGCTCGACTAGACGGTATGTTCCGTGTTGTCGTTGGACATTGGTAGGCGAATGTTTGTAAAGTAGGAAATATCATAATATGAAGATAAAGTCGGAATTGAAGAGGACAAATTGGTACAAAACTCATTTATAGCAAAAGGAATTCAATTGGAATAAGTTAACAAAGGATTTATTCGATACATTTCCAATTTCTTTGAAATGATTTAAGAACATTTTAGTAAATAATTGATAGGGAATCTACCACCTGGATGACAGCTCTAAATTCAGATCAGTAGCGATAAAAAATTGAAAAACCCCTGGTCTAGAACATTGCTATTTTTAAAGATGAAATTAAAAACTGTAATTTGTGGTTAAGTAAGATAAGTTAATCGCATTATAGGAGGCGTAAGTTTGTCTAATTTAAGAAGTAAGTAGGCCTACTGTAGGTGTGTCTATCATCTTGCTGCAATTAATTTTCTTAAATATTTCATAATATTTCTGAACATTGCAATGTTATTGGCTTAATTACGACAAACTGCGCTAACTTTTCCTATTGTGAAATACACGAACTTGTTTCCGCCGGGCTGAGTGGCTCAGGCGGTTGAGGTGCTGGACTTCTGATCCCAAATTGGCAGGTTTGATCCTGGCCCAGTCCCGTGGTATTTGTTGGTAGATTTACTAGCACGTAAAAGAAGTGATGTGGGACAAATTTTCGCCACCTCGGCGTCTCCAAAGAAACCAATCATAGCAGTTAGTGGGACGCAAAGCCAAGAGCATTATTATGAA
Source organism: Anabrus simplex (assembly GCF_040414725.1). Classification (NCBI taxonomy): domain Eukaryota; kingdom Metazoa; phylum Arthropoda; class Insecta; order Orthoptera; family Tettigoniidae; genus Anabrus; species Anabrus simplex. The sequence goes on from NC_090265.1 coordinate 241,616,938, forward strand.
CACATTCCGGGTTACTTTACCTTTTCCAGATATGTTTAACTGTGTTTTGAGCATGTTTACTTGTATATTTTCAATCCCTTTAGATCATAACCGTGGTCTGCGGATAATTGCAGGCCTTCGAGATGAGCAGGAGTTGTTTCGTAGTGCCATGCGACTTGTTTCTAACGTAAGACGCTTCTAATATTTGGGTAGAACGTGTATAACTCCGAGAGTATGTAACTTCTGTCTATCTTTAATGTCTCAATTGAGAGATAAAAAAGGAGGCTATCCATTGAAAAATTAAAATAAAAGTCTGATACGTAGTTTTCAGGAAATAGCGCTTCAAAGTATGGCAAAATTTGTGCTAAATATGTGACGTCACACGCATACTATATTACAAGATGGCGCTGTGTTGACTTACGCACTCGGTTAGAGGTTAGCTGTCGTTGTGAATAGATCATGGTCGGTTGTATAGAATAAAAAAAAATAATAATAACGGAACAGAAAGATTGACGATATACTCTGTTATAAGATGGTGCTGTGTTGACTTGCGCGCTCATTTGGAGGTTAGCTACGTAGACTTAACACAGACCCATACTACACATAGTTATTAGGGTTATTACCCACATTCCAAGTGTACCACGTTCTAATGAATAAAGTGTATTATTAACATAATAATAATAATAATAATAATAATAATAATAATAATAATAATAATAATAATTGTTACGGAGTTACCCGTGGAACAGCAGAGGTGAAAGAAGGTGCGGGCTGGAATGGGTCTAACTACAAAGCTGAGATATTGATTAAAATTGCATTAAAGGTTATATTTTCGAAAATAGCAAAAATTAACAAGTTTCACATGTAATTTCAGAGTTTAGCAAATAACAACAAGTTAACAAATCAGGTACAAGACCAGGAAAAACCAAGATATAGAGATAATTTAACAAACTGGGCTACAAGCCCCACTTTATACAATTTCTGAGCTCTCCGCTCACAACCACATATTTACCGAAGGGCAGAAAACCCCTAATAACATGGAGCACTTGCTCCCACCTAGCAATGTCCGGCCTCCTAGAGGCACATATCCAAATACTAGAAGGAGCTGACCCGCTCTCAATTTTTCCAGCCTATTAAAGGCAATACCAGACTTTTACACTAAATTACCATCAAGGCACAGCTTATATCAACTGAAACGGGGGTATCTCGTACCCAACCTACTGGGCCTCAGTGGAAAAAGAACAGATTAAGTAAATGGCCCAAAATACCAAGGTGAATGGAGGCACTAGGCCGATGAAACAGGGGCTATTCCCAAACTATCGAGGTGACTCGTATAAGAAAAATTTGACATTACAGAAAGGAAGAAAACCAGTTACAAAACGTAGTCACCTCAAACTAGTATGAAGGGGAGCTCGAGAGGGTAAAGAACTCTCTATCCCCGAATTACAGTTAAAGATACTTGAAGTTTCACAAAACCGAAGGGAGGTTACATGTTTATTACATAGCAAACGTTTCGGACCTTCCCCGCGGATTAAACTGCTGAGCTAGCAAGAAATAAAGATGTTAAGTGGCCATTACCTTGTTGAAGAGCGGCTGCCGGATGAATGAGGCGCTTCGCGCCTCCTGCTACACTTCCATACACTATGCTAGTTGTTGTTCGAGTGGCAGAGAGCCTGGAAAAACAGCAATTTTTATACTCTCGGGGAAGATTCGAGACCTTTCAAGAATAATTAAGACACACCCACAGTCGTTTATTGGGTAGCTTACAGTTACACATGCAAATCGAAGAAGAAAGACACGATTGGTCAAAAATGAATTACAGAAATTCTGGATTGGCTAAGTTCAAAACTGGCGGAAAGAAAAGGTTTATTTTGCCAAACCACAAATGAAAGAACGAACTTTAGTAAAGAACAAACTTATGAATACAAAATTTCTTCAAATAAAGTTCTTCCACTTCGCACCAGGGTGCATGGTCATAGTTTTTTGTAGAGACATCTATCAGAGACTTGATCAATAGAAAACAAAACAAGTTGAACTCCACACAGTACTGACAACTTCGTAATCACAGAATTTACGGTAGTGACATCTTCTGAGAAAACTTATAAGTTGATACAGTTGTTAAAGTTCAGAGTTTCTCCTGTAGAGGAGTACATTAAGGCGGAAAATTCAAATGTGCGGCGTATAAGTGTACCAGCCGGTACAATAATAATAATAATAATAATAATAATAATAATAATAATAATAATAATAATAATAATAATAATAATAATAATAATAATAATAATAATAATGTTATTGTGTTTGCATCCCACTAACTACTTTGTACGGTTTTCGAAGACGCCGAGGTGCCGGAATTTAGTCCCGCAGGATTTCTTTTAAGAGCCAATAAATCTATCTACCGACACGAGGCTGACGCATTTGAGCACCTTCCAAGAGCACAGGACTGGGTCAGGATCGAACCTGCCAAGTTAGGATCAGAAGGCGAGCGCCTAAACCGTCTGAGCCACTCACATAATATTTGTCTTTTCTTTTTAATAAGTAAGTGTACGAAACACTCGGTACCCAATCGTGAGAGTCCACCGCCATTTTTTTGGTTCAGATTAGATCACAATCCTCCGAATCCTATCCGTAAGTAATAACACGGTCTAGAAGCGCTATGTAAAAATGGGGTCGCCTGCAACTTCCTGGCTGCGAGGTAGAAGAGCGTTCAACCACCAACACGAAGCCCATACATTACTGCAGTCGAGTGTGGTATTTCACTATTTATTCTCGTTGTTTTAAAGAGATCTTCTTGTTCAGTACAGGGGAGTGCTGGTTGATGGGCGTGCTCGAGTAGTGTAACACCCGGGCTGACCCAGTAAATGGACGTTTCCCCTCAGCAGCATAATTGAATTGCTCCATAAATTAAAGGTGAAACACGGCTCTGGACAGCGGCTCTCCCACCAATTGTCAGTCGACTCAGATTGATTACGAACGATTCTTTCAGTCGTTCTTCGAATCTTAATTTTCTAAAGTGACAAAGCAATAGTTAAATCGCGATTATAATCTCATTGCTATTTCTTTTTTTTGGGGGGGGGGAATGATAAACAGAACCCATTACGGTCCTCGGCTTGCCAAAATTATTGGTTCCCTTCCAGATCATCTGAGACATTGATGAGTCATGTGTTCAGTGTGAGGACGTCCTACGACGTGTTGTTTAACTTTCGTGACCAAGTCCGCTGCCTCTCATATCAAATAGATTCTCAGTTGCTCTCACTAGGCTGAGGGAACCAGGTTGCAACCATTAGTCCAGAACTAAAACTCCTTGACTGGCCGAGATTCCGTCGAACGTTGATTCTGGCGCATAGGTCTGTTGAATGAACAAATTAGAAAACATGTCATTACTTAGATTCCCCATTATTTTCAATCTTGTCGGGTTGAGCCTCCCTTTCGAAGCCTACTGTACACTCAGATACTAGTATCTACAAGCCTTCACGGTCGCAGTGATAGGAAGGACGTGAAGAATGTCTAAAACGTCCAGTTGCATGCCCGGATAGTACCCAACTCAAGACTTAAGAATCGATAGATATGGGTAGCTCAGACAATACAGAGTTGGGCTTCTGAACTCAGGTCGATGAGTTAGGTTCTGAGGCAGTCTGGTGGCATTTGAGGGCGCTCAAATATTCTCGCCTCGTGTTGGTAGCTTTATCAGAACTTAAGAGAACTTCTGCGGTACAAAATTCCGTCTTTTCATTGTCTCGGATAACCTAAAGTGTAGCTAGTGGGAGGTAAAACCAATAACATCATCGCTGTTATTACTGAAGTACAGTACTACTTTACTGTGTTTTCTTACTAAAAATCTCGGCGATTTTAAGAATCTGAACTTTCTGCTCACAGCGTTTGGTTGCGGTATCATCTCGTCATCGTTTTATTAGGAGGATATCTGTTGGCCCAACTTCATTACTTAGTTCAACAAAGCATAAAACTATTTGAAAATATAATTAAATATATTAAATTTATTTTAGGTAAAATACTCGCGCTCTAATTACAATAAGAGGAAAAGCACTTACCTTTAACGCATTAAATCCATCCTCGTCGTAGACAATAAAGGGCACAATCACAAATACGCTTTTTTCTTTTTGCTACGGGCTTTACGTCGCACCGACACAGATAGGTCTTATGGCGACGATGGGATAGGAAAGGCCTAGGAGTTGGAAGGAAGCGGCCGTGGCCTTAATTAAGGTACAGCCCCAGCATTTGCCTGGTGTGAAAATGGGAAACCACGGAAAACCATTTTCAGGGCTGCCGATAGTGGGATTCGAACTTACTATCTCCCGGATGCAAGCTCACAGCCGCGCGCCTCTACGCGCACGGCCAACTCGCCCGGTTCACACACAAATACGCTTAGTGACAACGCAAAACACTATGTTCTCCCATACAATGTTACAACGAGCTTTTGTTAAAATTCTAGTGAACACTATCCAGTCTCTTTTCAGTCTCTTTTTTTCATTTATTCAGTATGTTATATATTTTTATATTAATTATGTATTTCACTGGTTAAGTGTAAGACAGGGACACGTGTCCCTAACTTTGCCAGTTAAAATAAATCATATCTATCTATCTATCTATCTATCCAGGCTTACGTCAAGAGACATTGGCTAAGTAGTGAATCAAGACTACGTACCTCAGTAACTCAACATCATTGTCTTCGCTCTTTTCTTTATTTTTTGGTAGAAAAGAAAGGCGTACGCTTCTGTGGTGTAGTGGTTAGTGTGATTAGCTGCCACCCCCGGAGGCCCGGGTTCGATTCCCGTCTCTGCCACGAAGTTTGAAAATTGGTACAAGGACTGGAACGGGGTCCACTCAGCCTCGGGACGTCAACTGAGTAGAGGTGGGTTCGAAGTGTTGGTGGTTTTCCGTGGTTTCCCCACTTCTCTTCCATGCAAATGTCGGGATGGTACCTAACTTCAGGCCACGGCCGCTTCCTTCCCTCTTCCTTGTCTATCCCTTCCAATCTTCCCACCCCCCCGCAAGGGCCCTGTTCAGCATAGCAGGTGAACTGGTTATGTACTGGTTATACTCCACATTTGTATCCCGACCTAGAGTCTGAAGCTCCAGGACACTGCCCTTGATGCGGTAGAAGTGGGATCCCTCGCTGAATCTGAGGGAATAACCGACCCTGGAGGATAAACAGATAAATAAGAAGGAGAAGAAAAGGAAGAAAAATCTTCCTAAAACTGAGCAAATAGTATACTTAAAGAAAGCCACTTTTCCCTTTGCGAAAATCAAATAATCATAAATATGTCTCTCGGTCATAGCCACTAATCAACGGCTACTAATTTCAGATGATGACCAGCTATAAGACATAGCCTGCACGGTTGCTAAGATTACACTTTCGGCACACTAACTTCCGTAGCGCATATTCTGACATGACGCCAAGCCATAAGACATACTGATGTAAAAAAAAAAGAAAAAAAGAAAATAGACGCTGGTCATTGATGTTAAACGGTATTTTGGTTTGTGTACTGGGTCTTCAAAACATTAGTTTCGCTGTCACTGCTCATATATTTAATTATAAGATAAATAATATTATAATTTGTGATGTAATTTCATGCTTCCTTTATCAGAGTGTTGTATACAAAGTTAAATGGAAGGCGTGATTAATGCAGTGCTGGCTTTTCACCTGGACAGCTGAGGCTCATATCCTTGTTGGTCTATGTTTTGAATTTTCAATTAAAAAATCATGTGGATGCAGCTTTAAATCCCACTCAAGCCAACGTAAGGCAAGAGCGACCCCAGAGAAATCTGAGGTAATAAGAAGGTTATTCTAAATTTAAAAAAAGAGCACTTTGTCAGTACAGATGATCGCCGTCATTGAAACAATCATATCTTTGGTTCTAATTAAGGTACGGAGTTTGTTTCGGCCTAAGAACACTCAGTGGATAAGCTCTTTCATTTCGGCTCTTAACTGTTCAAATTGGCTGATTCTGAGGAAAGTTGTGAGTGCACATTCAATTTGACGTCTCATTTCTTCATTGAAGCAATTTCTCATTGAAGCAATAATATCTTTCGTTCTAATTGAGGTATACAGTTCATTTTGGTCTAAAAACACTCAGTGGATCAAGCACTTTCTACTTGACGTATTAACTACTTAAATTGATAGATTCTGAGAAAAGTTAATGAGTACATTTGTCTCTATGACTAAGATCTTTGAAGGACTTTTTGACAGTTCGGCGCGCAGTGTTGTTCCAAGGAACGTTTAATTCAATTTCATTGTGTGATGTATTTTCAAGTGTTTTGTTGACATAATATTACATTCTATTACCACAGCAGATCATGTGCTTTATTTCATTAAGTCGGAACTTTGCAAATACATCCGTGAGGATAATAGCGAATAACACCATACTTTGTACATTGCGAGCGGAGCCAGCGGGAAACTGCTAGTTAGCTATTAAAGGACTTAGATGAATATTGTTACTTGTTTAGTAAAATAAATAATGATAGCAAGAAAACAACCCCTGTGGCGCAACAGCCCCGAAGGGCCATGGCATACCAAGCGACCGCTTCTCAGTCCGAAGGCCTGCAGATTACGTGGTGTCGTGTGGTCAACACGACGAATCCTGTCGGCCGTTACTCTTGGCTTTCTAGACCGGTAATGATAGAAAAGGAGGATATAAAATGCAGATTAGTACAAGCAAGGAATACCTTTCTTAAGAAAATACATTTGTTCACTTTAAACATTGTCAAATTGTTTTTAAAGACTATCGTCTGTCATTTTATGGAAGTGAAACCTGGACAATAACCAGCGCAGAAAGGAAAAGAGAAGCTACAGGTATTACAGAAGAATAATGAAGGTCAGATACCAAGATATAATCGCGAATGAAGGGGTGCTTCATCGAACTTGTGATAGGAGAACTATGTGGTGAAATTTGTCCATAAGACTTGACATATCTTGAGAAACCCAGGACTTGTTCAGTCAGTTTTTCCTAGGGAAATGTATGTAGTAAGAATGGTGTGAGCAGAACATGGTATGAATATGACAAACAGATTAGAGTAGACGTAAAATGTAGTAGTTACACATAGTATAGGATGGCATGGAGAGCTGCAACAATCCAATGTTAGGACTGATGTCCCAAAACAGGTCTATCTGTGTACAGTAAATCACTTAAGTACCAGTAAAAACTAAGCAAATGTTGTTGTTCTTTAATAGCAGTGGCCTGCCGGACAGGTGTATGAATACTGACAGTGGTGGTAACAAAAAATGGGCGTCGAATCTGAGAAATAAACAGTAATGAATGTGCTGGCAAAGAGGAAGTTAGTGACTTTTCGAGACACTACGGGTAATGACATTAACTTATGAAGACTTTTATTTCCGCCCCTGTAGTAAAAATCACAAATTATACAATGCACACGACACGAGTTTACTTGAAGGAGAATGTCCTGATGAAGAGATCATCAGCTGAAAAGGACCAGCGAGATTCCAAAGCAATGAGTGAGTGTCTATGAACATTCCCTCCTAGCCTACGTTAATTTTCTTTTATCAGAGCATGAATCTGTTTCGATCAATACTGACAGAGGACAGACCATTAGCCCGCTCGACATTTGCCGGTCAGTGGAGCATGAGGTGACCTTTAGAATGAAATATGAAAGTTACACAAAGCCATTAGCAAGACTCGGATCATCGCCCTCACCTGCATTGCTGATGAAGTTCACGAGCTTCCGCAATTATGAAGTCAAAGATGTGATGAAGAGAACGTTTGGAGGGTACATTATTACATCTGAGAGCGTGTCTCGAGCGGCTGAGGTTTTGTATTTGTCGCGGCGAATGTATACATTGTTGTTGTTGTTGTTGTTGTTGTTGTTGTTGTTTGGATTATCAGTCCATAGACTGGTTTCATGGAGCTCTTCATACCATCCTATTAAGAGCTAACCATTTCATTTCTACGTAACTGGTTTCTCATCAAGGCGGCCAATGCATGTGTGATGTTTGAAATGGAAAGTCACGTCCCTGTGTTCCGGATTCCACGTGAAACTGGAGGTCTCGTACTACAATCACTTAATCAGCAGTCGCGTTAAACTACTGTACAAGATTTCGCCTACGGATGTGTCTTTACTACACTTATCGATAGTTAATCATTTTATGTCCATTACAGCAAATTTTTTTCTGCATCGGGGAAAATATCCGTCAAGCCTATCAAGTTCTTTATGAAGTAACACAAAGTGACTTATTACACGATTTATAACTGATGACTACGAGAAGAAGGAAGGCGAACGGAAAACACACCCTCTCTCTGAGGAGGCGGGCAACTAGAGGAGCTAAGAACATGACAGTTCTACCTGACAGGGACATGGCAGCTGCCTCCACCCGGCAAAGTTCGCTTGTCGCCAAGACGTTCCATTTCACATCTTCCTATTAAGGCGATGAATGCGTGTTCTGATTGGAGGCAGATCAGTCAATACTTGCAATCAAAACGAGCCAGTCACTACCAAGTAGAAAATAACATCAATAAAGGAAATGTCGTTGAGGTCATGTAAGAACCTCTCATATCATTTTTTGATGGTTACAATAGTGGCGTATAATATTGGACTTTGTCCTCAGCCAAACTCTTCCTGGTTTGAGCCTTTTCTAACACCAGTGCTGCCGAAAATCTTGATATATTAGTGCGATTTAATCACCTGGCAAAAAATCAAATTACACACACACACACACACACACACACACACACACACACACACACACACACACACACACACACACACACACACACACACACACACACACACACACACACACACACACACACACTATGGCCTGGTTTATTCATTCTCAGTCAAAAGAACACTATCACACTGTTTGTTAATATAGCGTATCTATAAGGCAGTGGCAGAACCATGCAGTTTGTGAGCGCGCTTCGATGCACTTTTCTTTGAATGCAGCTGTAAACCAAGGCGCGTGAAGTCAACATTTATTAGAATTTTTTGTCTTGACCGCGAATTTTCTGTTGATCTATTGACCAATATGAAAAGAAGCCGAGAAGAGAATGTGCGGTTCAAATTTCTCTTCTTTCGGAAATTATTTCCCCAAGTGTTGTCCCTAGGACCATTTTAATAGGGGCACTGCCCTGCCGTTTTAACAGACCGCTCGGCTAACAACCCAGATGTGTCTTAGTTTCATAACATTAATACATATTTGAGTCAAAGTGTCTTCCAAGTTAAAAATTAAATACTGAAGAGCTGTTTATTTAAGTGATAAATCTTCATTATTGTCAGCAAAATTACTTCAATTACATCCGAGTTCAAATGTTAATGCAGTATCGCGCGCCAGCAGTGTCTGGATTAGCATGCGAGCGCTAGATTCCGCATGGCACTCCACAGCAACCGAGCGTTAAGTACCGGTGTTACATAATGATGAACGAGCAGCAGAACATGGGAAGTTCGAAATACTCTTATGTCTTGTTTGTGATAATAACACTAAAATAGTTCAATTTTGCAGGTAATGTTTACCTGCCTGATATTATTGTTATTGCTCCGAGGGGGGAATAAACTAAAATTTAATCATATTAATTTTTTACTTAGTACTTCCCGCCTGGCTGCTCATTCCTGCCAGCTAACTGGCGAAACTTTCTGCGGAGAACACTATTAATAACTATTGTAGAAAGTAAGTAAACTAATGGATCCGTGGTCGAAGCAAAAAGTGACACTTGGCAGAAAATTTGTACCGGTAGTGAATTCAATGTGCATACTGACGTTAGCCATTGTACGACTAAGCAACTGAAACAACTGCACGAAAATCATCTCTTCCCTTTCCAACTCTTTCTGGAAAAGTCCTATCATATTCCAAAGATTCAGGACAGAGAAGTCTTAATGTAATACACCTGCCATATTTTGAGCTAACAGAGAATTTAACTGCTTGAACCTGGGCAGTTAAGTTAACTGAGAGTTTAACATATTGTTAGTCTTAACCAATGTTGATTAAATGTTAATTTGGTTAAGTTCACTGTTAAATTATTATTATTATTATTATTTTTTTTTGCTAGGGGCTTTACGTCGCACCGACACAGATAGGTCTTATGGCGACGATGGGATAGGAAAGGCCTAGGAGTTGGAAGGAAGCGGCCGTGGCCTTAATTAAGGTTCAGCCCCAGCATTTGCCTGGTGTGAAAATGGGAAACCACGGAAAACCATTTTCAGGGCTGCCGATAGTGGGATTCGAACCTACTATCTCCCGGATGCAAGCTCACAGCCGCGCACCTCTACACGCACGGCCAACTCGCCCGGTTTAAATTATTTTAACTGGCAGTTAAATGCTGAGGTTGAATAAACCCGACCTATGTGATCGAAAGTATCCGGACACCAGTTCACACGCGTAAACTAGAGTCTAGATGTCACTACGACCTCCGTTGCAAAGATCTCCTTAGGGTTTGATGTTGTAAATCAATCAATCAATCAATCAATCAATCAATCAATCAATCAATCAATCAATCAATCAATCAATCAATCAATCAATCAATCAATCAATCAATCAATCAATCAATCAATCAATCAATCAATCAATCAATCAATCAATCAATCCTGATCTGCATTTAGGGCAGTCGCCCAGATGGCAGATTCCCTATTCGTTGTTTTCCTAGCCTTTTCTTAAATGATCGCAAAGAAATTGGAAAATTATTGAACATCTCCCTTGGTAAGTTATTCCAATCCCTAACTTCTCTTCCTATAAACAGCATTATCTCTGATTCCACTTCTTTACACATATCATTGATATATATAAGAAAACATAAAGGTTCAATAATACTGCCTTGAGGAATTCCCCTCTTAATTATTACAGGGTCAGATAAAGCTTCGCCTACTCTAATTCTCTGAGTTCTATTTTTTAGAAATATAGCCACCCATTCACTCACTCTTTTTTTCTAGTCCAATAGCACTCATTTTTGCCAGTAGTCTTCCATGATCTACCCTATCAAATGCCTTAGATAGGCAATCGCAATACAGTCCATTTGGCCTCCTGAATCCAGCATATCTGCTATATCTTGCTGAAATCCTACAAGCTGAGCTTCAGTGGAATAACCTTTCCTAAACCCAAACTGCCTTCTGTCAAACCAGTTATTGATTTCGCAATTATGTCTAATATAATCAGAAAGAATGGTTTCCCAAAGCTTACATGCAATGCATGTCAAACTGACTGGCCTGGCTAAAGAGAGGGTGTTATCATTCAGGTAGGCCACCACTCCCCTTCTGGACAGGGAATGAAAACATTTACAATATTAATAATCGATGTTGTTTAGTGTTAGAGATGTCTCCAGACGAGTTGAGCAGATGTGTTCAATGACTTCGGAACTACAGTGGTTATTGGTTGTCACATCGGTATGCAATCAGTCAGGGCCATTTACGACCTTCTCAAGTTGTCCAAGCTGACTGTCTGAGACGTGATTTTGAAATGAAAACGGAAAAGACACAACCATAATAAAATCGCAGTTGGGTTGGCCATGTATCTTGACCGCGATACGGGTCATGTAGCTGTAGGCTTGCATTCGGGAGATTAAACGTCAAAACTCTGTCAACAGCAGCCGTGAAGATGATTTTACATTGTTTCCATTTTCTTACCAAACAAATGCTGGGTCTGTAGGTGAACTATGATCACATCAGCTTGCTTCTCGCCCCAAGACATTCGTTATCTCGGAGACACCAATAACCTTTATGAGTCGTACCGTATAACTATGTGCAGTCGACTACGCAAGAGATATTCTTCGACAATATGTGTAAATTGATTGGACTATGCCTTCAATAACGAGGACAACATTTCTAGCATCTGTAACGTAAATAAATTACTTTCTGCTTTGTTACAAGTTCATGCTACCAACACAACAGCTCTTTCCAGTGCAGAGGCACTGCGAAGAGACTTCCCTGGTGAACTGTTCAATAATGTAAGATAATGGCTACAATTCATTGTTTAAAACTTATAATCAACATTTCTTAAATGGATGAGTGTATTGTTTTTGGATGTACTCTCGTAAAAAATTCAATTTCAACATTGTTGCTGTTCTCTAATGTGAGAGACGTAATACACCTTACCCATAACTTCATGTACTAGTGTGTGCAGAATCTATGAAGGTTATGTTGAAGAAGCCTTCATTCTTAATTAATTTACGCGATTAGACCGAGAAATTACCCATGTTACTCATGCGATTGTTGGTTACAATACATATCAACTTATGAAAAGAGTTCTTGTGGCTGTAACTTTACTCAAAATTGAAGGTTCCGTGACTCATCATCATCATCATCATCATCATCATCATCATCATCATCATCATCATCATCATCATCATCATCATCATCAATCATCATCATCATCATTATTCACCCCCTGGTGAATATAATCTTCCAAGTGCATCAGGGTAGGCGGCTATGAACTTTTCGATGGCTGAAGGGACCAATTCTGCCGTATGCTGCAAAACAAACGACACTGAAATGTTATTTAACTGCACTGGTACAGTATAAATGTTCAAAATGTTTACCATCACGTGCTACACATCGTTCGTAACGTTTCTGAAAGTTATAGAACTTGTTAGTGAACAAAGGTTGCTGTAAGGGCACAATAAATAACGGTATCTCATAGCGTAATTTGGGAATATTATTTGCAGCTGGGTCATCTGTCTTGAAAACTGATTCTTTGAACTTGCCCTATGTGTAGCCATCGGGGCCACGAGATCCGGGGTCCAGGAAGGGCACGGAAATGGAGTTACATGAGATGTTAGGTGAACTCCAAAGTGCCATTCCGTCGAGCAAGTGGCTGTATTGTTTGGATTACATGCGGGAGATAGTGGGTTCGAAACATGCTGTCGGCATCCCTGAAGATAGTTTTCCGTTGTTTCCCATTTTCTAACCAGGCAAATGCTGGGACTGTACATTAATTAAGGCCACGGCTGCTTCCTTCCCACTCCTAGCCATTCCCTATCCCATCGCCATCAAAAGACCTATCTGTATCTGTGCGACGGAAGAAAGGTGTAACAAAAAAGAAGAAAAGAGAAAAGTCATTCCAGAAGGGCAAGTGACTCTCCGGCGGTGTACGATCACCTTGCTGCACTCATTGTCGTTACAGGTATAAGTTTCCGACGCGAGGAAACCGGTGCTGATCTTGCACGAATGGGGCAATAATAAGGTCTGCAGATGCGGTATGCAGATCCATCCAGCTCTTTAAATATCGCTCAAACCGAATTTCGTCGTAGACTACGCTCCGGTGACTGCAACACCTGTTGGAAAATTCGTCCGTGATTCTTGTTTGTGGTGAGGGTTCTTGGCGCCGTATTGTTCTTCTTGGTTCACATAAGACTAATCCCCCATAACAGAACTTATCAACAACAGCTAATATTGTTCTGCTATTTCGTGTCTTCTTATTTAATCAATTTTCGTAATGTTCTTTAACATGAAGCGAACTCGGCCCATTCTGACGCCCAAGGGCGCCCTTGCCCGGGGGAAAAGGGAGAGTGCGAGGCGCCTCCCCCATAGCTCTCAGGAAAAGTAAAATATCTAATATAATCAGGTGTTTTTATTTCAAGAAAATGACTAAAAGTCGGTATTACGTAGATGTCGTAGGGGATACCGTGGGTGGTATTCTACCGTGGAATATAAGCAGCCATTGCTCTTCCAAAATATTAAAAATACTACATCCCCCCAGGTCTAGGACCCCTCCCCCACCTACAAACTATCTTATGGGCGCCCTTCCGTGACGCCCCACTCTGTATGACCGAAAATAATGTTCCACGACAAAGACCTTCTTCACTGTTGTGAGAACCATAATAAAATAAATCAACACAACACTGGGTTCAAAGTATGTCAAACTATTATATACAACACTTCGTGGAACGTGGACAACAAGCGAGCAATAAATTCAGTGTCGTTTGTTTTCGCCGCATACCGTATTCGTTTTTCACTTTCGTACTGTAATATTGCTGAACCACGCGGTGAACAAGCACCTACAGTACACCTGGTTAATATAGGACAACTAAATGATTAGGATATTATCCTATGCACTTAATCTTCTTAGCACAAGTAAGAATTTCCCGAAATCAGGCATTCTTATCCCTGAAGATATGTTGTTCACTTCCATTGCTTTTAGTTTGTACCGCAGTGGACACATAACGCCCTAGGAGCAACAATAATGCACTGAATAGATCAGATGGCCTCAGTTCGAAAGCCACACGGATGAAACATTCAGAGCTAGTATGAATATCAGATTGTTTAATAATATTATGCCATTTCATTTTAATCTGTTCCTGAAAAATGAAATTATATAACATTGTACCCACTCGACACTCATATTTATCTGCAACACGTCTTGTAAAGGACATAATTCGACCTCTTTCATTTCTTCATATCCAGTATCATCGAGAGTCTGCGATGGGCATCATCCGTGTGAGATGGCCTTCTTCCATGAGGTGTTATATTCTCTGCTGGCCCACAATATTAGGGTTCCGTACAGTCCTTCCAATGTATAATAGTACTGCACCCCACATTCTTTACTGGCCGCATTCTGTTATTTAGCTGAAACTTTTCCTTCCTAAAACGAGAAGATTTTTGCAATCTTGTTTTCGGTTACTCCAGGTCTCACACCCGTGCAACACTATGGTTGGAACAACATCTTATACAGCCGGTGTTGAACTATCTTGACAAACTGCGTGACATGAGTGGTTTGTTGAAGCTGCAATAACTGCATTTAAACACATATTGGAAAACAATCAGATACTATTTTTTCATTATGCTGACGCTAATCCGAAAAGGCAGATTCGAAAATTATTTCCATATTTTAATTCGTTCTTGAAGAAATTGATCATTAAAAGAATCATGCCTTTCGGCGGAACAAACAAATTTCAATGAAATTCCAGCAGGTATTCTAAACTATGGTAGAATCACACAAAATTTGGGAAAACCATTTAGTTCGTTTGGAAACTGAAGGGATTACTTTTCAAAGTGACTTTTCTGCAATATATAATATGGAAATATTTTCTTTTTCTGTACTAGGGTATTAATTAGTATAATACTTTACTTTTTATATAGAGATATAGCACTCCAATCCAAATATTGCTGTCAAACTGCTAAGAATCACCGTTGATGAAATTAGTAAAAATGAGGGCGAGTGATGTGGTTATTTAACACTGTCCAACAATTCAAAGATACTGACATAATGAAAAGTATATCACTTCTTTTTACTAAACTAGGAAGTAGTAGATTATCGAATCGCGTTGATACTCCATCGGATGACCGAAGTGCAAAAATGACTCTGCTATCCACGTGGAAAGGACTTGCTGAACCGCTGCCGGAGAGAAGGGGAAGATCTCTTTGGAAGGATCGGCGCTATGGATAAAACCTGGACTCACTCATACGAAGCACACTTCAAACAACATTTCAACGAATGGAGACAACTTGGATCGTCTACGCAAATGGAAAAGCGCCCGGCACACTGTAGTGGTATGCAAGTGATATTCAGTGAGGTGTATGACATCCATGGAATCATACACCACCATGCTGTAATCCACAGGTAGACGGTCAATGTAACCTACTATTGAGATTACACCTTCGCGACTGATAATGGAAGGTACTGAAACATCCGCCGTATTCACCCGGTTTGAGTCCTATAACCTCACTGCAGAAATGAAAGAACCCCTTCGAGAGAAGCATTATGGCACAAGATAAGCCATTATCCGGTCTGTAGGGCGATTACTATGGGACGTCGCTGGAGATGGACGCCTTTAGGGTGTACGACGAATTTCACAAGATTTGTAGAAGGTGGTAGGTAACTGGTGTTTCCTCTGCCAATAAAGCAAAGTATAAACTATAGCGGTATTCCTTAAAAAAAATCAAACCTGTGCTTCTTAGATCAGTTTAAAACAGTATTTTGATACCGACCCTTTGGTTGAATGGTATGTGTACAGTCCTTCAGTCAGAGCCCTGGATTCGATTCTCGGCCGGGTTGGAGATTTCAACTATATATGGTTCATTCCAATGGCTCAGGTGTGTATGTGTGCGTGTGCGTGTGCGTTTGTGTGTGTGTGTGTGTGTGTGTGTGCCGCCTTCAGCATTACAATTCATCAATACATGGCCTAATCCTGACAGACATAAGGTCGTCTATAAGGCGTCAACTCGAAACTCCTACACCAGGCCTCTGCGGAGGTCATACCCCATAATAATTATAATAATAATAATAATAATAATAATAATTCTTATTATACCGAAATCGACAAACACTTTCTGGCATACAACACTGCTAAGCGGTCAGAAGAACCTGTACGTTACATATTGTAACATTATATATTCCAAAGGCAGGTAAGTTGACCGCGTCCGCCTGTCACCCGGCGGCCCCGGGTTCGATTCCCGGCCGGGTCAGGGGTTCTTAAATGTAAATGATTAATGTCCCTGGCCTTGGGACTGGGTGTTTGTGTCGCCCTTAACGTTCCTTTCCTCACATTCAACACTGTACACTTCCGCAATTCCAATTACACGCAGGTTCATATCACATGGTGCAAGTAGGGGCAAAAGATCTCTATAGGTCGACGCCCCGAACAAATAGCATTAAAAAAAGCTGACATTTACAACGAACTCCATACAGTGAAAGGTTAGTATATTACGAATATATGTCACAGAGAGGAAAACAAGTCTCCAGAATGTCAGCTTGAATAATCGAGGTGGAAAGTGACAATTTAGACGTTTCATCTAAAAGATAAAACTTTACAGAGAAATTACAAAATAATAATAATAATAATAATAATAATAATAATAATAATAATAATAATAATAATGATAATAATAATGATAGTAATATTGGGTTTTCACCCCACTAACTACAAGGTGTACAACTTTGCTTCCGCCGTTTGCCGATGGATGGCGACAACGGTACGTAGCGGTCGAACGAAACAGATCGAGACGTAACGCAGTCAGTTTGGACCTCGGTCAACATAACCCCATCCAAACTTAGTCGATGTGTGTCTGCATCGTAAAGTTGTTCTCGATTGAGCATGGCAGTGTACGAGCCAAATTCTCGGCATTTGCGTGAAGTGTTACTGTTTTGTTTCAATATGAAGAAAACAGCGTCTGAGTCTCATCGAATCCTCTCATGTACGTATGGTGAGAACGCTATTAGTGGAAGAACGTGTCGTGAGTGGTTTCAACGCTTCACGAACGGTGATTTTAACGTCGAAGACAGGCATAGTGGTGTAAGAGAGAAAGTTTTCTAAAATGCAGAATTGGAGACATTGCTGAGTGAAGACTCGCGTCAAACTCAAGAAAAATTGGCACGATCAGTGGGAATGACACAGCAAGCCATTTCAAAACATCTCAAGACCATGGGCATGATTCAGAAAGAAGGAACTTGGGTCCCGTATGAGTTGAAACCAAGAGACGTTGAACGGGGACGAAAAATGGGTTCATTACGATAACCCTAAACGCAAAAAAATTATTGGGAAAATCCCTGCCATGCTCCAACGTCGACGGCGAAACCGAATATTCACGGCTCCAAGATCATGCTCTGCATTTGATGGGACCAGCTCGGCATCGTGTACTATGAGGTGTTAAAACCCGGTGAAACAATCACAGATGCTCGTTATCGAACGCAATTAATGCGTTTGAGCAGAACATTGAAAGACAAACGGCCGCAATACAGCGAGAGGCACGATAAAGTGATTTTGCAACACGACAACGCTTGACCCCACGTTGCAAAAGAGGTCAAAACATACCTGGGAAAGTTAAAATGGGACGTCCTACCCCACCCGCCGTATTCTCCAGACATTGCTCCCTCTGATTATCACCTGTTTCGATCAATGACGCACGGCCTGGCTGACCGACATTTCCGATCACATGAAGAAGTCACAAATTGGATCGATTCGTGGATCGCTTCAAAAGATGAACAATGTTTTCGACACGGAATTCGAATACTGCCTGAAAGATGGGAGAAAGTCGTGGCCAGCGATGGACACTACTTTGAATGATACATGTGTAAGTAATCTGTTTCATTAAAGCCTCCAATGTTGGGGACAAAACGACGGAAGCAAAGTTGTACACCTTGTACTTGTACGGTTTCCGGAGACGCGGAGGGGCTGGAATTTTGTCCCGTAGGAGTTCCATTACATATCAGTAAATATACCGGCACGAGGCTGGCGTATTTGAACACCTTCAAATACCTTCGGATCGATCCGGGATCAAGCGCATCAATTTGAGCTCGAATGGGCAGCGGTATATTATGGAGAAGATTGCTTCAGTACTTTTTCTGTGTGTTCGAGATCTACCGAGCGAGTTGGTGGTTGTGCAGCTGTGAGCTTACATTAGGGAGATAGTGGGTTCGAACAACACTGTCGGCAGCCCTGAAGATAATTTTCCAAGGTTTTCCATTTTCACACCATTCAAATACTGGGGTTGTCTTAATTAAAGCCCTGGCCGCTTCCTTCCCACTCCTAGTCCTTTACTATCCCATCGTCGCCATAAGACCTATGTGTGTCGGTGCGACGTTAAAAAGGAAATAAATACAGATCTCCATCAATTAGGCTAGTATTTGACACATGTTGCAATACTGAAAGTTCGTTGGTCGTCATCAGTTTTGAAGTCTAAGACAGCAGCAGTGATCTCAAGAGAAGCTTTTGAAATCCAACTATAAACCCGATTTGTTTAACTATGATATTCTGAGTGAATCGAGCCCAGCTAAGCAGAATTCTGTATCTACTCCTGCTAACTTTTGATAAAGCACAATTTCCTTCAATTTTAATTTTAATTCAAGAAAACGGAGGTTATATTTTTATTTCACAAATATTCAAGAATGTACTATTATGGTCTTGGCCTTTTCCTCGTCAATTTCTATAAAGAGTCTACTATGGGCATCCCTAAAGATTATCTTCCACCAGGCAAATGATGGGACAGTTTCTTAATTGAGGCTACGGATGCTTCCTTTCCTATCCCATCGTCACCAAAAACCTATCTGATATAGTACGAAGTTTTACCACTGGCAACGAAACATTTGTTATGTGTGGTCGAATTTTGCTACAGTTGGTAGCACTGAACTAAGGCGTATGTATAATCGTTACGTTACGTTTCTAGGATATTTATACTACTCGCAATCAGTAACCATGATCTCTAATGCTTTCCCTGAGAGCAGATTTTTCTCGTAATATGAAACAAATAATTTGAATAATAAAATAAATAAATCAATAAATACTCTCGAGTATTACTCACTGGCGCAATAGATCCTTCTCTTGGGGGATGAGGTCAAAATCGCAGGAAGACCGGTCGGGCGAGTATGGCGGATTTTCCAGTACTTCCCACGCTGTTCTTGCCTCGTCACATCCATTCTGCACGGAGCCTGACTCACTACTGCAGTCCCATCGCCCGGTGCGTGGTTCCTGCCAAATACACCGCTAACTCGTTCTCTGTCCATGTACTATGAGTGTCATGCTTTCCAGGACATATGAACACTGTATGGTAGCACTGTGTAAATGTGAGGAAAAGAATAGTTGCAATGACTTATGCTCCAAAGGTGATATTTAGTATTTACACGACAAAGTTAATTAAAACTCTGTCATAGGTCACCAAGAAAGACGACCAACAGCCTAAATGGCGTCGAAATAAATGCCTGCACCCGGTAGCTGAGGCCATATTATTATTATTATTATTATGATGATGATTATTATTATTATTATTATTATTATTATTATTATTATTATTATTATTATTATTATTATTATTATTATTATTATACCGGAGGTACACCTTCTCCGTCCCGTTGAACTGCGCGCCTTCTAGAAGGACATCTGTGTTATGAATCTTAAACTATGTAACTCAAGATACTTGGATCTTTAAACATTAGATGTCTCTACTATCGGCCTATCTGGTGCAATTATGGACAACTAATTTTTAACCCTCAAACACACGCGTATGGGATGGAATCCACCCCAGGTCATTTTATTTCCTAGTGATATGTACAAATAACTCTCCTGTGCTCTCCCCGCTCTTATACCTTTCTGGCTGGATCCCCGCAGACAGAGTCATTCTTATATAATCTATCTTAAAATCTCCAAATAATACAGTAATTCATATTTTACAATACAATTATATATGGGGTGGAAAGCACCCCCACGCGTGTTTCTGCGTCCTAAAATTTGGCGCGTGTGCTTGAGGGTTAAGGGAATTTTCACTTTTCAGTGTTTGTATACCTTAAGTCTTTGTAGACTGTTGTTTTCACGAGTTAAAGTTGTCAACACTCCTACGGCTTCCTTCTTCCTTAAGTTATTAACCAATCAGGAATTTTGTGTACATTTCTCTAGCCAATTAAATTTGGGGGTGTGTTCAGGCATTCTGCCGATCTCAAGAGAGTTCTGGAACTCTGCCCTCTGAGATGCTATAAAAGCTGGGCGCTTTAGGGCTGTATTGTCATATTCATCGCTCCGGTCTAGTGTGTGTATGGCGTAATAAGGAGGCAGGAGCTGTAAGCCCGCATTCGGAAGGCCCAACAACTCAAGGTAATGGCAGAGATCTCTTGACACGTTAATAATAGCTCCAGGCAGATAACTCGAGGGGAAGGTTTCAAACTTCTTTGATTAATGCAAGGTTCTAAAATCACTGTTTAAATGTAAATTTTCGGCAAGTCTGAGGACTTTGCTCAAATCCCTGCTGGCTAACATGTAATTAAGGGAATAAGAAGTGTTCATCCTTTGTTAATTCCCATTCAACTTAGTATGAGGTGACTAAGATTTTCTAAACATTCTTTACACTGTTTTGGTATTTAATATTTCGTCTCTAGTCAGCCCTCTGTAGTATAAGCTTAGCCTCTGTAACTTCGGACCATAAGCCCATTTAGGATTTTAAGTGTTTCTCTAAAATGAGTGCAAGTGTTTCTCCTCTTAGCCTTTTGTTCACGGCCGATCGTCTGAAACCTTTTATTTTTGCCTTAAGGCCATTTAGTATGGGCACTCACGGCCACGTCTAAAGTGTAATTACTGATAGACAAATGATTAAATGACTGTTGAGCAGAAGTGAGTGTAAACGAGTGTTTGAAGTTTATCAAGCATAATTTTGTAAGAAGCTTGTGCCTCTGAGAGGCTGGACTGTAGTACCTGTTGGAGCTCAGTCTCCCGGAATACAAATGAATGGAGCAAACATGCTCTTGTAAAAGTGTACCTGTTTTGAGCTATATTGCTAAACTCTTATACATTATTGCGTCAACAATTTTCTCTAATGTACCTGATTTTAGAGTGACAGTCCATTGTTATTCCATTTAACTGTTATTTGTTGTTTATTCAGATTTTCTAAATATCTTATTGTACTGCACTATAAAGTTCCGTCCAGGCGAAGGCCGGTCTCGAACCTAGAGTACAGTAGTGAACGAACTCTCACAGACGTGAGCTGGTGCACATAGTCTTACCTGAACACTGTCCTCTTCAATCAGCCGGTAGAGCGCTCTTCTCAGGGATAATATGGGTATAATGGGGCAACATAAAGATAAAACACTAGGACATGTGCCTCCTCAGGTAAGAATTCGACTAAATAAAAAAAATTAAAATAAAATATCTAACAGAAAACACCGCTGCATTCCAAGTTTAACAAATAGGGATTTATTACATGAAATTGAATTATTTACAAATAAAAGATCATTTCAATATGAGATGGAAAAATGACGCTGAGCCGATGACTATCATTTCACTGCCTTCACAAAACACGTGAATCTGCAACAAGCATGTAACCATAGTGTAAGTCACGAAGTTTAGAAAGATGGATATCTGCTTAATGACACAAAAACAATGATTCCCTTAAAATTTTACAATGCCTCGCGCCGTCGAACCCCGGTGCAAACAAAATCACCACAAAATTTACAATGACCTGACACGGTCACGAACCCTAGTCCTATGACAGGTAAGGTGTCCAAGATACCTATGCAAACAATATCAAAGATCCAATCAACACATACAAGGGTGTCAGTATAAAATGGGCCAGTGTTAAAATCTTACGTAAACAAATAGGACATAAAACAAATCTCTCTCTGCTCTCAAAACAAGAAGGTCGTTTCTTCCCCTTCTGGCATACTTGAAATACTGCAGACGACCAACACACCCGCCTGTGACGTCAAGCTCAATGACCTCCATTCTCACCCCTCCACTTGCGGCAGTTCCCTAATTTACGAGCTCAAACGGGAAGACAGGCTAAAGTCTTGCCTTTCAAAGAACACTTCACGTAGTCAGCTGTTAAAGCCCTCATTTAAATATACCTGGGCTATCTGCCCTTGTCTCCATACTTCAGCAATCTCGCTCATCTTACTTATGCCTCTCATGGGCTAAATCCTGGTGCTACAAAACACTAATCATTAAGCGATCGTCACATTGCCATACTAGGCATTTCCAAAATATATTCAATAAACTATCAGTGGTTGGGCTCTCTCATACCAACTGCAAATTTTACTTCGGCCTCTTATGGGCTCACATCTCTTCAATATTTGGACTCGCTCGCTCTACCAGTGAATCTGGGTGAATTACTGGTCACGACTTGGTCATAATTATACACTTCTACGTCTGCAGAAACAAATGCCTGAATGTGATCTAATAAAAGTACCTATCTGTAGACTAACCTCCTATGCCCAACTGAGTTCGATCAGACCCTTACACAAACATGTACTTCAAAATAACGCAATCAAAATGAACTATAAATTCGCTAACAAGGACTCTACAAATAACATCTACCTTAAAGTACGGGGTTCGAGTTTGAGGCCTAGCTCTATATTACAAGGGAAACTCTCCTATTAACACAAATATGCTGACTGACGGCCCCCATATTCCTATCTAAATTTAAATGACATGCTTGAAACAGAATTGGAAAGCTCTGACCTTAAAATAGAAGACATAGCGGAGCGGCCATCCCTGTGGACCACTGGATCTACCACATTCTGATAGACTGCCGGGCTTGCATCAGATACTGTTGACCATTTGGAGACATTCTTGCTGGTGTGGCGTCTTCGTACAGCTCCCTCTGTAGTCGGAAGGTGTCCTCTTCGATGTTGTGCTGGTCAGGTGCTCCCAATGTTCCTGGCTCGATGCCCGTTGTTGTGTTGGCTTCAGCTCCTGGTTGTGGCTTCTTTGGAATGATGCTGTCAAACACTCGTTCTGACTTGATGCTGGGGTAACTGAAAATAAATTCATATATTACAGACTGTCCAAACTTGATGCCTGTCTTCACAACTAGCGTGTCTCACACGTTACACTGACCAAGTCTAGTTCAGAGTTTTAACCTGGTACACAAGAGTTTCTTTACTACTCTCCGTCACTGTTCTCTCACCCCATCACACGGACAACATATAGTTTTAGAATTCCTAACCTGAGCCAATATTAATACTAGCATTTCGTCCGTCATACTTTGACCTCCCAGAAATATGAAGCTCCTAGTTTATTAGTCTCTTATAAGCAGTACCTCATCTCCCCATAGCATAATCTCACAGGTAAAATCTTCAATTCATCTGAATATTCAAGATGATTACTTACATCTTTGCCGAAATAGCAGTACAGGTAGTCGTTGTAGCTTGAAGACAAAGCGTTGTTCTCAGGACCAACACGCCGTATGACGATTCGTTCCTGCAGCCTCTCGTTCCAAGAATGACTCTGATATGCCCTGGCGGCCTTAATTTATAATTCCGGGTAGCGTCATCAAGCCACTTGGCTGCGTGCAATCTTAGCGTGCCCGGGAAAATTTTCCCGCATTAATTATCATGAGCGCAACTTAGCGAATGCATTAATTAATGCAGCCCTAATGCCTATCAAAATAAAGCAGATATAATACAGGTTGCAATTCTTGTCTCAAATCCAATGCAACTCTTCTGTAACCAAAGATATTAATTTATTTCATTCTTCCCTCCTAGAATAAGTTTAGCCGGGAACTGGAACGCGTCCCCAAGCTTCATCAAGAGGCTTCGCTTTGGACATAACTCCTTCTAATGGGTTCTGGAGATTTCTCATAATGACGCTCGCACTCACTTCACATAAGAACGCTTCTTCTGGACCCCTTTATGACATATACTGTAAGACATCGGCTTCGTGGGTGGCCTAGTATTATTCCAATATCCAATACTCAAATTAATACAATTGCTCCCATGAACAGAACGGTTCATTATATTAAAATAGGGGCTGCCTGGCCGAGGCAGTAAAGGCGTGCTCGGTTTGCCCGGAAGGACGAGGGTTCGAATCCCTGTCAGGAGGTCGTACAATTTAAGAAACAAGATTTCCACTTCCGGAGGTGCATATGGCCCTGAGGTTCACTCAGCCTACACCAAAAATGAGTACCAGGTCGATTTCTGGGGGCAAAGGCGGCCGGGCATAAAGCTAACCACTCTACCCCATCACGTACCGAGGTTAACAATGGTAGAAACCTTTACCTTCCACTCCTCCAACGGCCTTCATGGCCTGTACGGAGGTGACTTTGGCTTTGATTTTTTTTTGCTAATTTTAAAATAAAAAATATAAAAAAAATCAAAATTTAGTGCTTTTAACTTAAGCTCTGGTCACTTCCTTGCCGACCCATTCACCCTGGCACTTTCTTACACCTGTATAGAACACGGAAATCCTGTAACAATTATTATTATTATCATCATCATCATCATCTGTTTACCCTCCAGGTTCGGTTTTTCCCTCGGACTGTTCATTTAAGTCACAGCAGGTAATATTCCTTCGAGTCCTGCTAGTATTCGAACAACAGAAGCTACTTTTCTTTTACGTAACAAGGCAATATTAGCAGTTCAGGATGAGTGATGATCCATTATTAATCATAAGTATTTAGTATTAGTAGCTCTAATGACGGAGATCTCACCCATCTGAAAATTATTTAGAAGTGTATTTTTCATAAGTAATTCGTGAGGTACTATGAAGGCTGTTTTGCCCAGATTAAGGGGAAGTTTATTGACGCACAGCCACATCAGGAGGTCCTTTTGATTATAATGCATTCTTTCCTTATTCTACCGCCTTTTTCACACCTATGGGGTCGAGAGTGCGGTGGATTTGGCCCTGTTTTACGACCGGATACTCTTTTTGACGCCAATTCTACATGGAGGGATGTAATCACTATTGCGTGTTCCTCTGGTGGTTGGTAGTACGGTGTGTTGTCTGAATATGAAGAGGAGAGTCCCGAAACAGACACAAACACGTCCTCGAGCCATAAGAAATGATCAGGAGTGGTTAAAATATCTGACCCGGCCGGGAATCGAACCCGAGAACGCCTGAAGTGAAGAGCAGTACGCTGACCATTCAGCCAACGAGTCGGACGCTGAACTTAATGTATGATTTCACTGAAATTATTACTGATTTAAAATACTCCTCTATCATCTTCATACAAAGGCCGCTAGGAAAGTTTTGTAATGTGAGTGAACACTTTAGACTTCTTCAAAATAATTTCCACCACACTCAATACACTTCTCCAAACGTCGAAACCAGTCACTGGACCAACTCTGCCACTTAGGTTACATTTTCACACTCTTGATCCCATGCTGCCAGAAGCTCCTCGTCGGATGTAAAACGCCGCCCTTTCAGCTTCATCTTCACTTCTGGGAAGAGTGCGAAGTCACATGGGGCAAGATCAGGACTGTATGGAGGGTGATCAAGCACAGTCAACCGTGATCTGGCAAGAAAATCCATTGTTACATTAGCACGATGTGCTGGAGCATTGTCGTGATGCAAGAGCCAAGTGTTGAGCCGTGACCTTGGACGGAGCTGCTTGAGAGCCTGGATGACCTGAGGCAGACCAAGTCCACTATACAATTTCGCAGTATACTATCCTTTGTGTTTCTAGCACAACCCGAGTCAGGATGATCCGTATAGTGAAGAGTACTGCAATCATCCTTTTCTTCACTGACCTTGTCTTTCACGCAGTCATAGGAATAAACTCTTCTTCAAACTGCCACACCTTATTCTGGGATTTTATTGGGACATCGTAATGATAAAGCCAAGTTTCGCCACCTGTAATGATGCTATTGACGTCACGCGAGGTCCCATTTTCAAACTGTTTTTAACATTTTTCGGCACCATTTCACTCAATGTGCCCTTTGTTCCTCTGAAAGTGAAGGGAACAAACCTTTCTAACTTGGAGATGGTCGTGTAGAATTGAATGAATAGCTGATGCAGGGATGTGGAGGGTCTTTTCTACCTGCCGATATGTCAACCGCCTCTCTTGCTGCAAAATTTTCCTCACAACTTCAATGTTTTCCTCAGCCACTGATTCAGACGGTCGCCCAGAACGAGGATCGTTTTCAACCCCAAAATTTCCCCTCTGGAATTCTTTGTACCAGCAGAAAATTGTTGTCCGATATGGACAGTCTTTCCCCAGCACAGGAGTCATTTCCTCCAGGCACTGGTAAATAGTTAATCCACGAGCAAAATTGTAGCGGATAATTGCGCCATATTCACCTTTAGACCACACCCAGATCTTAACTTGCTTTCAGTCCCACTGCTTGGTAACAACTGGTGTGAAGGTCGCGCCGTGCTGTCTTCTAGACCGGTTTTCACCCCTCTTTTCATCTCTCACCATAAGACGGGTGTCCAGCTAACCGTTTTTGCGTATTGCAAAACTTTCCTAGTACCCTTTGTATAATGAAAACCGCCCTTTGAATTCCAACTTGCTTACGTCATTAATATAGATAAGGAAAATAAGAGAACTTATCTCAGAAATAATCACATTAACGACGTATAAACAAAGGTTACAGATCTCTTCATATGGTTATGAGAGTTTTAAAGGAGGGTGTATATAGGCATTTGGTAAGATCCCAATTAGAGTATGGTTCTAGTGTAGGGAACCACACTAGGATAACAAATTACGAGAACTGGAAAAAATCCAAAGAAAAGTAGCACGATTTGTTTTGGATTATTCCTGACAAAAGAGTAGTGCTACGAAAACGTTGCAAAATTTGAGCTGGGAAGACTTGAAAATAAGGATACGAGCTGCTCGACTACATAATCATCTCTTATTAAATCGATGAATAATCCTGCAACCAATTTACCTCCATCTAAATATTATTCCAGTCAGCAACTGCATTGCTAGTTGAAGATTATTTCCTTCTTTACTTTACTTTCTTGATTACCTTGTAGAAAAAACGAACCTGTTTCACACAATCCGTCGAAGACGGGTGCAACAACTAATCTATAATAATACACTTTACCAGTTCATAAAAATAAACCTGGGAATTGGATAAATATAAATCATTGTCACCTAGCTACAAACACAACTTGGATGTCTGGATGTTTACATAATCGCATAATTTACTTCAGATCAGACCGACGAACAGCTTAAATGGTCTACAATTTTAAAGGTTTGGTTTCTCTGTGCTCCGAATAATTCAACGTCGCCAATATTGAGCGTAATGTAATTCTCGTCGTACTGCGTACTAAATCATTTCCTGGTGTTTGATTCAGTCGCTTAGATGTGATAATGGAATGAGTAAACAAACAAATAAAGAGACAGACAGATTGGTAAACAACTCGTAATCTGAAGAGTCTGGTGTACGAGACCCCAACTGAACCTGATGCATTCATTGCCCGGGAGTTTGCAGGCGTTGACTCCGTATATCTTTGTTCCAACATGCTGGACTTTCAAAAATATGCTAGATGTTTTCAACAAATTTTGCATATTTATCTAAATATACAGATCAAGATTTAGTATTATCAAACATGTGATGCATTTTCCATCATTATACTTCATTTATTTGGTACCTAAACAAGCAGTAGATTCAAAAATAATCGTTGGGTTCGTAGTTCGTGTACCTAGGAGATATGATAAATTATATTATATTTTCAAGTGCCAAAGATGTTCACTTGAAGACATATGCTTTTGAATGAAGTTTGCTAGAATTGACTTCTCTTTTACTTTCCTTGGTCAACTCCCTTTCTTTTCCGATCCCGACGAAAAGTCCGCAATACGTAGGATGGAATTATGTCTACAGTCCCTAGGACGGTAGAAAGTCTGCAATACTTAGGAAGGTATTAAGCTGCAATACTCAGGGAGTGCCATTTTCACGTCTTTCGTGGCCTTTCCCTTTTCTCGATACTTTCACTCTCCGATGGATAACCCCTCTTGATTTTCACTTTCTGATTAGAGTTAAGAAGGGGTTGCAAGACCTAGTTGTACTTCCCCTTAAAATTTCACCACTACCTTCTTCACATCTCTTCCCAATCTTTTTTACTTATTAATGACATTATACAAGACCATTGTAGCATCAAGAATGTATGGTTCGTTCAGTCAGCCTCATCGTGCCTACTTCTTGCCTCGATGCCTCGGGCTCTATTTCCGGTTCGTCTAAGGAGCTCAATTCTGAGCAGAGGACTGGGATGGGTTGTGGGACCAATTGAGAAGTTGTCCGATATGAAAGGAAGTGGAGTGGCTCAAGAAAGTCAAGCAATAAGGAGAAAAGGGCGTCACGCTGACCACATAACACTCTACTGTATGAAAGCCACCTGGCTGGGCAACAGTTGTCTTGGCAGGGCAACGAACTGTATGTACTGCAGTGTCAGGTGTAATGCTCGATTTGCACCATCTTGTATTGGACAGCTTGTCATCGCTCACACAAGGATTGAAAACATCAAAACAAAAAATTGAACCCGAAGTAACCGGAGAAGAGGAGTGAAAGCTGCTCACTAACAGGAGAAAATGCTAACGGATGCATTTGGTCTTTGATACACTAGTTGAAAAATATTACCAGGATTTCGCAGTGTTTAAGCTTTAGGCATTTTGTAGGAAACGAAGAGCTATTTTATTGTTATTTCTATGCGATATTACTAAAACAGAAATCTTTAGAGGAAAGTGTTGACAAAGTGCTACGAAGAACTGCGAGAAAGAAAGATTTATGGGATATGTCTTCTTCTTCTTAATCTGTTCTCCCTCCAGGGTCGGTTTCTCCCCCGTAATCAATGAGGGATTCCCCCTCTACCGCCTCAACTGCAGTGTCCTGGAGTGTGAGACTTTGGGTCGGATAATCAAACTGGGGAGTAGGACCAGTACCTCGCCCAGGTGGCCTCATCTGCTATGCTGAACAGGGGACTTGTAGAGGGTGGGAAGGGATAGGCAAGGAAGAGAGAAGGAAGCTGATGATGATGATGATGATGATGATGATGATGATGATGATGCTTGTTGTTTAAAGGGGCCTAATATCGAGGTCATCGGCCCCGAATGGTTCGAAATGAGACGAAATTTAATGACAAATTAAATGTCCAAAATCCTCCACTGACCAGAATTCTAAACATGAGGACGAAGAATGAATGGATGGATATGAAATTAAAACAATAAGTGGATCCGACGCGCAATGCCTCACGTTCACAGATACTGACGTAGAACGATAGTATTACTGACCAATAGCACAATACTGAATCGATGATGCTTGTAGTCTAAAGGGGTCCAAAATACAAATCATCGGCCGCTCATAATGGTATAAAGTAGAACCATGGTATTTGTCATGTTGCGGTACTAATAAAAAGTGGCGTAGACTTGCGGTATTCCACACATAATGGTACTACTCACAGGGAATGAAATTCGCACATGTAACACAGACCTATGGTGTTTCGCACGTTCCGGCGCCATTTACAGGCAACGCAAACCTACGGTGTCCATCACTTAAGTGTACTAACCACAGGGACTCGAACTATCCCGTGGTGTTCCTCATATAGTGGATACTAATCATAGGCAAGCCAGAACCATGATGTCGCTCACTCATGTTGTCCTTCATATAGTGGTACAAATCACAGGTACTGTAAAAACCGACAGCGCACTCTGTTGCTACTAATCATCAATTTATTTTGTACCCAGCGTGATGGTACTACGCGCAAGTAAGAGCGACCTATGGTGTTCACGCGTGGTGATACAAATTACAAGTAGTATCATGGTTCCAATTCGATCATCCCTTGGCCGCCCCTTTTAGCCACTTCTTACGACAGGCGGGGGATACCGTTGGTGTATTCTTCGTCTGTGTCCTCCACCCAAAGGGGGTAGAGGGAAAGAAAAAAGAAAAGAGAATGGATTCGTCACTTCGAAGAATGAAGTAACGGACAAAGGAATTTAAGAGCCACGAAGGGCGTGAAAATGAAAGACTCCCTAGGCCTCGAATGCTCTAATACCGTCGGGGTCGGAAAAGAACAAGAGTTGATCAAGGGAGGTCGGACAGGATAGATGAAAGTGAGGAGCCTGGCACAAGTAAGTGGAAGCAATGCCAGGTCTCATCTGAGGGCTCCATGGTCACCAAACCACGCTCCGAAGTTGAGAGTCCCTGGGGCCCCTTTTTGTCGCCTCTTAGGACAGGCAGGGGATACCGTGGGTGTATTCTTCGTCTGTATTCCCGACACACAGGGGGTAGGAAAGGAAGCGGCTGTGGCCTTAAGTTAGGTATCATCCCGCAGTTGCCTGGAGGAAAAGTGGTTAACCAGGGAAAACCACTTTGAGAATGGCTGAGGAGGAAATCGAATCCCCCTCTAGTCAGTTGACCTCCCGAGGCTGAGTGGACCCGTTCCAGCCCTCGTGCCACTTTTCATATTTCGTGGCAGAGACGGGAATCGAATCCGGGCCTCCGGGGATGGCAGCTAATCACGCTAACCACTACACCACAGAGGCGGACTTAATGGGATATTTATGAGTTATATTTTAATTATTTATTCTAAAATTTCGTTGGTCGTAAAATCTTTAGTGTTTTACATTATAAAAAACTAACAGTATATACAACATTAGTTATAGTTACAATAAATGAATATTTTCTCCCCAGTTGATGGTCATCCGTGTCTTGGACAGAAGAACATTCTCAGTCTTAAAACATGGAGATATGACTTAAGTGTTTTGGACATATTTTTTATTCTCCCTGGTCTTTTCCTAATGTATGGGGTGACACAGTTTTACGACTGGATGTATGTTCACTATTTAGTGTTTCTGTGGTGGTTGGTAACATGGTGTATTGTGTGTAGATGAAGAGGAGTGTATTAAATCAAACACAAATATACAGTTCCCGAGGCAAGTGAATTAAACAAATACAGTTAGAATCCCATCCTGGCCAGGAATCGAACCCTACACAGAAGACCAGTATGCTGACCGTTCAGCCAAAGAGACGGAATTTTGCGCACATTTTACATTTATCATAAATTGCAAATTCCGGTGAAGGAGGTAAAGTGTTTAAATGTTTTCTACACTTACAGTTCTCCATTACGTGTTGAGCTCTGTGGCTTAGTTGGTTATTTTCGTTATCCTTCTCTTCCTAAGATAGCAGGTTAGATCCCAGTTGAGGTTGTTGGCATAGAATGTTTAAAGGCTATATCTCCCGGCCACTGGTTTCCAACCAGTTAAGACACTTTTGTGGGACAAAATGTTAACAACTTGATGTCTTCTGAAATCTATAGCAATTAAAGGCGCAGCCAGTTCTTCCGTTCTGTAACGGTAGTGTGAATGCCTCTTTTACAGATGGCCCCGTGTCACTTCCTAACTCAGCCAGGGATTTCAAATCTGAACCGAGGGCCTAGTAAGCTGGATTGAGTGGCACAGGTGGAGGACTTGCCCGTCTTCTAAGTCAAAGTTGGTGGATTCGATCCTCGCTCAGTCCGGTGGATATCGATAAGTCAGCCTCGTGTCGATACATTTACCAACACGTAAAACAACTCGTGTGGGACATAATTCGAGCACCTCTGCAATTCTGAGAAACCATAAATTAGTTAGCGGAACGTGAAACTATTATTATTATTATTATTATTATTATTATTATTATTATTAGCCTTGTGACACCAATTGACGAGCTCTGTGCTATGAGAGAGAACGGGTTCTGTCAAGAAAGTCAAATCATATACCAGAGGCGATCGTCAGGCTGACCGGGTAGACTCCAATAATATATATCGAGGTCATCTGACTGAGCTGTAGTTGTTTTGGCAGAGCGGAATGTGTGGATAATTTGGTAGAACATTGGCTTTCTGAGGCCATGTTATAGGGTTTGTTTCCAGGCCAGTCCAATGGTACTTGAAGGTGCTCAAATACCCCGCCTATTCGGGAGATAGTATGTTCGAATCCCACTGTCGGCAGCCCTGAAAATGGTTTTTCGTAGTTTCCCATTTTCACACCAGGCAAATGCTGGGGCTGTACCTTAATTAAGGCCACGGCCGCTTCCTTCCCACTCCTAGCCCTTTCCTGTCCCATCGTCGCCGTAAGACCTATCTGTGTTGGTGCGACGTAAAACAACTAGCAAAAAAAAAAGAAATACCCCGCCTCGTATCAGTAGAATTACCACCACGTAAAAGAATTATTGTGGGACAAAATTTTGGCACCTCAGCGATCCGAAGAACTGTAAAAGTAGTTAGTGGGACGTAAATCTACATTTGAAAGGTCAAGGGTCCTAATGAGCTTTGTGAGTTATGAGAATGTAATTGAAGAAGTGAGTTTAACACATAACATTAAGGCATATTCATTATTTATCTGTACTCCACACGTCGTAGCTGTAAAGGTAGCCCTTGCTCAGCTCCTGTGTGTCCTAGACTAGGTACTAGAGAGGAACAAACAGAAATTAGTTTTAATAATGATAAATTTCCCCTAAGTTTGTAGTTAAGATTAAAGCATGTTATCATGGTTAGCCCGAGGCTAGGCACCCAGGGCGAACAGGCTGTTAGCCCATCGATAACGGCTCCCAATCTAAATTGCTAATCCTCGTTGGCTATTCTGTGGAGCGAGCATTACAATGACATACACCGGGTGGTGCGTAACGGATACAATTACCGAGCGGAACTCACGAGTTCAGAACATATGTAAGGAAGAGGTCAGAGCTAGGTACCAGGTTCGAGAGTTTTACAAAGGATTATACTTTGGAACGGACATTCCTTTATAAGGACTCGTGCTTTGCTAGTGTAATAATAATAATAATAATAATAATAATAATAATAATAATAATAATAATAGTTAAATTTTTAGGAGGAATTTCATAGCCATTCGAAATTACAACAGGGGCCAGACAAGGCGATAGATTATCACCACTACTATTCAATCTAGTTCTGGAGAAAGTTGTTCGAGAATGGAAGAATGAAACTAAAGGGATCAGTATTGGTAGACTTCTCAAAAACAAAATTGACCTTGATTGCCTCGCCTTTGCAGATGACTTGGCAAATCTCTCCAACAACAAATAAGAAGCACTCCAGTCCGTAGAAAAATTTCATGAAATAGCGCCAAGAACAGGTCTGCAAATTTCATATGAAAAGACAAAGTATTTGGAAGGTACAAAATCAGGATTTAACAACCATCCTCTAGTCACTGGATATGGGAAAATCTCCTACGTAGACAAATTTACCTTGGTGAAATTAAACAACCAAACGGGATAAATCAGCAAGCAAACAAAGAATTACAAAGTTAAAAAAGCATACACAATTGTTTGGAGCAGATACAACAAAAAATCTATATCCCAAAACGCAAAATGACGACACTATAACACATTTGTCAAACCAGAAGCCCTTTATGAATCAGAAACTCTGATAATTGGTTTCAGATCGCAAATGAAAAAACATCGAAAAACAAGAGAAGAACATTCTCAGGAAAATTCTAAGGCCTAAATACGAAAATGGTATTTGGATGAAAAGGAAATCACAGGAAGTCTATTACGTATCAGATAAAATCACAGACACCATTAGAAAAAAAATATAAAAATTCTATGGTCACCTGATCAGGATGTATAACAATAGGCTAACAAAGAAAATACTAAATCTCGCAGTATCTCAAAAAAATCACATCTGGCTTACAGAAAGAAAGATCTTCAGGTAAACAGTATAAATGAAGAAATCTTGAAAGATAAAAAAATTCAGAAATCTCATAAACAAACACAAATTTGCTGCTCAACCTAAAAGACAAGCTACAGGATGGACAGAAGAACGCAAAGAGAAGCACAGTGAAAGGATGAGGAGATTTTGGGAAGACAAGAAGAAACGTTATGCTAAATAAGTTCACACGCGCGTCTTAGTGGGGCATAACGAATCAATATCTCATGTTTCACACCTAGGATATAAAATAAATACCGACTTTTGGAATTTTTCTTCATACTTTAAACGATTTCGTAGGCATGAATTTTTTTGTTTTCGTATCCTAACCCCCATTTAACTTCCCGAGAGGTTAAATTTTTCAAAACCTTCCGTTTTTAACTCCTACGATATCATTTGAACGGTTTCAGGATACATTTATTATCAGGCCTCATCCACCAGTCCAAAACCCTTAGGGGTTTACTGTTACAATATCATTTCTTATTTAAAATCTAAAACATAGAGGAGCAATCACCATGTGAAATTTTAACTTCTTAAGTCAAACGGTTTTAGAGAAATGAAACTTGATCGCTGCCATCTCTTACGAATGTTACCATTAAGTTTGATTAGTGTGGCTGCGTTTGTTCCCTTACCATGTGACGTACCGTATCTTCTGGAGAGTTTGAACTTTAAAGTGTAGGGTGGCGATCGTAGGACTGTTTGCTGAGTCGGCATTGCTTCCACATACAACTCTCAGCCTCTTGGCTTAATAATAATAATAATAATAATGTTATTTGCTTTACGTCCCACTAACTACTTTTACGGTTTCCGGAGACGCCGAAGTGCCGGAGTTTAGTCCCGCAGGAGTTCTTTTACGTGGCAGTAAATCTACCGACACGAGGCTGTCGTATTTGAGCACCTTCAAATACCACCGGACTGAGCCAGGATCGAACCTGCCAAATTGGGGTTAGAAGGACCTCTTGGCTTACAGGTTCCCTGTCTGAATTCTCTTCGTCAACTCTTGTCAAACTCCAGTATCACCCTCAAGCAGGAAAAATGTCCCAAGGTAATTAATGCATTTCGCCTTTAATCTGGGTTAAGGTACGATATTATTATATCCCATTCTACGTATCCTTATTACATTAATTACAACCACCAAGCCGAGATGAGTTGCTCACAAAGTTAACCACTGGCCTTTTGAGCCCAAGTTAAGGTTCGATTCGGGCTCAGTCCAGTAGCATTTGACTGGTAAACCTACCGTATCGTAGGTTATGATCTTCATTTCCGTGTTGACGTTTAACTAATGAGACAGAGTTTGAGGGATGTTCCACCAATCAACACATTGTAAAATACATTAAAATTATAAGAAGACCGGTTTCGACTCCCTTGGAGTCATCATCAGTTCCTGTTGAAACCGGTCTTCTTATAATTTTAATGTATTTTACAATGTGTGAATGGTGGAACATCCCTCACTCTCTGTCTTATTGGTAAACCTACCTCATGTTGTTGAAAGAACTGGCACGTAAATTAACTCCTAAGAAAGGTAATTCTTGTACCTTGGTGCCTTCAAAAACCGTTAAAGTATTTAGTTCGATGTAAAACAAACAACATTATCATAAATAAAACATCAAATTCCTTTGGGAAATCATAATATAATTCCACTGATTGAGATCGGATTTATTCAATTAAGATACGTTAGCTGGGGCTACCTAGTCGAGCGGTAAAGATGTGCTCGCTTCACTCTGGAGTACGTGAGTTCGATTCCATGTCACGAGGTCGACAAATGTAAGAAACGAGTTCTCTGCTTCTGGAGCGGCATATGAACCTGAGGTTCACTAATTCTGCACTAAAAATGAGTAACAGACTAAATGCTGGTGGGTGGTTGGAGACAAAGCTGACCACTCTATTCCGCGTAGTGCCGAGGTTAGTATTCTGGACCTTTACCTTCCACTCCTTCAAGGGCCTTCATGACCTGTACGGAGATGACTTAGAAAAGATATATCGTCGTTGCGCCTGCAAAAAACACCATCTATATAAATAAAATTGTAGGGGGTCCGCTGTCTGTAATTTCTTTTGTTTTGCCAATTTTTCAGATATTTATCCGTTTTAGGTCAACTCAAGACCGAATCGGTGGTTTTTACGTTTCGTGTCTGTTTGTTTGTCTGTTTGTCTGTCTGTCTGTCTGTCTGTCTGTCTGTCTGTCTGTCTGTCTGTCTGTCTGTCTGTCTGTTTGTCAGTTCCACCATCACGTCGAAATGGCTGGATAGATTTCAACCAAACTTCATATTTAGAGTACACTCATCCCGGGGAAGGTTTCGATATGCATATTATTTTAAAATCTTTGAATAGACCGGGGGTTTATAGGAAAACCTGAATGGTTTTTCAACCATCACTTCGAAACGGCTGGATAGATCTCAACCAAACTTCATATTTAGAGCATACTCATCCCGGGGAAGGTTTCGATATGCATATCATTTTAAAATCTTTGAATACTCGGGGGGTTTATAGGAAAACCAGATTGGTTTTTCCACCATCACGTCGAAACGGCTGGATAGATCTCAACCAAACTTCATATCTAGAGTATACTCATCCCAGGGAAGGTTTCGATATGCATATTATTTTAAAATCATTGAATAGACCGGGGGTTTATAGGAAAACCTGAATGGTTTTTCCACCATCACGTCGAAACGGCTAAATAGATCTCAACCAAACTTCATATTTAGAGTACACTCATCCCGGGGAAGGTTTCGATATGCATATTATTTTAAAATCTTTGAATAGACCGGGGGTTTATAGGAAAACCTGAATGGTTTTTCAACCATCACTTCGAAACGGCTGGATAGATCTCAACCAAACTTCATATTTAGAGTATTCTCATCTCGGGAAAGGTTTCGATATGCATATCATTTTAAAATCTTTGAATAGACAGGGGGTTTATAGGAAAACCAGAATGGTTTTCCCCCATTTTCTCTTATACTATTGATTCTCTGTAAACTTAGTTTACCGTACGTGAAACGTCTCTTCATTATAAACAACTTTCGTTATGTTCATAATTTATCTTACTCTTCACATGACGGAGAAGTTTACTGTTTTCTGCGGGTGTCATGCTCTGCATTGAGTGATCGACAGACCGACAACGAACCTACAGGTTACCATGGCAACGTCTCTGACTGCATGCCAGCAGGGAAGTAACGTATTGCCATTTTCCTCATCATGCTTTTAAATTCGTGGTTGTTCCTTGGGTAGAAGGCAAGAGAGGCGTCAATCGGCCTATCTGCGGGATATTGGCGGAATATCGTTGGATGTTATAACCGCCCTCGAATAGATTAAGTAATAACACCATTAGTCATCTTCACATTATTTGTTTACCTAAGAATCACTGGACCTAAATTTCTCCTCTGTTACCGCTTTATTATGTCCATAACTCACACTAGCATAATTTATTCAGGGGCATTTGATTTTCCAATACATTAACTTGGCATTTACATATTTGTCGTTATCCGGCTGTCCTCACTTATAATCCATTTTCTATTACTTTCAACTTTTTTAACTGCATTATTTCTTCCTTAATTACGCAGTATGTACGCGAGTGCTACAAACTACTGGATGTATTTCCACCAAGACTCATATTTAGAATACACCTGTCCTTGATAGGTTTTAGGGCAAATATTGTTTCTGAATCCCTGAACTGAGTGGGGGTTTATACGAAACCGAAACAGTGATTTTGCACTTCCACAAAATATACACAACCAAACTTAATGGAAATCTACCTACCTTGGTAGAAATTAATTTCTAAACCTTTTTTCTCATGTGCATCATTTCGATACGAGGATTAATAAGGGAGATATCATTAACGGACCGTTTTTCTGTACAAGTCTCATCGGACTTGACTCACGAGCGGGTGCGTGTAAAGCGTATTCCTTACAACTTGAAAACTACTGAAGACATTCGAACCAAAATTTATATTTAGCATCCACCTGTCCAAAGGTAGGTTTTAAACGTAAATAACATTTCATGCTCCGGAATGGACTGGCGGTTTATAGGGAACCGAAATGGTGATTTTACTCTTCCACAATATATACAGAACAAGACCAACCTGACTTGGAAATCGACCAAACGTGATGGAATTCCACCTCTAAACCTTTTTTTTCGTGTGAATTTTTTCGTCAGGAGGATTAATAAGGGAGATATCATGAATGGTCACTTTCGCAGGTTAAGTCCAGCGGACATAGCCCAAAAGGTGTTTTACATGGAGCAGATTCCTTATCTATATAAATCAAATCGTAAAGACTGTGTGCCTCTACACTGACTATTTTGGCGAAATTTTCGTACAGCTTTCCGTTTAAGGGGTAATAATGACCATCTCCATAATTTTTGGTTTAGTTTCCTGAGAGTCCTAATTTTTACCCGCCTCGCCCAAAATCCAGATTACGGCATAATCTGCCAGAAGAAAAAGAAGATAATTGAAATTTGACAAAATTATATGTTTTAGCCTGTAACGAACGGAAAACATCCTAGATCATTAAATTTTTCACTTTTTATCCCCGAAGAATATCGAAATATGCAGGCAGTTTTAATGATGGTGCACACTTTCGGAAATTCCTATCACATAACGGATTGCACAATCTCCGTTCAATTTGGAATGATCTACAGCCTTGGTCTTATGACTTTTTGCCGTATCTGTATTCCTTTTACGTTTGATTTTTCTCTATTAATCGATGTTAAGTCAATTTGGAATTTTCACATGCATAATTCATACTTTCAATTACTTATATGAAATACAGAATCATCAAACTCTTCACGAAAATTGGCCCACCCAGTAGCCATATGTGAGCCAAATGCTATGTATGTAGCTGTCACATTATTATCCGAAAAGTAATGTAATGTGAGATAATCTTACAAAACCTTTACCCTGTTCCACGTTTCTAACTCAATCTGACCCAAGAATAAACGACATATCATAGGACCAGCCATTTAGGCCACTAAATCCGGCGTGTCTTATGGTATAATCCTTTGTCGATATGACGTACGTTTTGTAGCAGTTAATCTGTAAATGAAGGCCTTCAATATTGTAAACACGCATATACTTTCGTATGTCGATCTATATATATTCACTGATGACGATTTTTAGCGATCGAGAAAGGGTGGGCCTGCTATTGTAATCAGTACTCCCCACACTTTGACTGGCAGTAGGAAAGGATTCCTTCTCCAACTCCTGTGTAACTGTCATTAGTAAGGAAGGCCTACAATTGTAATGAATAGTTCACTTCTCGATTTGACTTGCAGAAGGCAAGTGAGCATGCACTTTTGTTTAAAACTCCCCTACCGGATTGTGTTTAGCAGTAGGCAAGGGTGCCCGCCATTATAAAGAAATGTCCTCATCTAAAATGTGACTGGAATTAGGCACAGTGGCCTGCTATTTTGATGGAAACTCACCAACTTGGTATGACTGGCAGTAAGCTGGCTGGCAGTAGGAAAATGGGCCTGGCATTATAATGATAACTGCAAAACTCAATTTCGAGTGATAGTAGGGTAATTGCCTGCCATTATAATAGAAACTCCTCAACTGTAATCTGTCTGGAAGTAGGAAAGGGGGGCTGCCATTTTAACGAAAACTCCCCAAATCGATTCTGTCCGCGTAGTAGGCAATGGGGCCTGCAATTATAATGTAAACTTCCCAGCTCGATGTGAATGGCAGTAGGCAAATGAGCCTGCCGTTATATCACAAAACCGTAACAAACACTTTACATTGGAAACAACGTACGGGGTCCTCCCCATGCTCTTTCTCGGATAACGCTAAGAGACATGCAATTTTAAAACAATCTTATTTACTGCATGTACACTATTTACTTCGATATTCGAATACAAAGTAGAATACCGTAGCGAAGCACGGGTACATTCGCTAGTGTGATAATATTTTTGGAGAAATACTGACCCGCAGCACATATATATTGCAGAACAAGAATTGGCAGTATTCGTACAATATTGAACCGTAGATGGTAGAAAATTACCGACCAAAGTTCAAAGCTAAAATACTTTATCACATAGTGGTTTTTGTAGGCGCAACGGCGATATATAATTCCTTTAGTGCATTTTCACTGCACTGTGCTTCAAAGGAGGATAGAAGAGGGGTCTCGCGGTGTAGTAGCCAGTGCCTTGCGAAGGTATAACATTCCACGTGATGATTATTTCATGACTGAAACAACCTGAATACTTTCAGTTATTATCTATATAAATAAAATTGTAGGGGGTCCGCTGTCTGTAATATCTTTTGTTTTGCCAATTTTTCAGATATTTATCCGTTTTAGGTCAACTCAAGACCGAATCGGTGGTTTTTACGTTTCGTGTCTGTTTGTTTGTTTGTCTGTCTGTTTGTCTGTTCCACCATCACGTCGAAACGGCTGGATAGATCTCAACCAAACTTCATATTTAGAGTATACTCATCCCGGGGAAGGTTCCGATATGCATATAATTTTAAAATCTTTGAATAGACGGGGTGTTTATAGGAAAACCATTCTGGTTTTCCTCCATTTTCTCTTATACTATTGATTTTCTGTAAACTTCGTTTACCGTACGTGAAACGTCTCTTCACTATAAACAACTTTCGTTATGTTCTTAATTTACCTTACTCTTCACATGACGGAGAAATTTACAATTTTATGCTGGTATCATGCTCTGCATTTAGTGACCGACAGACCGACAACGAACCTACAGGTTACCATGGCAACGTCTCTGACTGCATGCCAGTAGGGAAGTAACGTATTGCCATTTTCCTCATCATGCTTTTAAATTCGTGGTTGTTCCTTGGGTAGATGGCAAGAGAGGCGTCAATCGGCCCATCTGCGGGATATTGGCGGAATATCGTTGGAGGTTATAACCGCCCTCGAATAGATTAAGTAATTACACCATTAGTCATTTTCTTATTATTTGTTTACCTAAGAATCACTGGACCTAAATTTCTCCTCTGTTACCGCTTTGTTATATCCATAACTCACACTAGCATGATTTATTGAGGGGCATTTGATTTTCCAATACATTCACTTGGCATTTACATATTTGTCGTTATCCAGCTGTCCTCACTTATAATCCATTTTCTATTAGTTTCAACTTTCTTAACTGTATTATTTTCTTCCTTAATTACGCCGTATGCACGTGAGTGCTAGAAACTACTGGATGCATTTCCACGAAGATTCGTATTTAGAATACACCTGTCCTTGATAGGTTTTAGGGCAAATATTGTTTCTAAATCCCTGAACTGACTGGGGGTTTATACGAAACCGAAACAGTGATTTTGCACTTCCACAAAATATACACAACCAAACTTAATGGAAGTCTACCTACCTTGGTAGAAATTAATTTCTAAACCTTTTTTTCTCATGTGCATCATTTCGATACGAGGATTAATAAGGGAGATATCATTAACGGACCGTTTTTCTGTACAAGTCCCATCGGACTTAACTCACGAGCGGGTGCGTGTAAAGCGTATTCCTTACAACTTGAAAACTACTGAAGACATTCGAACCAAAATTTATATTTAGCATCCACCTGTCCAAAGGTAGGTTTTAAACGTAAATAACATTTCATGTTCCGGAATGGACTGGCAGTTTATAGGGAACCGAAATGGTGATTTTACTCTTCCACAATATATACAGAACAAGACCAACCTGACTGGAAATCGAACAAACATGATGGAATTCCACCTCTAAACCTTTTTTTCATGCGCATTTTTTCGTCAGGAGGATTAATAAGGGAGATATCATGAATGGTCACTTTTGCAGGTTAAGTCCAGCGGACATAGCCCAAAAGGTGTTTTACATGGAGCAGATTCCTTATCTATATAAATCAAATCGTAACGACTGTGTGCCTCTACACTGACTATTTTGGCGAAATTTTCGTACAGCTTTCCGTTTAAGGGGTAATAATGACCATCTGCATAATTTTTCGGTTTAGTTTCCTGAAAGTCCTAATTTTTACCCGCCTCGCCCAAAATCCAGATTGCGGCATAATCTGCCAGAAGAAAAAGAAGATAATTGAAATTTGACAAAATTATACGTTTTAGCCTGTAATGAACGGAAAACTACCAAGATCATTAATTTTTTCACTTTTTATCCCCGAAGAATATCGAAATATGCAGGCAGTTTTAATGATGGTGCACACCTTCGGAAATTCCTATCACATAACGGATTGCACAATCTCCGTTCAATTTGGAATGATCTACAACCTTGGTCTTATGACTTTTTGCCGTATCTTTATCCCTTTTACGTTTGATTTTTCTCTATTAATCGATGTTAAGTCAATTTGGAATTTTCACATGCATAATTCATACTTTCAATTACTTATATGAAATACAGAATCATCAAACTCTTCACGAAAATTGGCCCACCCAGTAGCCATATATGAGCCAAATGCTATGTACGTAGCTGTCACATAATTATCCGAAAAGTAATGTAATGTGAGATAATCTTACAAATCCTTTACCCTGTTCCACGTTTCTAACTCAATCTGACCCAAGAATAAACGACATATCATAGGACCAGCCATTTAGGCCACTAAATCCGGCGTGTCTTATGGTATAATCCTTTGTCGATATGACGTACCTTTAGTAGCAGTTAATCTGTAAAAGAAGGTCATCAATATTGTAAACACGCATATACTTTCGTATGTCGATCTATATA
The DNA here is from genome assembly GCF_040414725.1 of Anabrus simplex. NCBI lineage: Eukaryota > Metazoa > Arthropoda > Insecta > Orthoptera > Tettigoniidae > Anabrus > Anabrus simplex. Next base: position 241,659,296 of record NC_090265.1, read on the forward strand.
TATTCACTGATGTCGATTTTTAGCGATCGAGAAAGGGTGGGTCTGCTATTGTAATCAGTACTCCCCACACCGACTTTGACTGGCAGTAGGAAATGGTTCCTTTTCCAACTCCTGTGTAACTGTCATTAGTAAGGAAGGCCTAAAATTGTAATGAATAGTTCACTTCTCGATTTGACTTGCAGCAGGCAAGTGAGCATGCAGTTTTGTGTAAAACTCCCCTACCCGATTGCGTTTGGCAGTAGGCAAGGGTGCCCGCCATTATAAAGAAATGTCCTCATCTAAAATGTGACTGGCATTAGGCATAGTGGCCTGCTATCTCACCAACTTGGTGTAATCTGTAATCTGTCTGGAAGTAGGAAAGGGGGGCTGCCATTTTAACGAAAACTCCCCAAATCGATTCTGTCCGCGTAGTAGGCAATGGGGCCTGCAATTATAATGTAAACTTCCCAACTCGATTGTGAATGGCAGTAGGCAAGTGAGCCTGCCGTTATATCACAAATCCGTAACAAACACTTTACATTGGAAACAACGTACGGAGACCTCCCCATGCTCTTTCTCGGATAACGCTAAGAGACATGCAATTTTAAAACAATCTTATTTACTGCATGTACACTATTTATTCGAATACAATGTAGAATACAGTAGCGAAGCACGGGTACATTCGCTAGTTATTATTATTATTATTATTATTATTATTATTATTATTATTATTATTATTATTATTCGTTCGTTCGTTCGTAATCTGTTTACCCTCCAGATTCGGGTTTTCCCTCGGAATCAGCGAGGGATCCCACCTCTACCGCCTCAAGTGCAGGGTGGAGCTTCAGACTCTGGGTCGGTGATACAACTGGGGAGTATGACCAGTACCTCGCTCAGGCGGCCTCACCTGCTATGCTGAACAGGGGACTTTCTAGGGGGGATGGGAAGATTGGAAGGGATAGACAAGGAAGTGGGAAGGAAGCGGCCGTGGCCTTAATTTAGGTAACATCCCGGCATTTGTCTGGAGGAGAAGTGGGACACCACGGAAGACCACTTCCAGGATGGCTGAGATGGGAATCGACCCAATCTCTACTCAGTTGACCTCCCGAGGCTGAGTGGACCCCGTTCCGTCCCTCGTACCACTTTTCAAATTTCGTGGCTGAGCCGGGAAACGAACCCCGGCCTCCGGGGGTGGCAGCTAATCACACTAACCACTACACACACAGAGGCGGATATTATTATTATTATTATTATTATTATTATTATTATTATTATTATTATTATTATTATTTCTACATGCGGCAGTAGATCACATCATTTGACTGCCATATTGTCGTAAACAGCACTGTATAGCTAGCAATCCAAGGACATGATCCCAATTCAGATATCAGTTGCTCGTGCATTTTAATTGGTTGTGGTATTTTATCGCTTTTCAGTGCCAAGACTGTATCGTAAGACCTCAAAAGGAATTTCAACTATTCAGGCTATATTTTTAATTCTTGCCCATTATTTTTCACCACGGAAACGTAAATACTTACAAATTACTAGTGCAATGCATGCCATGAAGTTTGATACACACCAGGTGCGAAATATCAGGCTGTATAAACGTTCTACATCGCGCATGCTCTCGGCAGATAGACTGATTCCCTGTGGGCCGGACTGAGTGGCTCAGACGGTTCAGGCGCTGGCCTTCTAACCCCAACTTGGCAGGTTCGATCCTGGCTCAGTTCGGTGGTATTTGAAGGTGCTCAAATACGACAACCTCGTGTCGGTAGATTTACTGGCACGTAAAAGAACTCCTGCGGGACTAAATTCCGGCACCTCGGCGTTTCCGAAGACCGTAAAAGTAGTTAGTGGGACGTAAAGCAAATAACATTATTATTATTATTATTATTATTATTATTATTATTATTATTATTATTATTATTACATGTGGAAGTCAGCCAGAGATGTACAGAAATGCTTCCCTGTTCACGTGCTACACCTGCGATCGCCCCATGGAGAGGTTTTGATATACTTCCCAGTCACTCAATAGTGATTTCTTATTCGAACGCCAAGAACTATTGTAAAGAGGTCATTATTATTTACAATAATTTTACAACTTGAAAGCGTGGTGACGCTATCATGTGGTTCAAGTTCATTCTGTCAGTGCTTCTGTTTTCTTGCCTCAGTCTCCGTCCGATCTCCTCTGTCAAACCTTGTCTTCAGCCGATAACTTTATTATTCCTATTTCTCTTATTATTATAAGTATAATTCGCCTGTGTGGTGTAGTGGTTAGTGTGATTATCTACTACCCCCGGAGACCGGGATTCGATTCCCGGCTATGGCACAATATTTGACAAGTGGTGCGAGGTTTGGAACGAGGTCCACTCAGCCTCGGGAGATCAACTGAGCACAGGGGGTTCAGTTCCCACCTCAGCCGTCCTCAAAGTGGTTTTCCGTGGTTTCCCACTTCTCCTCGAAGCAAATGCTGGAATAGTACCTAACTTAAGGACACGGCCGTTTCATTCCCTCTTCCTTGTCTATACCTTGCAATCTTCCCATCCCCTGACAAATTCCCTATACAGCATAGCAAATAAGGCCGCCTGGGCGAGGTACTGGTACCCCTTCCCAGTTGTATCCCCGGCCGAAAGTCTCGCGCCCCAGGACACTGCCCTTGAGGTAGTAGAGGTTGGATCCCTCGCTGAGTCCGATCGAAAAAACCACCCTGGAGGGCAAATGATTAAGAAAAAAGAAATAAATATTATATGCATAATAATCATTACAGTACTAACCCCTGCTATACTATGCTATTGCTACTATTGATCTAATATTTTAAACAAGGTGATTCAAAATGAATGCGACGACGCTTACCATGCTTTACGCGTCGGCTAATTGATAATTTTTAAAGCTGAGACTGGTATCTGGAAATGCATGGTTTGGGCGCTATGGGGTGTCAAATATTGAAAACGAATCGTACATGGCGATGGGCGTATAATCCACATTTTGCCAAGAAACCTCCACCAACCTAACCGGAGCATCACGACGTGCATTAAATTACAAAAGAGGTTCAAATTGTAGATCTCTAACTTGATTAAGGCACATACAGTCTCGTTGCACAGATTGAGGCGATTGGACACACATGTTATTGTTTAGGGCAGTATTAAGTGTATGGTGTACGAAACTCCTGTATCATCAAAAGAGGACCTCATCGCAAGAACCCATGCAGCGACTAAAAAACTGAACACACGACCTCGGATATTTGACCATTGCATCAAGTATATCTAGGCAATCTTAACGCTAATCAGGAAGGCAAAAGAATAATTAGACCTTCGAAGAATAAATAAAGGAAAGAGAACGGCCACGAAAGGAGTAATAATGAGACTCCCTAGGCCTATCAAATCTGATAACGTTGGGGTCGGGAAAGAACAAGAATTGGACAGCGAAAGTCAGATAGGAAACGGAACCAAAACGCGTATCCTCTGTTTCTTTACCTGTGACCTACGACGATATTGAATATGTTAAATCATTAATGGTTATGAATTTCATGTTTTTGGTCCGTATTGAACTGAGAATAATATATAAGTAATACTAATAACAACGTAAACGTTTCCACCTTTTCAATACTAGAATATATTCACAAAATTATAAATTACACGGTACTAGTTTCGACCCATCTAGGAGTCATCATCAGCCGGGAGAAACTTCATTAGATACCACGAGCACACTAACGCAATAAAATACAACAGGTTTTCAGCCATCGGCCAACACATGCAAGATTATAACCATAATTTCACCAATATTGAACAAGACATGGACATCCTCGTATTAGCAAACAAGGGCCCTTTACTCATGGAAAATTAAGTGATCTTTGCTCCAATACGGCTGATGATGACCCCTAGATGGGTCGAAACTAGTACCGTGTAATTTATAATTTTGTGAATATATTTTAGTATTGAAAAGGTGGAAACGTTTACGTTGTTATTATTATTACTTATATATTATGTTAAATCATACAATTTATGACAGTAGTCTATATACCGTGTGTTTCACCCGCCCCTCCCAGCCTTGACATACAATACCCGCTCCTGGTATGTGTGCACCTCTTGTACGTGTTCTTCGTATTTGTGTTCGTTCTACGGGTTCTTTTGAGGTACCCATGATGAATTAATATGGCGCTCACGATTTATGCTGTCTTCTAGCCTGTAAACACACGTCTCGTTATATTAACCCGGTTTATGGGGAGGGACCGATGTATTTCAGAATTGTAGTAAAAGCGGCAGGATGCATAAATCTAGATCTCAAAGGGTTGGTGGACCACCCTGTATATGGGCGCAGAAAAGCGAGTACCCTATTTATCAGAAGAAGGCGAATGAACATTGTACGTCAACACCTCATGCTTCCTATGTAGCACATCTTTTTGGCCGCCTGGTTTGTTAACCAGTCGAACAGGGCGACCCATGCCTGGTAACTGAAAGACTTCTGAATAAATTCCATTTTATCAAGAAGTACTGTCTGTACTCGCCCGATTTTCAAAATAATCATGTAATTGAAATTGTAACTCACGTTAGTTTAAAGTTCGGTGTAGGTAACAGTTTAGTTCCGTTTAAAGAAACAAGGTTAGTAACCGTTCCGGAAAAGTACAGTAAGTAGGTAATATTATTGAAAGGGCAAATATAACGTCGATATAATTAATGGTTTATGAGTTATTTGAGGTGGACATCTTAACTGAATAATCTCGTATTTTAACCAGTTCCTGCGTTCAAACAAAACAATCCCACATTTCGGAAACCCTAGGAAGCTGTAAGTTTTCATTAAGGTAGCCTTTAACTCGCAAGGGTGTAGGAATTCTATTCTATTCTATTATATTCTATGCTATTCTGCATTTGGATGGTGCATTTTATTACTAGACACATTCGGCTAGAGTCAGACTGATACATGTTCCACCAGTCTAGTGAGTATGACTAGGTGAAGTAGTTGCAAGTGCTCCTTATATTGAACGGGGATCTCATTTTGTGAAGCACGATTTTTTTGTGATTGAAGTTAGGTATTTGTTTGTAATTTAGTTAAGGTGTAAAGAATGTGTATATTTACATTATACATATCATATATATAAAGGATAGGAATCACCAGAGCCAAAAATCGGAAGCCACTGCCAAACGCGTGCCTACTCAAATAACATCTTTGATTTTAGTATCTTGTTACTTTATATAATGTTCTAATGAACTGAAGCAGTAACTCAAAAATCACATGCTGACATTCTTACGAAGTTCTGAAGAAATGGCAGCTATCAGTTCCGAAGCAGGAAATCTGAAATCCATCGTCTTCGATTACGCCTTTGTTAGCTTTTAATAATTATGTTAGAAGTGACAGTGACATCTACACATTGTTGTGATTCAGAATACGTTTTGCTACTAGTTCATGCGACTCTTATCCGTACGTGTAAACAGAAGGAGGCATATGGCAAGATTCATGCAACTCTTGCAACATGATGCATGCGCAGTTTAGTATACGGAGATGCACTAAAAGATCTAAAGATCTAAACGCGGCGTTAGAGACCGAAAAGTTTCACAGTAATTTATTCAAAGGAGAGTTATGGAAAATATAAAACTGATAGAGGAATCCTTTGTTATGTAAAGGGTTGTTACATTGTATTCATTGAATCTCTTTTAAGAAAACCCACCTCGACAGTGGTCACTAGGGGTGGCCAGGGGAGCGGTATTGTTAATAAGAATGAAGAAAAATCTTCAAAACCTAGGAGATCTAGGAAGGTGTAAGTTTGCATACAGGTACCCCTAACCTGAATGCTGAAATACTTGATGACCAAAATCAAACGCGTTTTCCGAAAGAATCTGATATTGTAAAATAAGTATTTTTCCACTGTCACAGTGACTCACCTTTCGTACTTATCACCTTGGATTTTTTATTACCATCAATAAAACACAAGGAAAATTGTTCAATAACGTGCTATTTTTCCTCAGAAAGGCGATATTTTATGCTCACTAGTATGACTGTTCCATTGAACGGTGAAGAAGAAGCCTATATATACGGATGTATATCATTGTAGTGCATATTTGATGTGTCCCAGTAGAATTTATTGGACAAGGATAGAAAAATGTTATATGTTCCACTTTTCTACCATTGTCCAACAAATTATAATGGGATACATCAAACGGCCATAAATAAATCCGTTTCTTCAACTGTTATTATGATTATGCTAATAATCCTTTTTATGTCAAGAGTTCCTACATTGTATTCATTGAATCTCTGTCAAGAAAACCGGGTGAGTTGGCCGTGCGGTTAGGATCGCGCAGCTGTGAGCTCGAATCCTGGAGATAGTGGGTTCGAACCGCACTGTCGGCAGCCCTGAAGATGGTTCTCCGTGGTTTCCCATTTTCACACCAGGCAAATGCTGGGGCTGTACCTTAAATAAAGCCACGGCCCGTTCCTTCCCATTTCCAGGCCATTCCTGTCCCATCGTTGCCATAAGACCTATCTGTGTCGGTGCGACGTAAAGCAACTAGCAAAAAAAAAAAAATATCTTTCAAGAAAACCCACCTCGACAGTGGTCACTAGGAGTCGCAATGGGAGGAGTATTGTCGGTTTAATGTATTTGTACGTAAAAATATACTGAAGATTGATTTACTTCTTTTCCTAACGTGATACCTGTTCAAAAACAAATACAAAGATTTAACAGGAAGTAAAAATAAACAAGAAGTACAAGGAAGCTTATAAGTTTAGTCAGTTTACAATTTGGGGAGAGGGGCTGTCGTTTTTATACACATCTTTCAGTGAAAACGCAGACCAATAAGTCTTGTAATTTTACAGAATTTTGATAATAGGCTAGCCTTTACAAAATATCAAATAGCAGAGGGAATACAATACAGTTCAAAGAAGAAGCCGTAGCTTCTAGAACGAAGTTACCTGGGAAGAGTCTCGAACATTGAGTCACAATATGCAGTTTACAGTTCAGAATTACCTCAGGCCTCTAATTTGCATTACATTAGCAGACATGACTTCATGTCAAATATCATCATTACTAGCAGAGTAGCCTACACCTTCTGCAGATGAAAGAGCTTCAACGGCTTTCACACTTGTGAACCCATTATAATACTCGTAGAGGAGCCATATTACAGAGATGGATCGAAAGATCCAGAAAATATACAAGGGCCGAGGCCAATACTACACGGCCGAAGAAAAGAAAGAAGGTTAACAGAAAAGGCCGAGAACCAAAATATGAATTCGGATACAGATATCGAATTTTGTATGTAGACCTATGTATACAGGTGCCCTTGAAACAGTTTCCAATATTTACAGAGGAAGCAGCACGCAACTGACGAAAGAACAAAGGACCTGTAAACGTTGGTCACAAACCCAATATCTTCGCAGTTATGGTCCGCTACCACTACCGTCAACGATCACGATCTTCCAATTATTTACGGAGGGGTGGTATACAGATAAGTACGGAAATACCTTCCTACCTAAACATTGGTCCTAAACGACTGCAAACATGGTACACGCATGATGGGGCACCGGCCATTTTCATCTTAGGTTTAGGTGACATCTAATACGGGTCTTCTATGTGCGATGGATTAGCCGGGTAGGACCAATACCTTGGCCTGCCCGTTCACCTGACCTTAACCCTTTAGATTGTTTGCTTTGGAGACACGAGAAACCCATGGTGTATACGGTCCCCACAAATGATGTGGGTACACTACGAGAACACGTGTTCAATGCCTGTGGTGCAATCTGGCATCAGGGAGGTGTTTTCCAACGAATGCGTGATTCCATGCGACGTAAGGTGGACGGCTGTATTGCAATGGATAGCGGTCACAAAAAGCCCTTGTTGTGAAGAGTAGATCAGAGTCATAAATATCATTGATAGGAATAGTAGTGGACCATAACTCCGAAGATATTGGATTTGCGACCAATGTTTTTAGAACTTTCTTCCTTCGTTTGTTGCATGCTACCTCCTCTGTATGCGGTCCCCACAAATGATGTGGGTACACTACGAGAACACGTGTTAAAGAAGGAAAGATGGCAAAATGCCTGTACAATTAGTGTCATTTCAGCACTCAAATGACCCAGTTTTCTGATATGTTCACCATCACACTCAGCGCACAGCTAGATTTGTCACCATATGCGTTCGTTTGCCCTCTCCAGCATTTCGAGTGCAGTCATTCTGAGGGCACGAGTAATCTCCTATTAAGTCTGCAACGGAGTTTGTGAGGATTTCGTTAATTGTTTAATTTACTAGTCACATTTTGTTAATATTTGACTTCTGAGAGACCGATTGAGAAGTCCATCTCGTACAATCCACACTGGAAACAACATTCAGATTACCGGCAAACAGGCGAATCATGTGAGAGGGACAGACATTCTTCTCTACTTACGACAACTTTTCAGGTCCATGTAACTCGCGAAAAATACGTTATTTCAGTATAAAAAGTAAGCGATCGTAACTTTTGGCCCACTCTGTATATTCAAATGGGGATTTATCTATGCTATGAAAGTAAGCCAATTATAGTGTACCTAATGTTCAGTCATCTGCGAACTGCAGTGTCGGGACATTGCATCAGCAGTAATGAGCGCCAGCCAATTAACCCCAAGTTTACAAAGCTGATAAACAATTTGCAGAAAATTATATTAAGGTTGATTTACTTCGCTATTAATATTGTGGCGAAACTCGAACAAGATTATACAATACCTATGATGAACAGGGCGTGCCTCTCTTTCAAGGATCACTTGAATTCTGGAAGGAACGAAGACGAAATCGTCACTGAAAATGCCTTGTCGATTAAGATATTTTCTAGGCCAAGTGGCAACAATGTGTGTGGGTGTGGTGGTGACGAAGTGATTTTAAATCGTGACAAGAGTGTTTTCTAAGCCTCGTCAAGATTAACTCCCTGTCCCATTCGAGTGAGTGATTCTTTTCATTCATGAATGAAAACTCGTGGAATATTTTGATATGGAAAGTCACATCTCATTGTTTTGAATTCCACATGAAACCGTAAACCTGCTTGCGTTTGTAATAATATTCACGTTGTCCATGAAGGTGATTTTCCAAGGGCCATTTCTTCAGATCCAGGCATACGGTTTTCGGGAGATGCCGAGTTGCTGGAATTTCGTTTGGCAGGATTTCTTTTTACGTGCCGGTAAATCTACTGACACGAGACTGTTGCACTTGAACTCTTTCAAATACCATCAGACTGAATCGGGATCGAACCTATCAGCTTGAGGTTAGAATTCCAATCTGAAATAATAATAATAATAATAATAATTATTATTATTATTATTATTATTATTATTATTATTATTATTATTATTATTATTATTATTTGGAACGCATAATGTTGTTAAGCGTCAGAATCCTTCAGCCACCTTGCATTATGCTCTCCTATCCTTAGGGAAGGGACGTTTCTCGCCATGTCTGTTCCTGTTTATCCGTCCGACTTTCTATTATGTTACCGAATAAGAAATTTCGCCGAAGAGGCTATTAGGTCTATCAACCTTGCCAATTGGAGGGAATGTCTCCTGGACCTACCAGACAGCAGGTTTTCTATAGTGTTTCGTCCTATAGCCTCTTCATCCTACAAAGCCTCAGGTTCTATTCTAAATACCCTGAAAGGCAGGCTTGGTCCGCCTGATCCACGGAGCTTCTGCTCCGCCTTCACTGTTGATGATATCTTATCCTGTAACCTAGGCACAGGGCCAACAAAGAGGGTATTACCACCCAAGCCAAGTGGACGCAGGCTTTTCGCGCATTTTCACTCATTCATCGTCACTTGCAAGGCAGGACTCTGGGCTTAGTTCCGGTATAGCGAAGTTGATAAAAACAATTTTTATTCTTCTTCTTCTTCATCATCATCATCATACTATTATTATTATTATTATTATTATTATTATTATTATTATTATTATTATTATTGTACCGGGAGGTACACCTCTACACCGCGCGTTCAAAATGAGCGCCTAAAAGAACTCCTCTATCTACCAAAGGTGAAACCAATAATACAACAAGTTAGAAATTTACACTGAAGATGTCACTACTAAAATCTGATATAATTTTGTTATTGTGAAGTTCCCTGTACTGTATGAATTTCTACTTGTTTTGTTTGCCATTCATCAAGAAGTTTGGACTTTCTTCAACAAATGTCACTACGAAAACCTATGATCATGCACCCTGGTGTGAAGTGGAAGAACTTTGGTTTGAAGAAGTTTTGTATTCTTAAGTTTTTTTTTTTTTTACTACTTGATGTTCATTTATTTTTGGGTTGGCAATATTTATATTTTCTTTCCGCCAGTTTTGAATCTAACCAATCCCAAAATTTCTGTAATTAATTTTCAACCTATCACAGCCTTCTTCTTCGATTTGGAGTGTAACCTTTCAAACTGACCAATAAATTGAGAGGGTGTGGCTGGTTTATTCGTGAAAGGTCTCGAACTTTCCCCGAGGGTTTATAAACTGAGAATTTTCTCGTCTCTTGGCCAATTGATCGTCATCTAACCTATTGTGTGTGTGTCAAGCAGGAGGCAGGAGGCAGCTCTTTCATCAGGTAGCAGTACACCAACAAGGTAATGGCCATATAACATCTTTATTTTTTGCTAGCTCCGCAGTTTAACCTGAGGGAAAGGTCCGAATCATTAACTATGTAACCTAGTGTTCCTACAAATGTAACTTCCTACCGGCTAATGTAAAAACTTCATAAAATCTTTAACTGTAAATCGGGGATAGAGAGTGATGTACCCTCTCGAGCTCCCCTTCATATTGGTATGAGGTGACTACGTTATGTAACTGGTTTTCTTCCTTTCCGTAATGGCTTAATTTATTCTAATACGAGTCACCTCCATAGTTTGGGAATAGCCCCTGTTTCATCGGCCTAGCGCCCTTTAACTTTAAAGAATTCTTTTCTAGGAGTGCAGGTACACGCCTCCATTAAATTTGTGTTTCGGGCCATTTACTTAACCTGATTCTTTCCGCAACGGCCCAATAGGTTGGGTACTAGATACCTCTGTTTCAAATTTGTAAGTTGTGCATTGATGGCGAGTGATTGTAATTTTCTGATATCGCCTTGAATAGGCTTGGAAAACTGAGAGCACGTCAGCTCTTTTATAGTGTTGTCAAGTGCCTCTGGGAGGCTTGATATTGTGAGTTGGGAGCAAGCGCTCCATGTATTGAGGGATTTCTGCCCTTGAGTAAATTTGTGCTTTTTGTAAATTTGAGCTAGGAGCTCAAGAACTGCAAAGCGAGGGGCTTGAAGCCCAGTTTTTTAAACAGTCACTAAATTTTGGATTTCTTTTCTTGTCTAGAATTCGTCAGTGCCCCTGACATTTCATTGTTATGAAAATTTCGTTATTTAAGAAAAAATAACCTTCAGTTTAAGTTTTAAATTCTTTTCTTGACATTGTAGTTAGACCCATTCACCCCGGCACCTTCTTTCACCTCTGCGGTCCACAAATACCCCGGAACAATTATTATTAGGTTGTTGCACGTGAAACGTTATATTTCGCGACGAAGCGATTTCCACATCTAACACCACCATTAGACGAGCATTATATTTCAAATATTCTTGCATATCCTAATGCATTAAATTTAATTCTAGTTTCCAGTGTGATCGGAAAGACGCAGACGCAGTTACCCATAAACTTCGGCTCATGAAACCGGCGTTCTGGCGTCTGAGCCACTTATCCCGGTTATTATTTTCTGGAAATCGTTGTTGTTAAACTCCAATATTTTAACGTTAAGAAGTGGGTTGAATATACTGTAGATATAGAGTCGTGTGCACGAAGGCTGGTCCGAACCCCAATAGTTACTCAATTGGCTGCCATAGAAGGACAAGGCGTCACTTCATTAGAATAATATGGAAATGAGGAGTTAGTTTCCCGTTAATTTCCATACCAGGCCAGGTGATAATATTACATACCAGTCTACTGTGCTGTGCCTCTGATACTTCGATACTGCCAAAACCAATATGTCACAGATCATTGTTTGATTTCCTCCTGTGGGTGGGAGTGGTACAATACATCGATGGTATACAAAAATCCACAGCCCCTTACCAATCATTCGGCCGGATCAGGGATGGAATGGACGAAGCCCCCATCTAGTGGCGAGGATAGGAACTGTGCTGGCTGCCGAAGCCTGTCGCACTCCTCTGGGACAATGATTAAATGACTGACAGATGAAATGAAATGATATTGGAGAGTGTTTCTGGAATGAAACAGGACAGAGAAAACCAGAGTACCCGGAGAAAACCCTCTCCCGCCTCCGTTTTGTCCAGCACAAATTTCACATGGAGTGACCGGGATTTGAACCACGGAACCCGGCGGTGAAAGGTCGGCACGCTGCCGCCTGGGCCACGGAGGCTACAAACATCGATGGTATTCCCTGCCTATTATAAAATGTAACTAAAAGGAGGACCCATGGGACTCTAAGTGGAGGAGCGTGATTTGGCGACCATGAGACCCCTAGCTGAGTCTGGCATTACCTTGCTTGAGTCAAGTTCCTCGCTTTCATCATTCCTATCTGTTTGGGTCAACTGTTGTTCTCTTTCGACCTTACGGTATTAGGTTTGCAAGGCCCAGAGAGTCTTCAATTTCCACGCCTTTTGTGACCCTTCACTTTCTTTTGCCTATACCTTCATTCTTCGAAGTTTCGGACCTCTTTCATCTTCCCTCTGATTAGTGATGAGAGATAATGGTTGCTCAGTTACACCCCCTTTTCAAACAATAATCACATTCACCACCACTCACTGCGTGTTCGATTCTCTAATAACGATTTTTGAATGAAAATTGCTGCCTCAGAATTCAAGAACACTTGCCAGTATGTAAGGAAGTTAGCAGATTATGGAAATACCTTTTTAAATTTGAGAGGATTTTGAAATATGTTGTTCTAATTAAAACAATCCTGGCATCTTTGTTATCTCATCATTGCTAATTAAAATAATTGAAGACGCTAATTGAAAGCCTGCCGTCTCTGGACGGAGTTTCCTCCGGCTGAGCTGAGCTCGTTGTGCTAAGTGAGAGGCAGAGGAGAAGGGAGTCATTACAGGATCTACTCAGGTAACCTCGCGTGTCAACTCCAAGCTTTACACCCATACATTTTTAATTTTATTTAAACTGCCAGGAAATGGCTTATTCCGTCAAGAGAACAATATACACCACTAGATCAAAAGGCCACAATTGGAATTTCATATTTTAACGTACCCTGTTATCATGAATGGAAACAAAAGTTTCGTTTAACATACATACATACATACATACATACATACATACATACATACATACATACATACATACATACATACATACATACATACATTACCCGTAAAAATGTGTTCATATCTTTAAGGCGCTTGATATTAAATTAACGAGCATGATTCTTAACCTAGGGAGTGGCTTTATCATTGGAGCTGGTACAGAGAGAGGTATAGTTATCAATTTGAGAGATTCTTTTGATAAATTGAGTTTATTGATCATCAAAAGCAAGTTCATATCACCTTCGTACAGCAGCGTGGAAGTGTCGTGGCTGGTTGGTACCTCGAATTCCTGGGATGGTGCTGGACATCGACTGGGCAGGGACCACACCTGCTTGGGTGAGGAGTTCTGGAATGTCTGGAGTTTCTGGAAATGTCTCGACGTTCTGGAAGTCTCGACATTCTGGAATGTCCCGATGTTCTGGAATGTCTCGAAGATTGACACACGTTCCTGGGTTCGATTCGAGACGTAATTCACACTTTAATTTCCTGCACGGCACTCCACACATTCAGGGCACTGTCTGAACAGATATGACCTTTTAATTATGGTTACTGCACTCTAAATATTAAATCAAAACGTTCTGGAATAATCACTCGAAGAACAAGTACTGGTAGAAATGCAAGTTAAGTCAGAATGTTCTAGAGGATTACTGTCACTGCAGTCCTAAATGCATAGTTCTGAAGATTTAAAACATGTTGGGCAATGAACTGAATAAGTAGCACTCGGAAAATGTCCTGTTCCGTCAATAGGCGAAGTGAATAGCCATTAAAGAAAATAATACTTGAAAGAAAAAGTCTGACTTCATAAATTACGGATCACTCAAAATACTGGAAAATTCTAGGCTTTCTGGGAACGCGATATGCGTATTCTGAATTGTCACAGTCTTTAAGAGTCAAAACATAAGTCCCTGTGTAGCACTTGGAAAGTATTGCATATTTCACAATTAAACGTAATGTTGAATGTCCCCTAAGTTTCATAGTCTTTACAAGGCGTAAATTCAATGAGGCACTTGAGAAAACAAGTCATATCGTTCACACGAAAGTTTATGTTGGTAGGGCACAAGTTCATCCTACACGCTCGGAAAATTTCAATGTTCCAGAAATTGATTCAAAAAATACAAGTTCGAATAAGTTCGAAACGTAAGTTCAATGCGGTACATAACACTCGTGAAAATTCAAAGTCCTTTCAATCGTCGTCGAATAAGTAAGTCCCTATGTGGCACTTCAAAAAAAAAAAAAAGTTCCAATGTGTAGAAATAACAAAATTCCAATGTGCCAAAATATTAAAGTCCCAACACGACACTCGAAGAAAATAAAGTTCCGTGGTGTCAAAATGTTAAAGTCCCAACACGACACTCGAAGAAAATAAAGTTCCGATGACAATGTTCCAGTATGTCACCTTAAGAAAATAATAAAGTATTATCGCGACACTTGGCGAAAATAACTAAGCTCCAATGAGACGCTTTGGAAAAATAACAAAGTTCTTATATGGCACTTTAAGAAAATATCAAAGTCCAATCACGACACACGAAAAATAACAAAGTTCCAATGTGTCAATATGACAAAGTTCCAATACGATGCTCGCAGAAAATAAAGTCCCATTCAGGCACTTCAAGAATATGATAAAGTCCCGATACAACACTTAGAGAAAATACCGAAATACTTGGATTTCGCAGACTGTCAACTAGAAGTTCGACACACACAATACTTCTCCTGTCACCCGTGTCACAGAGACGGCGGAGTGACAGACACTGAATTCGTAGGTCGGGTGGTCCTCCTTTTATACACGTTCGCATGGAAGTGTCTAGAACTCGGGTACTATCTACCTTTATAACTTCTATAATACTCGGTGGATTTTCATGAAATCTTAACAGATGACGTCCATTGTAAAGGTTTTTATGATGGCAGTGTCAAAATAGCGATAAAGTAGCTCAATATGTACTTTTGAGGATGAGCTGGATCATTACCATATATGGTAGCGGATAGCTGGCTTACGGCGGCCACGACACTCGCTGGGTACGACACTGCGTTCGGCGGGCTGCCTACTTTCCACCTCGCGGGAAGTTCAACAAACATACTTCGGACTTCCCTCGTAGCGGCGTTCCCGGTACAGTACATACATACATACATACATACATACATACATACATACATACATACATACATACATACATACATACATACATACATACATACATACATACATACATACATACATACATACATCTACATTGTAGAATTTAATGCCTTTCAGTGTTCATTCTACGAGTTAGTGTCTGTGAATTAATCAAGAGCCTCCATAATCCTCTACTTGGAACTATCACTGTTGCCTCGTCTAGTTTTGCATCTTTCATCATTAAATCGCTGAAAACTAAGTATGACCACAGTTGCCTTGATTTCTTTTTACTTTCCTTGGTGAGTGGTATTCCCCTTATCCTAGTGCGTAATATATCCTCCTCACTTGACCTTACCATCGAAGAAGGTCTATGCGTTCAGCTTCCTCTGTCAAGTTTATTCCTCATTCCAAGTGCTCTTCTGCCATTATTCCCACCTGCTTGTACCAGCAATCATTCTCACTACATTAATTCCTGTCACTTAAAACTTGTGAATAAGATATTCTGATTCGACCCTGCTTTCACTTCCGTACAGCAAAGTCGGTCTGGTAACAGACCGGTGAACTTAACAGGTTCGATCCTGGCTCAGTCTGGTAGTATTTGAAGGTGCTCTAATACGTCAGCCTCATGTTGGTAGATTCACTGGCACGTAAAAAGAACTACTGCGGGACTAAATTCCCGCACCTGGGCGTCTGCAATAACCAAAAAGAGTAGTTACTCGGACGTAAATCTAGTTTTGTCAGAATACGTCGTGCAACGAAACCTCCTTTTAGGGGATTCCGAATTACACCACATCACTTTCCACTTCAAAAACCGTGCATGCATTTTGGTGGGATTCGAACTACGCCACCTTAGTGAGAAACTAGTGATTAGGCTATCTTATCCTCACGAAACTAGCTACGTGTTTTGTAGTGGAAGAAGAATGTTTGATTCTTCAACAACAATAATAATAAGAAGAACAGGTTTAAGAATTTCTGTAGGAAAAATAATTATTACAAATATAAAAGATGCTCCAGAATTTCTAATAAGAGAATTTGGTCGAAAAAAGGAAGGTAAAGAAATTCAAGTATTTGGGGAAACAATTCAAGAAAATTGTTTGGAAAAATCTGCTGTAGAAGAAAGGATACACAAGATGGAAAGAGTATACGGTAGGCTATAATTAGCAATAAAAAGACAGACACCTCCGTACAGGCCATGAAGGCCCTGGGAGGAGTGGAAGGTAAAGGCTTCCACCATTGTTAACCGCGGCACGTGATGGGGTAGAGTGGTTAGCTCTACGCCCGGCCGCCTTTGCCCCCAGGAATTAACCTGGTACTCATTTTTGGTGTAGGCTGAGTGATAATTAGCAATGCATACAACCAAAAGTGTTTATCTAAAAACCTCAAAATACAATACTACAACACAATAGTGAAACCGGAATGCCTTTACGTGAGTGAATGTTTATGCTGATGATGATGATGATGATGCTTGTTGTTTTAAGGGGCCTAACATCGAAGGACATCGGCCCCGAGTGAATATTTAGTACTGAATTACAAGCTGAATAAATTAGAAGTACCGGAAAGAAGAATTATACGGAAAATACTAGGTCCGTTAAGAACTACAAAACTCTGGAAACTAAGAATGATGAAATATGCCGGAGCATAGAAAACATAACAGATACAGTGCGGAAGATGCGATTGATACTTTTTGGACATTTATACAGAATGGATGACAACAAGTTAACCAAACAGATTTTCAAATATCTTTGGAACAGCCTGGATTCATGAAGTCAAGACAGATTTGGAAGGAAATAACATAAAGGAAGAAGAAGCAACAGAGAGAGGGAAATATTTTTAGAAACAAAGTTTTAAAAACGGAAGGATTCCAAGGTCGGGAGGGAAAGAAAACAGGCTCAAAATGGTTCGAGGAGAGGAAAAGGACGCATAGTGAACAGATGAATGAGCATTCGAGGAAGAAGAAGGAACAACAAAGGATAAAGAATTGCAATTGTCACGTGGTCTCTAGAGGACTCTTACGGAGAAAGAAAGGGGGAGTTAATAATAATATTAATAATAATTTATTTATTTACTTTAGTGACATCTCGAGCGTTTAGCCCGTTTGTAGTCTCGCCAATCAATTTCATCCGTCTTTCCCTTTTTGATCTTGCATTTATATCTATTTTTGCTGCGTACCCATCCTGTCTTACTGATGGAAGCCACTTCGTTCTAGGTCGTCCTGGTGGTCTCTTTCCTTTCAAATTCTTTTCTAACACCTCTCTTATCAGATCCAGATATTCCCTTATGGCATGGCCGTACCATGGTAATCTCATTCACTTGATCGTAGCTGCGATATCAGAGTCATTGTAGAGCTCCCTCAGAACTTCGTTTTTCCTTCCCCTGGATTCTCCCCAGTTTAATTAACTAGTCCGAAAATCTCCCTTAAGATCTTATTCTCAAATACAATAAACTCATTGTTTCTGTTTAATTTGTTTATGTCCACAATTCAGAACTATACAATACGCTGGCTGTATTTTTAAATCCACAGTCTGTTTCCAGTTTCAACCAAGTCAGGAATGGAATGTGTGAATCCTCCATCTAGCGGCGATAGGAATAGCGAGGATAGGAATGGTGCCGGTTGCCAAAGCCTGTCGCACTCCTCTGGACCAATGATTAATGACTGACAGATGAAATGCTATTGGGGAGTGTTACTGGAATTGGCGGTATTATTGTTTACTATATTCTTCTTTTGGATTTTGTGACAGTATTTTAGATTTTATGCCTCTCATGGCAAACTTTGTTCCATTACCTGTGTGATTTCTACCAGAATTAAGACCACCACACACAGAAAGCTAAGCTAAGCTGCGCTATGCTATGCAAACCCAACGGAAAAAGAAAACGCTCCAATGAAGCTTTATGAAATGACACACAGAGGCTGCTACGCTAACCTAAGTCATGCCAAGATAAATTTTACAGATCTGCCAAGGAGGCGATTTTCATAGCTGTAGCTGGCTTTGCGCAAAATCGCTCTTTTGCCCGGCGTCTAGGAAACAGTCGTTTTTTGTGTGACTTTCGTGAATTACCTCAATAGAGTAACTATTGTATTGCTCAATTCTTTCTGTGGTAGTTAATTATCATGGAAGGCAGACCAAAGGATAAACGACTGATTGAAGAGAGAGAAAATTATACTTATCTGTCAAGTTATTAAATAGACATAACTATGAAAGACAACTGCTGGCAACAAATAAATGATATACTGGAAATTAACTGTACTTATCATTTATTGCTTTTACATACATTTTTACCTTACATTATAGAATTTGGTTACTTCATATCAATTTTTTTAAACATCATCCTCTGTAATAAAGAGTTCATGATGTTGTTCCTAATTTAGATGAAAGATACTTCTAATTCTTCTTCATTTCCATGCAATGCTTGAATCAAATGATGGAATACACCATCAATGAATCTCCCTCCAATTTCAACTATACAGAACCTTCTCCTCATTTTATTTCCCTTTATTCGTCTTCCTCCACAGCTGCCAATTAAAAATGTCTCCTCTTCAATTAATCCGCCATATTTAAACGGCTGCCTGGCATAATTTAGCTTAGCTCTTTTTCGTGAAAAAGCACAACTTAGCTTCGCATTGCTTAGCATAGCGTAGTTTATCTTAGCTTTCTCTGTGTGGCGTCCTTTGTCCCCCATTATGTTGTCTGGCCCATAAGCTGAATAGTTAACGTACTGGCATAGCGTATCGAAGAGGAAGTGCGACGTCTTCACGAGTTACTGTGGACCGCTGCACAGATGGCACTGCCATCCACAGTGATGTCTGAGCGAGAGGATAACAGGCATTATCGGGACTACTACTTCAAAATCTGAATAATCAACAATATTGCCATTATAATTAACCTTCCTTTGTCATGAAAATGATTTCTTACACATTTAAATATATGTGGCGCGTCTGAAAATGCCCATACTTTTCTGTTGGAGTCAGCTGGATTGGAAATATAACACTTCAGATTCTTTATGTTACCAGATATTCCTAAGCATTTCCACAACTTTTTATACGACTGGCTACCATCCGATGTGAAACCAATGATTCGGACACCTACTTGCTCTAATTGTATGATGACTTGAATGAGAATGTTTGCGATTATATCACCAGGGGTGGCGTTAGCATAAATCGCTATGGGTTGTATCCAGTTATATAGAAAAGGAACAAACATAAAATGTAGAGCATGATTTGCCAACTGACCCTTGCTTTTATCTTCAGTAAGTTTCCCCAAATCAACAAAACCATTCACTTGCAACGATTCCGAGTTAAAGCGAATATCTTCTCGTAACTTCACCTCGTCAAATATCAACATCCCTAAGCGTTCATGTTCCTCCTTTCCATTAAAAAAATCTGTTATGGCAGCGGTAGCATGCTCATTTATGTCGTACGAACATTTTAGGCCCTTCACCAAATTTCTCAAGTGGGATTCAGAAGGCAAAGGCAGCAAGTCATGATTTAAACAGTGCCGATAACCCTTGCGAGACTTTATTTTTAAAAGAAGTGCATCAAGAAGAAATTCATCACTATATCACATTCCTTTTTTACTTTTCGCTTGACATTTCTTTAACATTGTATCGACTATAATTTTCTGTTTTTTGCTGAGAGAACCGAATTGTTTTGACTCAGTGAAATTTCTCTTTGATTTTATATCAGAAATGTCTTTTTCAAGCAAATGTATCTTAGCTTTAGCGACATTGAGTTGATTTTGCGTTCTAATGAAATTACGTTTCTGATTCTTCAATCTCCTCTTTAATAGCGCAATTGTTTTCCTAGCATCTGCGACATTAGAGCTATCTTCAACTACTGACCATACAGGTTGATCACTATCACTGATATTCGATCTGTTCAGGGCTTTTATTAGAGAAATATCTTCGTGTGGATTGCCTATTCGTGGGGGAGTTGCGTTTCTTAACTGCCTTAGAAATATACTTGGGTAGATTAGGAAATATGTGAGGAAATGCTTCTGGTTTTAATTTCCAGCGCTGTCTTGGTATCTCTACTCTTTCACCATTCACCGTAAGCAAGTCTACTTTCACTAGAAAGTCATCGCAAAAATAAATGTCACAAACGAAACAGTTATGAGTTAATTTTCGGTCTTTTCTATGGATAGCCTTCTCCCATTTCAGTAAAACACCACTCTCTTTAGGGGGCCTAAAGAAATGCCTACTTGAAGACGATCGGTCATATCCAGATCTGCAGCCGGTACAAAACACGAGGGCATGATGTGATAGTTTCCTCCCGCACTGATATACGTTGCCTTATAGCACAATAGCGACAAAGACCGAGGTATTTAAAACATAACACTTCTCACACAACTCAATCGTGAATACACTAATAATACAAACTGTCGAAACATCTCTGACAGCGACAATAATGAGCAATAAAAATTACTACATCTGAAGGCAAATATAACGCGGGCTAATGGCCAAGGGTCTCTGTTGACATCGCAATCGCCTGTGCTGCCATCAAGCGGGTGTCCCACCAACCTCTTGAGCTCCCTTACGGGCGAACGGAGAAGATGTCGCACTTCCTCTTCGATACGCTATGGTACTGGCCTTCGGTTCAGAAGGCCATGGGTTCAATTTACAGCCTGGATATACTACCGCCTTTCTGGATCGGTCGAAACTGGCTAAGAACTGCCAGGAGCTGAATCCGGGCCTCTCAGACTACTGAGCAAAGTGTAAAAGGCATGTCCCCAAAACGAATCACAGACAATGACGTGCAAACGTTACGTGAGGGAAATCTGGGTCATGAACGAATTCAGCTCTGCTTCACCGAAATTCAATCTTTCGATGAAACATTTTGACCGAACCACGCTCTGCATGCCATTTACATTACCTACCTTTTCGTATCGGTAGAAACTGGCTAAGAACTGACAGGAGCTGAATCCGGACCTCTCAGACTAATCAACAAAGTGTAAAAGGCATGTACCCCAAACAGAGAGACAATAACGTAGAGCAGAGGCCAATTTAAATGAATTTTTATTAACATAAAAGCAAAGGGAAACGGTTTGAAGATGAGCATAAAAACAAATTCATGGGGATACAGACGAATCAAATACTCATATACATAATGTGTAACTATACACCAACCACAGAAAAAAAAATCACTTGACTTATCAGTCAGTTTTCTTAATATCTGATCCAAAGTATTTCTTTCTTAAAAGGATACCATTCACTATCTCGAAGTGAAAGTAACAGCCTTCGCACAATAAAATCCAACAGCTCCCCAGTTAACGTACAGGTTTTATATAAAATATGGCTTCTGACAATCCCCATAGAGATTACATCCCCATAAATCAAATACGCCAGTGAATCAAGACTGGCAGAAAAGTAAACAAATATGGAATACAAAAGGGTAAGAAAGGAGTTGTCGTAGTTACAGAAAAATAAACGTGGGTCAGAAAGCAAGTAAAATGAGAGCAAAATTCTGAAATAAACATATTAATCGGCTGAGGAAGCTGGAAACAATAGCAAGAAAAATATGAATAATGAAAAAAAATATCCATAAGACACTGAAAAGTAACACAGATCCGATAACCACTCCACACCCACACACACTCAAAGACCAAACGTGAGAAGCAGAGGGTATAAAAATATAATAACAAGACACGTTACGACAATAATCATAACAGCGTGACATGATTCAGTCAACGGCTCATGAGCTTGACCTGAGTGCACAGATCAGAAAGCTGGGTCGCAGCAAAGAGACCGGGCCCAACCAGTCTAAACACATGACGTAAATAACTTTCACGCCGCATAACACGCATTCATATCGCACATCTAGGCGAACATGAATCGTACGGTGTATGTGCGTTAAACCACAAAGCAGAACATAAGCTTGAGGCAAAACGTCGAAGATACAAAGAATTAAAAGGTCTCCAATCAAAACAACAAGTAAACTCATCACGCACACATAATAATCTGATCGGTTCCACTTTTCGCTCTATTGCAGGGACGAGTACACGTAAGCAGACATGAATAGAAAGGAAGGACAGTGAAATAAGTCTGCAGCAAAATTATAAAGAATAATACGTTAAACAAGGGAATCTCAGTAAACAAACTAGTATAACTGTGGCAAGCCAAGAAAGGATAAGTAGGATAAATACCTCTAAATTGTAGTAGTCATATTCACTACTCTAAACATAGCCATTTAAATTAACGTTTAAATCTTTTATAGTACCATTTGTACGAGACGAAAGCCATCTCGGAAGTCAACGTTTCCATCTTTTCTCCAAACTTATAGTCAGACGACCAGAGATAACACGAATCAAAGGTGAGCTAGGAAGAAATGCTTTGGCAATTCTCTGTTACATGAGGTGCCATCTGTCTAATCGGGACGATCTACACGTCAAGTCTGGCATAGAGAATACTGAACCCTTGAACTTACCATTCCATCGTTGGTCGGCCACGGCTGCTATAGTAGAGCAATTTAGAACTCTTGAATCTTGGGTCGTTGCGGGAATAAATTCGGTCACGATCTTAACCAAACGATGGGGTTCAGAAGAAAGCCTAACTACTTGAAATGAGGAGCAAAAATGTGCTTACTAACTTTTATTAAACTGAAAGAGCACGATAACATCGTTAATTTAATATGCATTCTTGCCACAAAAATATAAAAAAGATTTAATTATTGATTTTTGAAAAGTTCCAAACACAGTCACATTACATAACGTCACTTCGTTTCTTCCAATGTCGAAGAGTTGCTTCGGAGAAGCTAATATGTTAGTGGACAGCGAAACTGAAAAACTGAAAAAGGGAAGACCTGAAAACCGGGCGCCTATTTTCCAAACGAGAACTGAGAGTTAATCCACACGATCCGTGGAAAATCTGACTTTCAACAAGTAGAACGCCTGATTTTCTCTTAATTAAGGTTATCCACCAGTCAAATACCCTTCACGGATACGGAACATCCGCCGAATGGACCCTTAATCGAACCAAACTGACTATCAGTTGCTTTGGATAGGTTGCGAAATATTATAGGAAAGCATGGTGTTCACTACAAGTTAATGGCATCATTCACAATTGAAATAAAATTCCACCATGTATTTGTCATTCATGACACCCTTAAGTGATAAGGTAGTCCCGATGCTAAACGTGCATCACCCCAAACGGCTGTTCGGAAGGAACCAACAACAACATGATCCGGGAGGATCTTACGTTAAGTCGTTCTAAAGGAACAAAACTGCGAAATGCAGGAAACACTTACTAATAATGCATTTAGAAGAAATGCCAAACACTGAAGTTAATCAAAAAGTGAAAAGTCACTTGAAAATATTATTATTGAACCGATTTTCAGGTTAGAAATGGGTTTATTATGCTTAATAAATTTACCAGTCCACGCTGAAATTTACTACAATTTTAAGGAATTCTTTCCCTTGAAAAACAATGCTACCAGTACAGATCTCTCTATTTACTGTCTGTCCCAACACACTACTGGTAAAGTGATTACTTACTTATTCTAACTATGAATACGAATGAAAATACGACAAGATTAAAATATAAAATAAAATTACTGGCTGACGAATCGAAACCGCATTCGCAACTCAAGTCTCATTCTAAAACACTGAGTGTCAATAATGCACACTATCAATGAAAACGGACGTCAAGACGAGGAAACAATAAAGTCCGTAAAAAAATAAATTAACATCTCGAAGTCATACAGCTTAACACGCACGAAGAAACACAGTAAAAAAAAATATAATCTAGATCGGGTCGATGTCCCACACTTGGACAGCCCTCGTTTGTCAACAGCAGTCCCGTTATCTCAATGAGAGCTTCGCATAGACCCTCTACAATAAATCATATCGCACTGTAATGGCTACCTTCAACCAGGCCACTTCACAAAAGAAACAAAAGAAAAAAAAATCTAAACTGAGACTTGAGTGTGTACAGCTACCATCCCAGACCTATCGTCGGGCTCACTTGAAATCTGTACACCCTAAACCTAATCAGTATATACATGATGCCTTCCAAGTCCTATCGTCGGGCGTGACCTAGGACGTCTCATCATCAATGACTCCAAGAATAAACACGTGACGTCCTAAATCTATCGTCGGGCGTCAAAGTGGGTCGTACTGCGTCTCCCTTAACATATCAGGCGAAATGCAATTCTCAAACAACTCCAACAATATCACTGAATCTGGTCAGACAAAATACGCACGACGGAACCAACGTCTCTATTATCAGCTGAATGCAAGTCGAAATACAGCAAGTGTCTACCTCATTATAATATGTGAACTCAAAAAAAATAAATAAACGTGACGAACAGTTCTCCACCTCGAACGCAATCTCAGCCTGTGCACTGACGTGTTAGGGAAGCAAATGAAAATTCCCAACACACGGGTACCCTTTTAGTGGACGCCTTCAAAATAATAATCATCACCATCGCATTCGAAATTCTCAGATCGCCTATCATCAACTCCAACCATCTTATCCATGACCTCTCCAATGAACAAATTAAATATAACCCAACCGTGTGTCCAAAGTGCTCTGTGATCCTGGAGATCGTTCATTATCTTATCATCCATGCGGGCTTTTCGTAACAAAAATCACTGGATGTTTACTACCCAGACTTAACATTTACCAGAGTCGTTTTCACTTGGAATCTTTCTATAAATTCACACCATAGTCGTCTCAAATTCGGATTGATTGCGGAAAACAATACAGCCTGTTTCACACAGCCTGTTTCTAAATACTTCCTCTACAAAAATACAACTGGTCTCAACACACTTTCTCCTCGCTTTATCCCAGCGGCATTACTTCCATCTCATCTCCACGTACGTATAAATCCATCGCTTTCAATCCCTTTTCCTTCACGACCCTTTTTCATACTTCGATCCCCTGATGAAAACGACAACCATCATTAAACACATCTCTTACCTTACTATTATTAAGACCTTCAGACCTCAAGAATCCAAGAGCACACCTCGACCTTTCGCAATTCAAGTATACACGATGTCTCAAAAATTTCCTTCCCATTAATGACTGTGACTCTAACAAATTTTATTGACATTATCTAAATATGCCTACGATCCTTGTAGAAATAACTGGTTAAATGTAATTTAACAGAGAAGAATTTCCTTATCCCGCGGTAAACATTATTATTATTATTATTATTATTATTATTATTATTATTATTATTATTATTATTATTATTAACCAGCGTTTCTAAATGCAACTGACATCTGAAATTACAATATTCGCCACGACAAATTTACACTTATAACGTTCACAAATCCGCACTTTGAATGATATCTCATCTCAACACAAAATTTTAAGCGTCGCATTTTACCGTTCTTGACATGAACTTTACACACTGAAATTTTCACACGCTGACCAAAATTTACAACGCCTTTCGCCTGATAATTACGCATATCACCCGACAATCATCTGGAAAATTTGGTTAGGACAGACAGTGACTAACTAACTAACTACAACATAATGTAAAATAGACAGACCTGCACATTGGTGACATTCTCAGCATTCTGATTACATCATCTCCAGCAACCTCGTACTTAACCACTCATTTTCACGGACAACATTTTCA
This sequence comes from Anabrus simplex, assembly GCF_040414725.1. Taxonomy (NCBI): domain Eukaryota; kingdom Metazoa; phylum Arthropoda; class Insecta; order Orthoptera; family Tettigoniidae; genus Anabrus; species Anabrus simplex. Next base: position 241,685,199 of record NC_090265.1, read on the forward strand.
TTTTCAACATTTCACTCATCCAAACACTACCCTTCACACACACACGAGATTAAAATTACCATAAATAATGCACTTTCTTTGTAACTTGCACCACGAACTTCCCTCGTTCTGCAGTCGACTCTAACTGTCTGATGCGCCTCCCAGAGTGGTTTCTCTCCCCGTTATTTCAACAAGAACAGGTGTTCGGCCGATAAGGGAGTAGAACTATTTTGAATCGCTTCCCCCAGACCTTCTTCACTTACAAGAGTACAGGAAATGATAAAAATAAATTCTGCTGTGTATTTTTCAACCAACCTACACCTTCCCAGTTCGTCTGCAAACGTTCACAGCTTCTCCAATCACTTTTCTTCTTAACTAAATATATGGACTTTAGCCACGAGCATGTATTGAATTATTGTCGGTCAATCTGGCGCGAATTTCTAATGACGACGGGCACGAGCTCCCGCGGCTTCAAGTTCCAGATCGACACTGAAAAATCTACGGTGGGGGGTTTCTTTTATAATTTCCAGAAGGACGCTATCCCCTCTATAAGGCTTGGTTGTGAAATCTGCCAAATTTGCTTCTAATAGACCAATTTTGATAAGACTTGTCCCAGAACTCCGGACAGACTTGCATTTACGTTAGGTGTTAATTTTATAATTTTCCTACACCCACAACAGGAGAAATAAATTGTTTCTGCCCGTGCGTTTCGCGCGTTTTCTTCTGCCCACGACCTTGGCACGTGTAACTAGCTCGCTGTTCTCACGCTAACACACACTTAGGCTTAACTGCATCTAAAATTGTCCCTGGTGTCACTACCTTCACAGAGGGTGTATGAATAATTTTGCTTCTTTATTTCTTCCTTTACTATCTTGTCAAAATCCCTCGTTGTGCAGAATTCATTAATTTAGAAAATTGTCGGGCACTCGAGTTCCACCGAGGTGTCCCGGCAATCCACGAGCTCGCCTTGCGGGAACCTTCCCACGCAACATCGGGCTCTTGGGAGCGCAAAATGGCTGCCCTCAAACATACAGTAGTTTCTGAATACCAAATAAATATTTGGGAAAAATAAAAATTTTTCTCACCGTAGAATTATGGGTTCATAATCCACCTACAAACGACGAAATATTTACCCAGAAAGGGGAAATATTTAAACAGATATATTCCTTCAAAATTCTAAATTATACATGGGAATTTTGATACAAATGAACCATGATTCTACGTAAAATTTCCCAGCCGATCTCACTCTTGACGTAGGGCTCTGTTACTTTCACGTATTTCCCTGTTTTCTTCTTCCAACAATAGAATTGCGTTACAGATGTCATCAACAAAGTCTTCTCTTAAGAATGAACATTGTAAACATTCAGCGTCTTCCTCTTCTTCACTCCCACTGCTTGCCTGTCCTTGGAGTGGTGCCTCGACCTGTCTTTCTCTCGACGTGACGATCATATTTACGGGTTGTACTTCTTCTTCTTCTTCTTCGGTGACCATTTCCCCAGCTGGTAAGACTGCGTCATCCTGTAGTGGAATTCTTTCTTCGGCTCTATGATAAACCTTTAAGTTGGCTGCATTGAATATAGCTTCGCTGCTGCCATCCAGACTCTGAATTCTGTAGGAATTATTCCTGAAACTTTTGACCACCTTGAAAGGCCCAACATATAAGGGAGCAAATTTAGCATAGATGTTTTCCTGCGGTTTTGACATCATGGGTCTCCTAACTAGCACCAATTCGCCTTCCTCTAAGGGACGGTGGAATCTCCGGTTCCTCACCCTGCGCAACCGGCGGTCTGCCTGCCGACGTAGATGTTCTGCCGTACTTTGAATGCATAATTCCTGTGACGGGCGGGGGTCGATGGGACACTGGATGACACCATGCCAGGATCTCACAGGATACCTATTGAAGTGCACGATAGAGGGAATCCTCCCAATAGATTCGTGTATGGTGTTATTTACACAAGTTACTATCAGGGGTAGCACATCAACCCACTTGAAATGTTCTTGGGCGCAATAAATTCTACAGAATTTTGCAATTACTTGCATTACCCTTTCGCTAGGATTTCCCTCAGGATGTCTCACGCTGCTCAGGATGTGGTGAATTTCCATATTCTGAAGGGCAGTTTTGAACTGTGCAGAGGTGAACTGGGGACCATGATCTGTTAGAAGGAATTTCGGTGTGCCCATTTCCGGAATGATATTTCGGGAAATACACCTCAAGACTAGCTTGGTGTTAGCTTTTTGCATGGGAAACAGAGTCGTATACTTGGAGAAAACATCGATGGTTACCAGCACGAACTTGTTCCCACGCTTTCCTTTCACGAGCGGCCCATAGATATCCATCGCGAACAGCTCTTTAGGTTGTGAAGGTAAGAGAGGAATAGGCGCCTGCCTGATCAGATAAGGGTTTGCCTTGACCCGTTGGCATGTATCGCAGGTGATGATGATGTCTCTGACATTTTCCCTTAAATTTACCCAGGTGAACGTTTCTTGGATGGTTGACACAACCTTATCAATCCCTCCATGACCAATAACCCTGTGTACGTGCCAGATTAATCCCTTCCGCAGCTGCGGCGGTACCAAAATTCGGGATTTCACGTGATCGCTGTCCACGAATTTTACCAACATGTTATTCACGTACAAGTAGTTATTTGACAATTTCTGGATGGCAAAGTACCGTGGATCGTCAGCCGGAAGTGTCCCTCGAAGGAAAGAAATCATTTTTCCGCAGAAAGGATCTCTCAATTGCAAGTCTCCCAGTTGTCTCAACTCTGATAGGAAATCGTGGTCTTCCTGAACTAAGTCCAAATGATTCACGGCGTGTTCTTCCTCATTAGGATTTCTGCTTAACAGGTCTGCCAAGATGTTTGATTTTCCGGAACAGTGCTCAATTTCGAAGTCAAATTGTTGTATGAACAGGGCCCACCTAGCCACTCGTTCACTAGCGACAGCTGTTTTCATTATAAAGGTCAGCGCCTTGTGGTCGGTTTTAATGATTATGTGAAAACCATAAATCATTTTCCTCCAATGTTGCAATGCCTGAACAATAGCCAACATTTCCAATTCGGTCACGCTGTATTTGACTTCGTGTGATCTCAACTTTCGGCTATAGAAGGATAAGTAATTCCTATTATGAGGCTGGTCCAAACATTCCTGATATAGGAGTGCCCCGATTCCTACGGTCGATGCATCAGTCTGTACGATAAAGGGTTTCTCGAAATCCGGATACCCTAGCTTAACGCTGTTTAGCAAGAGCTCTTTGGTCTTCCTGAAGGCCTCTTCGTGCTCGGGGCTCCATTTCCACCTGTTATTCTTGTGAAGCAAGCTCTGCAGTGGGGCTACAACCTCCGTGTAATTCATGCAATGGTCCGAAAAAAAATTGCACATTCCAAGGAATTGCCTGACATTCTTAATTTTGAGCGGTCTTGGGAACTTGTCTATGGCTTGGAGCTTCACCGGGTTCGGGCGAACTCCTTCACCATCAATGACATGGCCGAGAAACAGGACCTCCCTTTGACAAAAATGTGACTTCTTCAAGTTGATTTTGAAACCTGATGCCCTTAAATTCTCCAGTAGTTTCCTCAAATCCCTGATATTTTCCTCAAAACTGGATGAAGCTAGCAAGATGTCATCGACATACCGAGTTGTAGCGGCTTTAACTTCATCAGTTAGACATCGATCTAGGGCGCGTATGAGAGCTGCACCGGCATTTTTCAACCCGAATGGGAGACGACTGAAGACATACGTCTGTTGGTCAAAAAGGAAGCCAGTAAACAATTTTGACTTGAGTTCCAAACCGATATGATGATATGAGGACGTCAAATCAACGGTAATAAAACGTGATTTTCCTCTAAAACGTTTAATAACCTCTTTAATAGGAGGGGCATGATCATGCTCGGGGACTAGGCGTTCGTTGAGGGCACGAGCGTCCAAACACACGCGCAGAGACCCGTCCGGTTTTTGAACCCCGACCAACGGATTCAAATATGGAGTGGGCTGCTTGGAAATTAGCCCGTTCTCCTCCATTTCCTTAATAATTTTTGCAGCTTGCGCATAATACTTGTCCGGTATAGGGTACGGTCTCCTCTTAAACGGTGTCCAATCCGTAACAGCTAGTGCATATGTGAAATTAGGGATTAGACCCGGTTTGGAATCGAACACAGATATATATTCCATTAAAAGAGCTCTAAGTTTTTCCTTCTCTTCTACAGTACCAGGGCATTCCGCGACCTTTAACCCAATTAAGGCCTCGTAATCAGTGTCGACCTCAGCTTCCAACACGTCATGTAACTCTTCACGATGAATCCCTTCGTCATCTACACTGTTAATTTCGCCAGCGACTCCCTCTAGTGAATTTACAAAGTCTACACATTGGGCCTCCTCTTCACCATATTCTAATGTTCTATCTTCTCCCAATTCCTCGTTTAGTGTAATGACTTCTGCTCCCTCTTCTTTCCTGAACTTTATCTGGTTCCTGCTCAAGTCAATGACTGCGTTGGTCTCACGGATAAAATCAGCCCCTAAAATTACATTGTAGTGCATTTTGGACATGACTACGAATGCATGAGCGAAAGTGGAATTTCCAATTTGTACGTCCAAATAAGTTTGTACCTTACAAACAGCAATTTTGTCAGGAATGACCCCTCGAATTTTTACATTTGACACCGGAATAATTGGCAATTTATTTCGTTGTCTCAAATCGTCGAAAAGAGCTTGGGAGATGATGCTGATACTGGCCCCGGTATCTACCAAACTTTTGACATGAAAATTACAGATGCGGACATTTATTAAAGGCAGTTTCTTTACTTGATTGCTCTCCTGTTTTAAATGGTCTTCCACCAAGTCATCAGAGGTAATGATCCAGGAATCTATCTGTGCGACCACCCACTCATCTGACGTCTCTTCTTCAGAATCTGGGATGAGAGACTCTGAAACATCTCCTACTGGGAATTTGAAGTTTTTTTTTTCTATCAAGAGTCGACATTGACTCTTGCTCGAAATTCGGCGCAAACGGGTTCAGACCGGAGTTTCGTTGGTCTTGCCTATGTGCCTTCTGGAATTCCAGACTTTCAGCCCCGAAACAGTCGGTGTTGACGTCCTGGCGCTGTATAGCCCCCTGCCATTTTTTTCTTTCGTGGTCCTTCCTTAACCCGTCGGTGTACTGAACACGTTCACGGTACCGTTCATCCTCCTCACGGCGGAAGTTCTGGGTTCGATTATTTCCCCAGTCCCTGCGGTTATTAAGTCCATTCCTGAAATTCCTCTGGTTTTCTCTGTCCCCATCGTATCGCCTCCAGTAAGGGTTCCTCCTTTGTGGATAATTCCAATTACCCCTACGCCTTTTCCAATCCTCATTTCGTGGATGCGAGGGTTCCCAGTTATTCCGAAACTCACGCCTCCGCTCAGTCGGCTGTGGTTTCCCCTGCTCAGGTGCCTCTGGACTTCCCTCTGGAACCTGGCTAACAGTGTTTACATGTTGCTCATGCGATCGTCCCCCTCTGGGTGCTATTTGATTATGGGTATGATCCAGTTGCCTAAGGATCATTTCTGCCTGCATTGGGGTCTCTACCTTTGATGCAATGAGCATCCTTTGCACTTCAGGAGGTAACTGCTTCTGGATGGCCTGTACCAACTCTTGCTCCGAGGGCGGCGCCTCAAGTTCTCTGAACTTTACCATTTGGGCAATAAAGTATTCACTGAACTTTGTAGGGCCTATTGCATTATACCGACGTGAGTATAGCTCTAATCTAAGACTCTGCTGAATTTCCGTACTCCAAAATTTATTGAGAAACGCCCTCTGGAATTCATCAAAGGTATCAAAGTGGTATCGGAAGCCTTTAAACCATAACAGTGGTGCCCCCTCTAAATATCTTTCAGCTACCCTCAACTGACGTTCCTCAGGAATCTTGGCGTCCCGGATGTACTCCCTGAGATCCTTAAGAAATCCCTTCGGCGTGGTATGTGGACCTCCATTAAATTTCTTGGGCTGGTCCTCATGTAACTTGATCATGTTAATAACGTTTGTGACCCCTGAGCCTTGAGATCGACTGGTATCTACATTTGAGCTCTGACCGTTATTATTCACATGACTGATATTTGGCAATTGACCACTGAGGTCAGAATTAACAGCTGTCGAGGTTTGACTTAATACTTTGTCCACCTTGGACTGCATATCTACCACGCTGCTAATCCAACTGCTCACTTCGCTCTTAATGAACCCAACTTTCTTGTCTGTCTCTTCCTGGGCTGACGTGATTTCCCTTAAGTCCTGTTCTATACTAATTTGCCTGTCATTGAATTCCCTGGTATGTTCATTTTTCATTTCAACTAACTCCTCTTGAATTTCTTTAATTAAAGTTTCGGAGTCCTCATTAGCCGCTTGGAGTTTACTAATTGCTTCCTCATTAACTTGTAACAGTTTCTTCTCCATGGTTTCGGTTTTTGACAATACCTGACTCTCCAATTCCACACTAATTTTATCTACCTTGTTGTTCAGTGACTGAATGTCCGCAGATAATATTTGACGTTGTTCCTCTATTATGGTTAGCGTTTTCCCCTTTTCCTTATCACTGGAGATCCGCATCTCTACGACCTGTTGTGTAATGTCGTCCTTAAATTCAACCTGACTGTCAATCAGCTGTTTATGCGCCGCCTGGCTCTCCAGTAAATGCTTGTCAAGTTCCTTTCTCATCTCATCCTGACTATCACATAACCTACTGTACATGTCGTGGCTTTCGTCAAAACGCTTGTCCATATCGGTTTTTAAACTGTCATGGATTTTAGAAAATTGTTTATCAAAATCGTTCTTTAAATTGACCTGCACTTCCGCAAATTGTTTGTCAATTTCATCCCTAATTTCCACTCGGCTATCATCAAAACGCCGGTTGAGTTTACCTATCTCACCCCTAACTTCCTCTTTAAGTTCGGTGCACATAGTGTGTGTCTCCTGAACTACGTTCTTCAATCCAGCCTTCAACTCATCACTAGACTCTTTACACCTAGCCTGGGTATCCTCAATACTACTCTTTAACTCGTCACTAGTGTCTTTCAAACTCGACTGCAACTCCTCAATCTTACCATCCAAACTTTCATTATGAGCCTTCATGTCCTCTCTCAAATTCTCACTCTGGACTTTCGTGTCCTCCCTTAAACTATTCAAACTATCACTCTGGGCTTTCGTGTCCTCCCTCAAACTATTCAAATTGTCACTCTGGGCTTTCGTGTCCTCCCTCAAACTATTCAAATTCTCATTTGTCTTACTATTTAAACTCTCATTCTGGACTTTCATGTCCTCTATCATCTGCATTAACTTCTCCAAGGTCGCCTGACCTTCCATCTCACAATACCACAAAGAATACAATAATGAGTACGCTGGCTGTTGATGCAACCAGAATACTCCAAACTACTAGGGAAAGAATTCACTACCTACTGCGTTTTCACATACAAACGCTATTACAATTTAATACCGAAACTGACAACATTCCAACAGTTGTCTCATAAAATTTTGTTTAGGTGGCTGGTATCACAAACTTGTTTAATAAAAGAAAATTCTCTGTTACATGAGGTGCCATCTGTCTAATCGGGACGATCTACACGTCAAGTCTGGCATAGAGAATACTGAACCCTTGAACTTACCATTCCATCGTTGGTCGGCCACGGCTGCTATAGTAGAGCAATTTAGAACTCTTGAATCTTGGGTCGTTGCGGGAATAAATTCGGTCACGATCTTAACCAAACGATGGGGTTCAGAAGAAAGCCTAACTACTTGAAATGAGGAGCAAAAATGTGCTTACTAACTTTTATTAAACTGAAAGAGCACGATAACATCGTTAATTTAATATGCATTCTTGCCACAAAAATATAAAAAAGATTTAATTATTGATTTTTGAAAAGTTCCAAACACAGTCACATTACATAACGTCACTTCGTTTCTTCCAATGTCGAAGAGTTGCTTCGGAGAAGCTAATATGTTAGTGGACAGCGAAACTGAAAAACTGAAAAAGGGAAGACCTGAAAACCGGGCGCCTATTTTCCAAACGAGAACTGAGAGTTAATCCACACGATCCGTGGAAAATCTGACTTTCAACAAGTAGAACGCCTGATTTTCTCTTAATTAAGGTTATCCACCAGTCAAATACCCTTCACGGATACGGAACATCCGCCGAATGGACCCTTAATCGAACCAAACTGACTATCAGTTGCTTTGGATAGGTTGCGAAATATTATAGGAAAGCATGGTGTTCACTACAAGTTAATGGCATCATTCACAATTGAAATAAAATTCCACCATGTATTTGTCATTCATGACACCCTTAAGTGATAAGGTAGTCCCGATGCTAAACGTGCATCACCCCAAACGGCTGTTCGGAAGGAACCAACAACAACATGATCCGGGAGGATCTTACGTTAAGTCGTTCTAAAGGAACAAAACTGCGAAATGCAGGAAACACTTACTAATCATGCATTTAGAAGAAATGCCAAACACTGAAGTTAATCAAAAAGTGAAAAGTCACTTGAAAATATTATTATTGAACCGATTTTCAGGTTAGAAATGGGTTTATTATGCTTAATAAATTTACCAGTCCACGCTGAAATTTACTACAATTTTAAGGAATTCTTTCCCTTGAAAAACAATGCTACCAGTACAGATCTCTCTATTTACTGTCTGTCCCAACACACTACTGGTAAAGTGATTACTTACTTATTCTAACTATGAATACGAATGAAAATACGACAAGATTAAAATATAAAATAAAATTACTGGCTGACGAATCGAAACCGCATTCGCAACTCAAGTCTCATTCTAAAACACTGAGTGTCAATAATGCACACTATCAATGAAAACGGACGTCAAGACGAGGAAACAATAAAGTCCGTAAAAAAATAAATTAACATCTCGAAGTCATACAGCTTAACACGCACGAAGAAACACAGTAAAAAAAAATATAATCTAGATCGGGTCGATGTCCCACACTTGGACAGCCCTCGTTTGTCAACAGCAGTCCCGTTATCTCAATGAGAGCTTCGCATAGACCCTCTACAATAAATCATATCGCACTGTAATGGCTACCTTCAACCAGGCCACTTCACAAAAGAAACAAAAGGAAAAAAAAATCTAAACTGAGACTTGAGTGTGTACAGCTACCATCCCAGACCTATCGTCGGGCTCACTTGAAATCTGTACACCCTAAACCTAATCAGTATATACATGATGCCTTCCAAGTCCTATCGTCGGGCGTGACCTAGGACGTCTCATCATCAATGACTCCAAGAATAAACACGTGACGTCCTAAATCTATCGTCGGGCGTCAAAGTGGGTCGTACTGCGTCTCCCTTAACATATCAGGCGAAATGCAATTCTCAAACAACTCCAACAATATCACTGAATCTGGTCAGACAAAATACGCACGACGGAACCAACGTCTCTATTATCAACTGAATGCAAGTCGAAATACAGCAAGTGTCTACCTCATTATAATATGTGAACTCAAAAAAAATAAATAAACGTGACGAACAGTTCTCCACCTCGAACGCAATCTCAGCCTGTGCACTGACGTGTTAGGGAAGCAAATGAAAATTCCCAACACACGGGTACCCTTTTAGTGGACGCCTTCAAAATAATAATCATCACCATCGCATTCGAAATTCTCAGATCGCCTATCATCAACTCCAACCATCTTATCCATGACCTCTCCAATGAACAAATTAAATATAACCCAACCGTGTGTCCAAAGTGCTCTGTGATCCTGGAGATCGTTCATTATCTTATCATCCATGCGGGCTTTTCGTAACAAAAATCACTGGATGTTTACTACCCAGACTTAACATTTACCAGAGTCGTTTTCACTTGGAATCTTTCTATAAATTCACACCATAGTCGTCTCAAATTCGGATTGATTGCGGAAAACAATACAGCCTGTTTCACACAGCCTGTTTCTAAATACTTCCTCTACAAAAATACAACTGGTCTCAACACACTTTCTCCTCGCTTTATCCCAGCGGCATTACTTCCATCTCATCTCCACGTACGTATAAATCCATCGCTTTCAATCCCTTTTCCTTCACGACCCTTTTTCATACTTCGATCCCCTGATGAAAACGACAACCATCATTAAACACATCTCTTACCTTACTATTATTAAGACCTTCAGACCTCAAGAATCCAAGAGCACACCTCGACCTTTCGCAATTCAAGTATACACGATGTCTCAAAAATTTCCTTCCCATTAATGACTGTGACTCTAACAAATTTTATTGACATTATCTAAATATGCCTACGATCCTTGTAGAAATAACTGGTTAAATGTAATTTAACAGAGAAGAATTTCCTTATCCCGCGGTAAACATTATTATTATTATTATTATTATTATTATTATTATTATTATTATTATTATTATTATTATTATTATTAACCAGCGTTTCTAAATGCAACTGACATCTGAAATTACAATATTCGCCACGACAAATTTACACTTATAACGTTCACAAATCCGCACTTTGAATGATATCTCATCTCAACACAAAATTTTAAGCGTCGCATTTTACCGTTCTTGACATGAACTTTACACACTGAAATTTTCACACGCTGACCAAAATTTACAACGCCTTTCGCCTGATAATTACGCATATCACCCGACAATCATCTGGAAAATTTGGTTAGGACAGACAGTGACTAACTAACTAACTACAACATAATGTAAAATAGACAGACCTGCACATTGGTGACATTCTCAGCATTCTGATTACATCATCTCCAGCAACCTCGTACTTAACCACTCATTTTCACGGACAACATTTTCATTTTCAACATTTCACTCATCCAAACACTACCCTTCACACACACACGAGATTAAAATTACCATAAATAATGCACTTTCTTTGTAACTTGCACCACGAACTTCCCTCGTTCTGCAGTCGACTCTAACTGTCTGATGCGCCTCCCAGAGTGGTTTCTCTCCCCGTTATTTCAACAAGAACAGGTGTTCGGCCGATAAGGGAGTAGAACTATTTTGAATCGCTTCCCCCAGACCTTCTTCACTTACAAGAGTACAGGAAATGATAAAAATAAATTCTGCTGTGTATTTTTCAACCAACCTACACTTTCCCAGTTCGTCTGCAAACGTTCACAGCTTCTCCAATCACTTTTCTTCTTAACTAAATATATGGACTTTAGCCACGAGCATGTATTGAATTATTGTCGGTCAATCTGGCGCGAATTTCTAATGACGACGGGCACGAGCTCCCGCGGCTTCAAGTTCCAGATCGACACTGAAAAATCTACGGTGGGGGGTTTCTTTTATAATTTCCAGAAGGACGCTATCCCCTCTATAAGGCTTGGTTGTGAAATCTGCCAAATTTGCTTCTAATAGACCAATTTTGATAAGACTTGTCCCAGAACTCCGGACAGACTTGCATTTACGTTAGGTGTTAATTTTATAATTTTCCTACACCCACAACAGGAGAAATAAATTGTTTCTGCCCGTGCGTTTCGCGCGTTTTCTTCTGCCCACGACCTTGGCACGTGTAACTAGCTCGCTGTTCTCACGCTAACACACACTTAGGCTTAACTGCATCTAAAATTGTCCCTGGTGTCACTACCTTCACAGAGGGTGTATGAATAATTTTGCTTCTTTATTTCTTCCTTTACTATCTTGTCAAAATCCCTCGTTGTGCAGAATTCATTAATTTAGAAAATTGTCGGGCACTCGAGTTCCACCGAGGTGTCCCGGCAATCCACGAGCTCGCCTTGCGGGAACCTTCCCACGCAACATCGGGCTCTTGGGAGCGCAAAATGGCTGCCCTCAAACATACAGTAGTTTCTGAATACCAAATAAATATTTGGGAAAAATAAAAATTTTTCTCACCGTAGAATTATGGGTTCAATACTAAGCAGCCATAACAGACTGATCTATAATATCGTAAAGAATGTGATATCTATAAAATACAAAAGCAAGATCTGGAGGTAGTGAGGTGGGACACAACCATGAATTACTCTCCCTCCAATTTCACGTATACAGAATCTTCTCCTTTTCTTTTTCTTGCTTGGTCTCCTTCCACAGCTGTCAGTTGAAAAGTTTCCTCTTCAATTAATCCGCCATCTTTAAACGGCTGCCTAGCATAGTTTAGCTTAGCTTTCTATTCGTGACATATCACAACAGAGTTTCGCATTCCCCCATTATGTTGTCTGGCCCATTAGCTGAATAGTTAACGTACTGGCCTTCGGTTTAGAAGGCCTCAAGTTTAATTTACAGCCTGACCGAGAGTTTTAACTGCGTTTGGTTTATTCTTCATGCTCGGGGACAGTTCTTTTCCATATGAATAGAGTTATTTTCGTTTACACACTGTTAATCTATCTAACACCACAGAAACGCACAGTGGTGAATACAGCTCTCGACCTAGGGTTGGCGCCACGAACGTATCAGACCGTAAAACTCAGCCAAATCCACATCCAGTGCTGTACCCAATATACTGAGAAAATCACCAGAAAGAACATCTCAAGTATGTTGTTTCGCTGTTAATAAATTCTCCTAGATACTTGCAATATTTACTATCCCGTCAGTAGCTAGAGACCAACCGCGTATACATTTTCTGTATTCTTGAATGTATTTTGTTTTGTCCGTATTGATTTTCAGCCCCACCTCCTACACAAATGGTCTATTGGTTAGCATGATATCCTCTTGTACTTAGTATCGCGGGTCGGTCCCAGTTGAAGTCATTGTATTTTTGAAGTTATAAATAATCTCGCTACGCCATGCCATTCACCTGGGCATGCCGAGGAACCCTGTTGAATACAAACCCGAAAGTGTAAAGTAATGATTTTACTGACTCGACTACTGTGATATCTGAAAAATAATATCCATGTAATATATTTGAAAGACTCACTGATTTATACAGAATGGGAGTGAATATTCCTTAGGCGTCGCGTTGACGGATGGAACACCGCCGTACGCTCGAAACTGGAATAAAAAGCTGCTGTCAATGTGACATATCATTCATCTGAGCCAAGCTGGCACAGCGAGTGAATCTAATTCCTCTCACAGCGGCCCATATCGCGCACTCAACAGGCGCACTCACTAACTGGATAAGTTGACAGGCTTAGGCATATTTCACGACAGAGCTGCTTTACTAACACAGAGGAGAAAATGACACTGTTAATCTAGTGACTGTATTTTAAAAATCATTCTGCGGACACCACAAGAACGTGAGTCCAATCGTGATCGAGGGAGAGGAAAATACAATTTGACGGGAAAATTCACACTCTAAAAAACGCGAAAATACTTAATTAGATTTAGAACCGATAACAACATTATTATTATTATTATTATTATTATTATTATTATTATTATTATTATTATTATTATTATTATTATTATTTGCTTTAGGTCGCTTTGCCACAGATAGGTCTAGAAAAGGGCTAGTAGTAGGAAGCGTCCGTTGCATTTATTAAGGTACAGCCCCAGTATTTGACTGGTGTGAAAATTGAAAACCACGTAATTTTACCGGAGTTTCGCCGCAATGGGATAGTGAACTCATCAGCTGGACTGCCACACCTTTCCAAGACGTGGTGGCTAGTGTGCCTGAGATACCACTGCAAGTCTCCTAAGTAGGAACAACGCAGTGATGCAGCACTTGGAGAGGTGTGTACCTCCATTTGTATAAATTCGCAATCGATGAAATGGTTTCTCTCTGGCAACGTAATTTTTTATATAAAATACCATAATGTTTTACTGTCTTACCAATTTGGAATTTTTGTGTGACTGTGTCGATGGCACTTTCCATAAATGTACACCATTCTTTTATCAGATGTGTACCAGTGCATGGCTATAAAAATATCCAGCATGTTCTTATAGTTTACGCTCCCTTACTAAACAAATTCACTGAAAGCAACGTATATGTATTTAAGAAACTTAAAAAAAGTTTGCAAATCCTAAGGACGTAATTTTGAAGCAAGAGTTGTTGTTAGTGATTTCGAAATGAGCATTCGGAAAAGTATAATGAACGTTTTCCGGGTTACATCGCGCATTCCTATCTACGAAATGTCACTGTAAAATTTGTCACAAACGGAACATAATAATTGCTTTTACTTAAATGAAGTGAAAAATCAGCGGTAAATTAAGAAATACCGTCGTTATTAGAGAAATATGAATACATACATAAGGCCCGTATACAGGACGCCTTTATGTCGTATTTCGCTGCTGGTGCCGTCTTTTGTTAATTTCTTGAGGTCCAGGGCTAGCACCGAGAAATGGGAGTGCTTTGTCTGTGGACTCTCATTATATTTGTCCACATGACTAGAGCGACCAGTTGAAATAGCAAAATGGAGGTCAATAGCATTCACGATTAGAAAAATAGCATGATCCCTGGACCAATAAATATATAAATAAATAAATCACTAGTCCACAGAATTCTTCTTATGTACGTTGACCATAGCTTTTTGTCGCCTATTAAATCTTTCATACCGCGATACAATTCAGGAAATGATGTCATTGACACCTGAAGCAATAAAACGAAAGCGAAGAACTTCAGTGAACACAGACATCACACACGAAATTGTTGAAAGTGTAAGACAAACAAAAGACATACGTGTGTTACTGTGAGCGTAGCACCAACAGTACTTGTAAAGTAGTAAAGTAGGTATACATAATATTCACCAAAAATAAAATATATCTTAATTTACCGCAGATTTTAGACTTCAACTGTGTAAAAGCAATTATTATGTTCCATTTGTGACAAATTTTACAGTGACATTTCGTAGATAGGAATGCGCGACGTAACCCGTTTTACGAATTCAAGAAATCATGGATGTACATTTCTCCTTTGTCAGAGTAGGTATCAGAATATCGTTGAAAAAAAACCCCATTATTCTAAAGCAAACATTTACGACATTTCCTTGGTTTACCGTTCTTAGTAATCAGTGAGATAGAGGACTGATTTGTAGACAATTTATGGCCGACAAACATGAGGAAGACAAAATCACGGTTTTGGCGATTATATTTTCGATATCTATATTTCACCGGATGCCAAGTTTCTGCCATATATATAGGGTCTCGATATTTTTCTTGAGCTTCAAGAAACTACAAATGCAGCTGATTCCTTCCATTTTAGGTTCTCTTCCTTCTACCAGAACCTCCAAATATGTTCATTATTCACCAGCATACTTCTTGATTTCCAAAGGCACGCCTACATTTACCGCATGGCAATAATCAACAGAAAATGCCAGACAGTCCAACAACAAATATTTTTGTGTACTGCAAATTGAGTAAAATTATATAGCAATAAAGTAATAACCCCTTATAATTTTGTAAAGAAGGCATCTTATGAAAGCAAAATTTTGAACAAACAGCAAAATGTTACATAATGCAAGTTTATAACAAGGCTTATTTAAGACTAATTTGTCATCATTTGCTACGGATAAATCACACCTACGAAATATTGAAATTTCAAATTACGGGGCTACCCGTGGAATGCAGAGGTGAAAGAAGGTGCGGGCTGGAATGGGTCTAACTACAAAGCTGAGACATTGATTAAAATTGCATTAAAGGTTGTATTTTCGAAAAAGCAGAACTTAACAATTTTCACATAGAATTTCAAAGTTTGACCAATAACAACAAGTTAACAAATCAGGTACAAGATCAGGAAAAGCCAAGATCTAGAGATAATTTACCAATCTCGGCTTCAAGCCCCAAGTTTTACAATTTTTGAGCTCACAGCTCACAACCACGTATTTACAAAAGGGCAGAAATCCCCTAATAACATAGAGCACTAGCTCCCACCTAGCAATGTCAAGCCTCTCTGAGGCACATTTCCAATACCAAAGAGCGGACCCGCTCTCAGTTTCCCAAGCCTATTAAAGGTAATACCCGGCTTTACACTAAATTACCATCAAGGCACAGCTTACATCAAATGCAACGGGGGTATCTCGTACCCAACCTACTGGGTCTCAGTGGAAAAAGAACAGATTAAGTAAATGGCCAAAAATACCAAGATGAATGGAGGCGTTGCTTGCACTCCTACATGAAGCCTTTTAAAACCTAAAAGGCACTAGGCGGATGAAACAGGGGCTATTCCAAAACTATGGAGGTGACTCGTATAAAAAAATTAAGACATTACAGAAAGGAAGAAAACCAGTTACAAAACGTAGTCACCTCAAACTAGTACGAAGGGGAGCTCGAGAGGGTAAAGCACTCTCTATCCCCGAATTACAGTTAAAGATATTTGAAGTTTTACAAAACGATGGGAGATTACATGTTTATTACATAGCAAAGGTTTCGGACCTTCCCCGCGGATTAAACTGCTGAGCTAGCAAGAAATAATGATGTTAAGTGGCCATTACCTTGTTGAATAGCTGTTGCTGGATGAAAGAGGCGCTTCCCGCCTCCTGCTACACTTCCATACACTATGCTAGATGTTGTTCGAGTGGCCGAGAGACAGGAAAATCAGCAGTTTTTATACTCTCGGGGAAGATTCGAGACCTTTCATGAATAATCAAGACACACCCACAGGCGTTTATTGGGTAGCTTACAGTTACACATCAAAATCGAAGAAGAAGGCACGATTGGTCAAAAATTAATTACACAAATTCTGGATTGGCTAGGTTCAAAACTGGCGGAAAGAAAAGATTTATATTGCAAACCCACAAATGAAAGAACAGAATTTAGTAAAGAACAAACTTATGAATACAAAATTTCTTCAAATCAAGTTCTTCCACTTCGCACCAGGGTGCATGGTCATAGTTTTTTAGTAGAGACATCAATAAGAGAAAGTCCACACTTCTTGATCAATGGAAAACAAAACAAGTTGAAATCCATACAGTATTTACGGTAGTGACATCTTCTGAGAAACTTATGAATTGATCCAGTTTTTAAAGTTCAGAGTTTCTCCTGCAGAGGAGTACTTTAAGGCGGAAAATTCAAATGTGCGGCGTAGAGGTGTACCAGCCGGTACAGACCTCCCCCCCAAATGTTCTTCCACGGGGTGACACAGAAGAAGTTTTGTAACAAAATTTAATCATCAATTGAAGAAAATTTCTGCTTCCTCGCAAACAGATGGTGGGAGAATATGGAGGAGACATTAAGAATTTCCAATGTTTAGTAGAATAATTTGAAGAACATTTAAACCAAACAATTTTTTTTACAGTCTCCTTTTTTGAAGTAGTTAGTTAGGAGTTAGTTGAACTCCGGCTTGAGAGTGTCTTTGTTGCCGTAGAATGCCAACTATGTGATAATTTTGACGGCAAGACCAGCCGCCGCTGCCAATGTCCAATCGAGGTCCTCCGGACCCCACAAGTACCCTGAGATACCTCTCTCCCGCACTATGAGAGGGGTAGTCGTGGTGAAGGACGCCGCAGATGCGACGTTTGTTTACAGTCCCCAGCTAAGCTTGCGGTTGGTGCACCGCACTTCAGCCTGTGCCGGGAGATAACCTCCGGCGCGCCGTACACAGAAGGACATCACGGGAGTGGAGTGGGCCCTTACTCCACCACTGTGGCGGTAAGGCGACAAACGGCTGAGGGGCACTGAAACAAAATATCTCGGTGACAGAAAGGTGTTGGTGACTTTTGTTTTAGGGTACGATCTTTGTTGGAGAGGCAGAGGGGCCAGCGGCGTGCAAAATTTTTATTTGCCACTGATATGGTTTAGCAGGAGACGGGAGCTTGGTAATGGCCGCAAGGTCAAGGCACAGCAGAACAACCAGAGGGGAAGATCGTACAATTAACGCATAGACACAAGGAACTTAATCCAACTGCAGAAGGCCTTAAAATAAAACAAAAATATAACCTTCTAATTTCTTACAAAATGTTAACGACTAAGTTAGCAAGGATATTACACAGGTTTCACCTGCGACAGGTGTACCCTAAAGATCCTCTTGGTGGCTGAATTGCTCACTAATAATGTAACAGGAGTAAAGAAGTCTAAACTGATGCACGGCCCATGAAATCTGGGGGCAAGCTTGCCCGCGGGAACAAAGTTTTTGACCATAACTAGATCTCCTACTTTTAAATTGGTGGGCCTCCGTTCACGATCATATCTTTCCCTAACCTTTTCATGAGAAATTTTAAGATTGGCCTTAGCCTTGTTTCATAGATCTCTAATATTATCAGGATCTATTGTCTCAGGTAAAATATCACTTATAGACCGAAGGTTAGAGAGCGGCGTGTTGAGTACAAACTTAAACATCAATGAAGCTGGAGTGGATTTATTTGATTCATGAACCGCCGAATTCAAAGTGAAGGCTAACCAATATAGGGATGAGTCCCACCTAGAATGATCATGATGATGATAGGCAATTACAGCGACCTCAGATTACGATTGACCCGTTCAGCCAGAGATGGTTGAGGATAGTACGCTGAGGTTGTTACATGTGAGATGGATAAATCAAAACATAATTTACGGAACAGATTGGAGGTAAAGGCTTTAGCATTATCAGAAACAATATACTGACACGGACCAAAAGAAGCAAAGATGGAATTTAAACAAGAAATGGTGGACTGAGCGGTAGTCAGCTTAGTCGGAAACAACCAGGAAAATCTTGTGAAACCGTCTACACACACAAGGATGAATTTGTTGGCATTCCCCTTTGATTGGGGGTAGGGTCCTATGTAGTCGATATAGAGGCGTTCCATGAGGCGGGACGCTTGATAAGAAGACAATAGCCCTTGCTTAATGGACATGGTAGGTTTACTAAGCCAACAAGATTTACAGTCTTTTACCAATTCACGAATTTCGCCGTACATACCTTTCCAAATGAACATTTCTCGGACCTTTTCCCGGGTTTTAAAGTTGCCTGAATGGTACCTACCTCATGGTAGCACTTGAAGATCATGGGTGCAAGAATAGCTGGAACCACAACTTTCATCTTCAGATCATGCCTCGATGGGCAACATAAAACCCCATTCCTCAGCACATAAGGGACAACATTTTCCCCAGAAGAAAGGGTTTCCATAATAGGGGCCAGCGTCGGATGTTCACGTTGATATTTTTCAATATCCCTAAATAGCATGGGAGCATCAGTTAGAATGGCATTTACACCAAGAAGTATGGACTCGGGAAGTGAAGAATCGTCGTCCTGTTCAGAGGTCTCTACTTCATTAGAAAACATACGGCTTAGTCCGTCCACCACAATATTTTCAGACCCTCTTATATGCCTAACATCAAACTGGAAGGCAGACATCCTGACGGCCCAGCGGGCTATGCGACCAGTACGCCGCGGCCTAGCTAAGACCCAACTTAAGGCTTGGTTATCCGTTTCCAAGTCGAACTTGACGTGTTCCAGATAGAGGCGGAACTTCTCTAGCGCAAATAAGACAGCCAAACCCTCAAGTTCATAGATGGGATACTTGGCTTCTTGAGCCGATAATGTCCTAGATGCATAGGCGATGGGTAGCCCCCCTAGTTCAGTCTCTTGAAGAATGACTGCAGCCACCGCCGACGACGACGCGTCGGTTTGGGCGATGAATTTCTTTGAGAAATCAGGCATAGCCAGGGCAGGGGCGTTACAAAGCGCTAATATGAGGTCTTCGAAAGCGGCTTCTTGAGAAGGCCCCCACTCGAATTTGATGCCTTTCCTACGGAGTAAGTACAAGGGCGCCGCTCTATTAGCGAAGTTAGGAATAAATTTCCTGAAGAAATTCACCATGCCAATGAATCTGGCAATATCTTTGATGTCCTTGTGAGGTTTGAAATCACGGATGGCCTGTGTTCTAGAATGGTCCACTGCGACACCATCGGGCGACACAATATGCCCCAGAAATGACATGGAAGGCTTAGCGAAAGCAACCTTAGACAACTTCACCATTAACCCTGCCTTACGAAGGCGATTAAGGACCTCTTTCAGATGATCTAGATGTTCTTCAAAGGTCTCAGAAAATACGACGACATCATCAAGATAATTGTACAAGTACTCGAATTTGATGTCGGAGAAGACCCTGTCTAGCAGTCTCGTAAGCATAGCTGCTCCCGTGGGGAGCCCGAAAGGCACGCGGTTGTACTCATACAAAGTCCAATCCATTGCAAAAGCTGTACGATGTTTGGATTCTTCAGCTAGAGGGATCTGATTATACGCCTGATTAAGGTCTAAGATGGTGAAGAACTTCGCTTTTCGAAACCATGAAAAACAAGAGTGAAGGTCGGGAAGGGGCACAGATTGTAACAACACCTTCCGATTTAAAGCCCTATAGTCAATCACAGGCCTGAAGCCACCTTGGTGTTTCTGGACTAAGAAAATAGGCGATGAGTATGCCGACTTAGAGGGCCGAATTATACCGTCCTTCAGCATCTGATCTATGATCTCCTTCAGAGCCTTCAT